>NC_137037.1:32984111-33489111 GCF_032717465.1 Coenobita brevimanus
TCAGTGTTCTGGGACACTGAGGGAGATGTGATTGAATACTTGCAAAAGGGTTAGACCATTAATGGGGCCTATTATGTATCAGAGTTGCGGGAATTGAAAGAAGCAATAAAAGAGTAATGGAGAGAGAAAAGGAAAAGCTGCAATAGGGCATGCTGTTGCTTTAGGACAATGCCTCTGTCCACACAGCACAGGTGGCAGTGGCTGAAGAAGCCAGTTGTGACTCTTCACTGTTGCCCCATGTTCTTTACTCACCCGACCTGGCTCCATTTGACTTCTACTTGTTTCCCAAACTGAAAACCCATATTCATGGTCACCGTTTTCGAAGTGATAATGAAATCATCCATGCTGTTGAGATGAATTCGGAGGCTCAAGACGCAACCTTCTGTGAAGGGATAGCAATGTGCATTGAACATAGAGAGACAATATTAAGAATAATACAAGAACAATCTTTCTCATCTATCTTCTGTGACGTTTTGGGGGTGAGGTCGAGACCTTTTTGAAGGAATCATGTAAGTACTGTGCAAAGGATGAGATCAGCATGTTTAATTACAAAAACATACACATTTTGTATCTAGTACCTTCACTCAGAGAAGAGAGTATTCTAAATCATAGTGCTTTGTGGCACAATTAACCTTTTGATCCATGATGGATTTATATAATGGTAAACCCACTGCCTTTCAGATCGTTGGAGAACGTAATTAATAAAGAGCGGATAATGTCTACCTTCCGTTATTTTCCAGTTGCTTCTAAAACATTTCTTGTGTATAACCCATCTAGGGATATAGCATATATAACAAGTTATCAGGCTGTCTTAAAAAAAAAAAAATCAGAATTTTCATTTTGTAACACTCAATTGTCCATAAAATGAACCTATACCAAACCAGTTAACTTTAACAATTATTTGTAAAGCATTGATAAAAGAATTTTGTTAGCCTTTTTACCTCTCAGGATATTTGGGATTTTTTTTTTCAATGCATTTCCATAGTTTTTGTTAATAACTGCATTACCAGTCATCATCGGTAACCGCAACTAAGTTTTTGTAGTCTTTTACAATATCCACTTTTCCCTTTGATTTTGAATTTTTCATTACACTTATTACTCATGTCTTTTTGACATTGAGAGATAAGTAGGCTAATTAATATCACGCCATTCGATAAAGATTTTGCTTTTAAACGATTATCATACTCAATAGGTTTCTCAATTTTTCCGATTATCACTAGCACCAGAATGGAACATTTTTCTTTGTCTGTCTGTCTGCTATAGTAATTAAGAGGAAACTATCTAGACGGAACTACAGGAGTCTATAGAGGTAACATTTGGAAAAAGTTTATGGTGTGGGTTAATAATGCCAAAGTGGTGCCCCTGACGGCCAAAGGAGAGCTAATCAGGTCAATGTGGTGGTACTTAACTGCCGTGGAGTTTAAGTGACTCCTCCTACCATTTTAGTCTTACATCAAAAATTACTATATCAAGTCAGCATAGTAGAGCTTGGTGGTCACATAGCTTGAATGGTGGATGGGTGGGTTCAGTGGGTAGGCCAATGAATGAGGCGGGGGAAAGATGGAGGGGACTGAGGTAGGTGGGTAGGGTAGTTTGGATGATTAAGGTAGATGAGGTGAATGAGGTGGGTTGAGTGGGTGAGTGGGTATGTGTGATGGGGCAGGTTGGGGCAGCATGGCTTGGTGATTGGGTAGATAAGATGAGTGGGTGGGTGGGCGGATGTGGATATGTGGTTGGGTGGGTGGATGTGGATGTGTGGTTGGGTGGGTGGGTGGGTGTGGATGAGTGGGTGGGGGGTAGGTGGGTGAGTGGGTGGGTGGGTGAGTGTGGATGAGTGGGTGGAGAGGGTCGGTGGGTTAGTGGATGAGTGGGGGGGGTAGGGTAGGTGGGTGAGTGGATTGGCAGGGTGAGTAAGTGGGTGACAGGAGAGTGTGTGTAGGCAGGGAAGATGGGTGTGTGGGTAATGGGAAAATGGATTCAAAGAGTGAATTGGTCCATTGTAGGAATGATCCAGGGCAGGAATAGGTCCCTGGGAAATAAATCCCTGAGGAAATGGGCCGAGGAAGAAACACAAGGCCAGAGAGTTAAATGGGACCCTGGGGATCGTATCCCACAGAAGTGTGGACCCCCAGGCAATACCGGTATGCATGGCCATTTATAGATAGATAGATAGATAGATAGATAGACTGATAGATAGACAGATAGACAGATAGATATATATATATATATATATATATATATAAAAAATATATATATATATATATATATATATATATATATATACAGTAGGTTCGCACAGTGTGCGTCATCACAGTACGCAATTCGCATTGTGTGAGAGTGACCAAAAATCATAACCAAAATCCTTGAATGCTCGAGTTTACCGCAGAGGCAAGGAGTGGCTCAAAAATGCCATTTTCTATTAGTGCACGACCACCCCTCACACAGTGGGTCATGTGTCGTCATGTTGATGCACAGAAATTCCAGGGCATTCTGCTGCGCAGCTTGGGGTACAAGGCAGCGGGCGCGCCATAACAGTCTTGGCTCGCGCACAGTGCGGATCCACTCTCTACAGCTAACCTGTTGTGTACAATGTGTGGCGTTTTTTTGTGCTGCTCCATCCTTGCCTGTACTTCGCCGCACCATGGGTCCAACCCCAAGAGTTAAGAAAATTCTGATGCATGCCACCAAGTTAGAGATCATCAAGATGAAGGAGGAGGGTCAAGGAAACACCGTCATTGGGAGAGCCCTGGGACTGGCTGAATCTACAGTGAGAACTGTGTGGAAGAACTGTGAAGCCATAAATGTTGTAGTGAAGATATACGGTGCCTCTGACCTAGACGGCCGTTCGTGGGTGGGAAATCGTGCTATGATACTAATGGAGCACTATCTTGCCACCTTCATAATGAGGAAGGAGAAGGAAGGTGTTCCACTGAATGGAAGATTTATTCGGAACCAAGCCCAGCTCTTTTACAAGGCAGCATCTCGCAGGTTAAAAGTGGACAAACCTTTCAAGGCATTGATTGGATGGCTGGACCGTTTTCTCAAGCGCAAGGAACTCCGTTACGTGAAAGAGTATGGTGAACGTGCCTCTGCCGACGAGCTGGCCATGAGAGACTATCCTGCGATATTTAGAGCGCTTATTGAAGAGGGACAGTACACCGAGGACCAGATCTACAACGTCGATGAAACGTCGTTATATTACAAGGCCATGCCCAAATCAACTTACATCGCTAAAAGACAGAAACAAGCCCCTGGTCGCAAGCTCCAGAAGTGTAAGATGACGGTAATGTTCGCTGTAAACCTGTCTGGGAGCCACAAGATGAGGCCAGTTGTTGTACATACAGCTTCACACCCAAGGTGCTACAAAAACCTCACGAACATGGATGCAAGTGGCGTGTATTGGTACAAGTCCGCAAATGATTGGATGACCGGGAACATTATGGCAGACTGGTTAACGAGGCGGTGTGTCCCTGATGCCAGGGCCAAGTGTCGGGAACTGGGCATTCCATTTAAGATGCTCCTTGTGCTTGATAATGCACCAAGTCACCCTCCATACCTAGAAGATCTGCATAAGGATTGTCGTGTTGTGTTTCTGCTGCCCTGCACGACGTCACTAGTGCAGCCACTGGATCAAGAACTGATCGCCACTGTGAAGCACTTCTACCATAAGCAAGTGTACGACTACCTACGCAGAAAGACCGACACACAAGAGGAGCTTCATGCCCTACAAGAAGATCACGACGAAGACCTTGATGAGGCATCTGCTCCCGTTCATTCTCCACCAGCAGCTGTATCTCGACCTGCCACAGATGCCATGACTGTTGAGGCATTTTGGCATAATTTTACGTTGAAGGACGCAGTTGAATTTCTCCTACAAGCCTGGCACCAGATTACACCTGCAACGGTGAACCTTGCTTGGCGAATGCTTGTGCCTCACTTATGCACGACCCAGGAGACGGCCATTCAACCACTGGCCAAGGCTGAGGCAGCAACACTGACAGCAGCACAAGCCATACCAGGTTTTGAGGACGTTATGTTGGCGGACATATAAGAAGTGCACGCTGCTACTGAGGAACAGCCTCCCAAGGAAGTGTTGCAACGGACAGATGAGGCTGACGCAGAGCCCGACGCCAGGCAGAGTCAAGTTGGGCAGCCTAGCGTGATGGAAGGCAGGACTGAGCTGTGTATGCCAAACATTAGCAAGATCCTTGCTGCCATGGATCATCTCAAGGAAGAGGTGAAGGAACAGGAAGTGAGCAACCTAAGAACGGAGGAACTTCTGGTTGGTATCGACAAACTCTTCCGTTTCTACACAGACAGGCACAGGGAAGAAATAAACAGGAGAAGACAGATGCTCATAACAAGTTACAGACAGCGGGCTCAAGTTGGTGAAATTGCGGAACCAGCAACATAGTCTGCTCCTGTTTCTGTTGAGAATGAAGAGGATGCAATGTCAGAAGTGTCAGCATTGGACTTCGAAGGGTTTATGACCAAAGTGAGTGACTTTGATGCTCCTGGGGAAGGTGATCAAGAGGAGTCTGTGGAGGGAATTGTTGGTGCTGTGGGGGATGCAGTGGGGAGTGCGGAGCTGTATGTGTTGCCGCACCTCGGAACGCCTGTTATTTAAGGTCATCAGACCTGTTGTCTACTGTTGTTAAGGTGACTACCCATATCTTTGTTATTATAGCTATATCTGTAGTACAATGTCTGAAAAATATGATCTTTATTATGTCTCTAAGGGCCAAAAAATGTCTAGGTATGAGGGGGTACCGCCCATATGTAATTATTCCCATAAGATTATGTATTCTCAGTATGCGAATTTCCAGTGCACGAGGTCGTGGACCGCCCAATCTCTCGCACACTGTGTGAACCTACTGTATATATATATATATATATATATATATATATATATATATATATATATATATATATATATATATATGTGTGTGTGTGTGTGTGTGTGTGTGTGTGTGTGTGTGTTCTCAAACTGACTTCTACAGTCATTATTATATCCTGTCACCAACAAAAGTGACAACCATGAGTGTCTGCCCGTTTGTTATAAGATCCGATTCAACATTTTTGAATATCACACATTGAGGCATCTCCCTAATATATTATTATTTATCTCTATTTATCTATTTGTCCTTCATTTTCCTCCAATTTCAGGTTTATGGCCATCAACATTATAATGACTCACTTTACCAAAATCAGGCATTAAAGTCTGATTCTTATTATAAGAATTAAATGTAGGAAAAGGATGGTGTCTTATGATTTAGTTTACTCTTGTTCAATCTAGTCCAAAAATTTCAGCTTAGATGAGATTTTTCTAACTGGAAGGCTCAGTTACGTGTATGGCCTCTATTATCTTTTTTGCAATCAGTGTTCTATTGAATATCATCATCTAGATAGCTTCATTAAACACTAATGCCGATCGACTGCAAGAGTTTCACGGAATCAGGGAACTACTAAAGGTTTATGATAGGAGTTTTCCGACCTACAAATACCTTCTTGAAATATATGAAAGTAAAATATCTAAAATTGTAGGCAATGAAGATGCTAATACTGAAATAAGTGTTAATACTGAAATTCTAACCTTATATACTGTATATGCACCACTCCTCCACCAGACCCTTTCCTCGTTCATCGCCATTTCACCAGGCTCCCCACCATCACTCCACCAAGTCCCCCCGCCGCCACTACACCAGCAACCCCAGCACTCCACCAGTCCCCCCTCACTTGCAACCCCACCTGACCCGGCACCACCAGTTCACCAGACTCTTTCCACCACTCCACCAGGCCCCCTCCACTACCCCACCAAGTCCCCACCACCACTCCGCCAACCCCCAACACTACCCCAGACCCTACACTACCACTCTACTTGTCCCTCCATCTCGTTTCCAAGATCCCCCACTACCCCACCAGAACCCCCACCACCATTCCACCAGACTCACCACTAGCACTCCACTTGGTCCCCCACCACTCTGCACTGGGCGCTGCACCACCACCCCACCAGGCCCCGCATCACCACCCCACCGGGTCCCGCACCACCACCCCACCAGGCTCCGGATCAGCGCCCCATCAGGCCCCGCACCACCACCCCACCAGGCCCCGCACCACCACCCCACCAGGCCCCGCACCATCACCCCACCAGGCCCCGCACCACCACCCCACCAGGCCCCTCACTAGCACTCCACCAGGCCCCTCACCACCACTCTTCCAAGCCCCTCACAACATATCTATCATCATAACTCCACCACCACCACCATTTCACCATCTCCACCACTCCATCTCCCACCACACAATATCATCTCTTTCTCATCTCCCTCTCTCCATAATAGGCCTCCCTACACCCAATTAAAGTTCCTATTCCTTCTCCATCTGCCTCACTGTGGCTTTCTCTCCTCCCCACCTCTTATCTATCTGTCACTAATACTTTGTGTCCCCTTTCCCCACCAATGGTTCTCCTTTTCCTCAAACTGTCTTTTCCTCCTTAGTCCCCTTTTCCCACTTTCATGCTTTTCTTCCCTTTTCTCCTTTGCCTCCGCCCGACTCATTACTCTCCTCCTTACTCCCACACAGATTATCCCCACGCAACATCCTGTCTCTCTCTCTCTCTCTCTCTCTCTCTCCCTCTCTCTCTCTCTCTCTCTCTCTCCTTGACACCGATTTTCTCATTTTCCCCTCGTTTCGTCCTAACTGTTCCACTTTTCGGACGATCCTCTTGTACTGTGATTTCTCAAATCCCGGTTTTCGCTATTCTTTATCTCATCCCATGGGTCATAAGTTTCTTCATGTAATTCGATTTTTTCCCCTTCCACTTTCGCTTTATTTTCATCCTTCCCTCTTACACCCATCCCTTCCTTAATATATCGTCTCCCTATTTTGCATAGTTTCCCTGTAAACTACTCTGTGCTTTTTTTTTTTTTCCCTAGATCCTTCCAAACTTCCCTTCATGAATTTAGTATTTCTCACACATTTTGCTGTTAATTCTCATCACCCTTTTTTCATTCTATGAACAACTGCAGTCAAAAGTCTGTTACACGTCTGGGGTCAACACTCTACCATCTCGCTTTATCATTACTCATTAGTTTAACAAGATTTCTTACAAATTCCTGGCAGTGTAAAAGAATTATGAGCCATGAAGGTGTATCATCTCATCATACTTTTATTTTCCCCTTTCATTCATCTTTATCTCATTAATCCATTTACTTTCGGCCTTTCTCTTCTAAGCCTCATTTCTCCTTGTATTGATTTCTGCGTCCATCGTCTGGTCTTCCTCCTCCCTCCCACTTCGTCTTTCATCTTACACAGTAATACCAGAATCTCGGATCCGATTTTTTTTTTTAAGACGAGATATTATAGGTCGAAAGAGTAGTGTGAACGGATTCATGACACAGAACATAGTAGTACACAGCAAGTACATATATAGGGAATCTATCACCCCGAAACAACGTTACATCTTGTAGTACGACTCATTACAATAAGAAAAGTCAAAGACAAGTAGGAAAAGTATTAAAAAAAAAAAAAAATCTCCCCCATCCATCATTCCCTGCGACATAACGGTCGGCAGGATGAAGATACACATCTCATTGATTACTAGAAAAGACAAATTTGAAGTAGACAAGAGGAAACATTTTAATACATTCTACATCTAATCTATAGCCGGGAGAAAATATGTACAGTTATAAAATACTATTGTTCATTATACATTTCTTCTCCATCACGCATGTCAGAGAGAGAGAGAGAGAGAAAGAATAGCTGCCACCACGACAGTCGGAATAAACATATAACATATTTTATTCCAATCATTGCCAAAGCAACTCTAGTATTCTGTTCTGACTAAAGCCTGACAATTTTATTCAGCTGAAAATGAGTCAAAACTGCCTGAAAGTGTTAAGTGTATCTACAATGTTATTCATAATGTCCCTTTCTAGTAGCTTATTCCAGGTTGTCATTGATAGGGAAATCTTACACATGTCTATCTATCTATCTATTGCCAGGAGCTTTAATCCCATAGGGGGTGGTCACAAACAAATCGCCTCCACATCGCCCTGTCCCCCGCCGTTTCACTGCCCTGCTCCCAACTCACACCCCCCTCTCTCATATACCTCTCCATTCCATCCCTCCATCTCATCCTTGGCCTCCCCCTCCATCTCAGTCACATACACTCTCCTTGTCAGTCTCTCACTCTCCATCCTCTCCACATGGCCAAACTATCTCATTGTGTTTCTCCTAATGCTTCCTATCACATCCACATCCACACCACAACGCCTCTTCACATCCTCATTTGTCAGTATGTATCTCCATGTGACTCCACAGGCTCCTCTCAAATAACTCATTTCTACTGCTCTCACTCTTGGCTTGTGTCCTTCCAGCAACGCCCAAGCTTCACTTCCATACGTTAGAGTTGGTATCACAATACTGTCATGTAATAACTTTTTCACTTCCATGCTCACTTCCCTGTTTCTTATCAATACTTTCAAGGAACCAGCAATCTTTCTTCCTTGTTGTACCCTTTCAAGCACTTCACCCTCCAAATTCTCATCCTTACTCATCACACTACCCAAGTACTTAAACGTACTCGCATTTTCCATTTCCTCATCATCCAACCTCACTGTACATTCACTGACTTCACTTCTCTCGAAGACCATAACTTTACACTTCCCTACATTTACCTTTAGATTCCGTTTCTTACACACTCTCCCAGACTCATCCACCAAGCGTTGCAGCTCCCCTTCGTCTTCACCTACCAACACAGTGTCATCTGCAAACAACAGTACAGGGAGTTTCCAAACACTGCCCTCCCTCATTAGGGCCAGTCCAACATCCACTGCCCTACCTTGTATCTCTTTTGTAACCCCAACCACATACAGATTGAACAACCATGGGGACATGACACATCCCTGCTTCAACCCAACCTTCAAATAGAAAAACTCACTCAGTTCACTATCCACACGCACTGCAGCCTTAGCACCATCATACATACTCTTCACAGCATTCAACAACTTCTCTTCTACTCCACATATTCTTAATACTTTCCACAATCCTTGTCTATCCACTCTATCATATGCTTTCTCCAAATCCATGAAGGCCGCATACAACTTCTTTCCCTTCTCTAGAAACTTTTCCACTAAAGATCTATGAATGAATATCTGATCTACACAACCTCTTCCCTGCCTAAAACCTCCCTGTTCTTCTCCAACTAATTCCTCTGTTCTTTCCCTAACTCTGTCAATAAGTATCCTACCATATACTTTTCCTATTACACTAAGAAGACAAATGCCCCTATGATTACCACACACTTCTTTTTCCCCTTTCCCTTTGTACAAGGGAATAATTATACCTGACTTCCAATCCTCCGGGACTCTACCTTCCTCCCAGGCCAATCTGCACATCTTCCACATCCATTCCACAACTATGTCACCTCCATGCTTCAGCATTTCACCACACACTCCATCAACTCCTGGGGCTTTCCCCATTTTGACTTTCTTCATTGCTTCTACAACTTCCATCCTACTGATTTCTTCCTATCTTCTCACCTCTCTCCTTCTCCCAGCCATTCCCCATCCACTTATACCCACATTACGTTCATTCTCTATGTTCAACAATTCATTAAAGTGTTCTCTCCACCTGCTCCCTTTTTCTCCCTTGTCCACTAGTAATCTACCATTCTTATCGTTCACTCCCCTACTAACTTCATGGCCACCCTGTCTAACTCTCTTTACCTCTTTCCAGAGCATTTTCTTACAGTCCCTCCACTTTACACTCAAATTCCTTCCAAATTCCTCATCCACTCTCTTCTTACTCTCTTACTAATCTTTTCACCTCTCTCTTCCTCTCTCTATATAACTCTCTCTTCCGCCTCTCAACTTCTTCCACGCCCCTATTTTTCATCCATTCATTATATGCTTTTTTTCTTTTGTGCCACAGCCTGTCTCACCTCTTAATTCCACCATGCTGTTCCTTGCACCCCTTTTCGTTTTATCTTCACCCTATACACCAACTCACATGCTGCACAAATTTCTTCTGTGAATATCTTGCACACACCTTCCATGTCCCCCATCTGCTCCAATTCATATTTACCCAGTCGTTCGTCCACTTCTCTCTTATATTCTGCCTTTTTCTCATCCTCTTGTAACTTTTCCACTCTCCTTGCACCTACTACTTCCTCCCGTCCTTCCCTTCTTATATTTCTCCATTTTACATGGACCTTAATTCTGACCACCACCAAGTGGTGGTCAGAAAGTGCACTCCCCCAACCTCCATATGCTCTTGCATCCACTACACAACTTCGCATCCTTTCATCCACACACACATAGTCAATCATTGCCTTCCTTTTATTCAGTTCACCACCCACCCTTCTCTTAACTCGCCATGTATACCTGTGAATAACTTTGTGCCTGAAGAGGGTATTGGCTATCACCAACCCTCTCCCAGCACAAATGTCCAATAAAGCACTGCCATTCTCATCTATCTCAGCAGGCATACTCCACTCACCAACTACTCTATCCATCTTCACATTACCAATCATATCACCAATCAAAAACACATATAAGGTCACATTAAGTGTCTTTGGACACGTCAAAGGATTTTTGAAAGAGTACTGATACATCAAAAGCTAAATCAAAATAATAGTTTCCCTGAATTGTCTTGGAATTGAATTTCACCCACCCGGGACGACAGCTGTGAAGTATACTCGTCTATCTATTTGTCTATCTATTGCCAGACGCCTCAATCCCGTTCGGGGTGGCCACAAACAAATCGCCTCCACGTCGCCCTGTCCCCCGCCATTTCACTGTCCCGCTCCCAACTCACACACCCCTCTCATATACCTCTCCACCCCATCCCTCCATCTCACCATCGGCCTCCCCTTCCCTCTTCCCCCCTCCACCTAACTCACATACACTCTGTTCGTCAGTCTTTCACCCTCCATCCTCTCCATATGGCCAAACCACCTCAGTGTATTCCTCCTAACGCTTCCTATCACATCCACATCCACACGACAACGCTCCTTTATATCCTCATTTGTCAGCCTGTCTCACCATGTGACTCCACAGGCTCCTCTTAAATAACTCATTTCCACTGCTCTCACTCATGACTTGTGTCCTTCCAGCAACGTCCAAGCTTCACTTCCATACGTTAGACTTGGCATCACAATACTGTCATGTAGTAACTTTTTCACTGCCATGCTCACTTCCCTGTTTCTTATCACTGCTTTCAAGGAACCAGCAACATTTCTTCCTTGTCGTACCCTTTCAAGCACTTCACCCTCCAAACCTCCATCCTTACTCATCACACTACCCAAGTACTTAAACGTACTCACATTTTCCAATTCCTCATCATCCAACCGCGCTGTACATTCACTGACTTCACCTCTCTCAAAGACCATCACTTTACTCTTCCCTACATTCACCTTTAGATTCCGTTTCTTACACACTCTCCCAAACTCATCCACCAAGCCTTGCAGCTCTCCTTCGTCTTCACTCAACAACACAGTATCATCTGCAAACAACAGTACAGGGAGTTTCCAAACACTACCCTCTCTCACTAGGGCCACTCCAGCATCCACTGTCCTACCTTGTACCTCTTTTATTACCCCATCCATGTACAGATTGAACAGCCAAGGAGACATGACACATCCCTGTTTCAACCCAACCTTCAAAGAGAAAAATTCACTCAGTTCACCATCCACACGCACTGCAGCCTTAGCACCATGATACAAACTCCTCACAGCATTCAACAACTTCCCTTCTACTCCATATATTCTTAAGAGTGTCCACAATCCTTGTCTATCCACCCTGTTATATGCTTTCTCCAAATCCATGAAAGCCATATACAACTTCTTTCCTTTCTCTAGAAACTTTTCCACTAAAGATCTAAGAATGAATATCTGATCTACACAACCTCTTCCCTTCCTAAAGCCTCCCTGTTCTTCTCCAACTAATTCCTCTGTTCTTTCCCTAACTCTGTCAATAAGTATCCTACCATACACTTTTCCTATTATACTAAGAAGACAGATGCCCCTATGATTACCACACACTTCTTTTTCCCCTTTTCCTTTGTACAAGGGAATAATTATACCCGACTTCCAATCCTCCGGGACTCTACCTTCCTCCCAGGCCAATCTGCACATTTCCCATATCCATTCTACTACACTCTCTCCCCCATACTTCAGCATTTCACCACACACTCCATCAATTCCTGGGGCTTTCCCCAATTTAACTTTCTTCATTGCTTCCACAACTTCTATCCTACTGATTTCTTCCTGTCTTCTCACCTCCCTCCTTCTCCCAACCATTCCCCTGCCACTTCTACTCGCATTACTTCCATCCTCTATGTTCAACAATTCCTTAAAGTGTTCTCTCCATCTGCTCACTTTTTCTCCCTTCTCCACTAGTAATCTACTATTTTCATCTTTCACTCCCCTGCTAACTTCACTTCCACCCTGTCTTACTCTTTTCACCTCTTTCCAAAACATTTTCTTACAGTCCCTCCACTTTACACTCAAGTTCCTTCCAAATTCCTCATCCGCTCTCTTCTTACTCTCTCTTACGAATCTTTTCACCTTGCTCTTTCTTTCTACATATAACTCTCTCTTCCGCCTCTCAACTTCTTCCACGCCCCTATTTCTCATCCATTCATTTTATGCTTTCTTCTTTTGTGCCACAGCTTGTCTCACCTCTTCATTCCACCACGCTGTTCCTTGCACTCCCCTCCGTCATCTCTTCATCCCACACACCACATCACATGCTGCACATATTTCTTCTGTAAATATCCTGCACACACCTTCCACGTCCCCCATCTGCTCCAACTCATATTTGCCCAATCGTTCCTCCACTTCTCTCTTATACTCCGCCTTTTTCTCATCCGCTTGTAACCTTTCCACTCTCCTTACAAATACTCCTTCTTCCTGTCCTTCCCTTCTTCTATTTCTCCATCCTAATTGGACCTTGATTCTGGCCACCACCAAGTAGTGGTCAGAAAGTCCACTCCCCCAACCTCTATAATCTCTTGCATCCATTACACATTTTCGGATCCTTTCATCCACACATACATAATCAATCGTATTACTTTATTTACCATCTAACTCCAACTTCAAGCTCCCTCAGCAAACCTCCAGGTATTGACTCATTCCCACTTAAGTATCTGATAGCAACTGCAAACGACTGACTTCCTTCAGCCTTTACTTCTGCAGCATTCCGTTTGGTCAATTCCACTCCAAGTTGTATATAATTTATCAGATATCAACTTGTGAGCAGGGTCCAGTACGGGGAAATGTGCCACATGCCCATGTAACTGAAGCTGACATTCACGAATTAAGGGGATAATAACCCTCAACTCAATCTCAAGGAGTAACTACTCGTTACACACCCACTCGTAAAAGAGATGGATACCCAATGATCCTGCAATGACATTTAAAACCAAAGAAGACAGTTCATTATTCAAAGTTACTATTTAGTGTCCATGTCTCATAGCCATGAACTGAGACAGAGAGCACCATCAACGAGAAGATGCGAAATTTTACCTACTACACAAATATCATCAACAACAACAAATACTGATCTGGGTTAGTCAATAACACCATAGGCCAGAACAGTGTCACAGGAAATGTCATCATCTAATCCATCATTATTTTGGGTCACACAACCAAGAAAAGCCAATCTCTTCAGTACCTCTCTCTTCAAACAACACACCTGAGCAGACTATATTTTTTCATCCAACAGACCATCAAATGCCCGGACCTTAGACTTGCGCCAGGAGACCTTTAATTCCACTGGCTTTGCCTCCCCACAGTTGAGGTGACTCAACAGCACTGAGAAGTGTCTCCAGCGACTTAGGTGTGATAACTGCATCATTTATAAAATCACGTTCCGTACACATAAAAGTGCCAGTTGATACTCCACAGTTACACGGATTCACAATCCAGTCCAAGGACATAATTATCCCTGTCTTACTCCAGAAATTGCTGGAAAGAAATCGGCGAGTTCTGGTCCACACAACACTCTGTGTTTGAATACAGTCCAGCTATGAGCTGGATTACCCACCACGTGACATCACGGTGTACCAGAAACTCCCATAATGCCTCTCAATATAGTGAATTGGGGTCAGTGTAGGCATCTTGGCCATGAACCTAGATAGCTCAGGCCTCTAAAGATTTTGCAAATGACGCAGGATGTGCATGAAAAACACGGGAGTAAGAACCATACCTGTTTCATTGAGTGCAACAATATAGCGTTGATTGATGTTTACGTTGGTCCTTTCTCCTTTCCATACAGGGATAACCAGACTCCTTGTCCTGGCAAGACGACTGATACCAGTCCACTAAACGGATTCCATGACCACATGTAATCCATGGATCATGGATTCCCTGCCGGTTTTGATCAGTTTCACAAGGATGCCACAAACACCAGCTGTCTTATTTCTTTTCAGCATCACTTCTGCCTTTCTGTTTACATCTAGGGAAGGCATAACATTGTACACCACTCGTTCAAACTTTCCCTAGCACACTGAACATTCTGACACCCAAATTATCCACACACATTTGCATTCTACGTCCTGATGCAAATCTTTCCTTACCACCCTGCTATGATCACCTCGCAGTTTATAAATCCGTGGGTCTCCGACCCTAATGTTAGTGAGTCCACGAGAGTACAATACAGAAACTGTTTAATGTACAGAGGAAATAAGGGGGAACTGAAGTACAGCTACTAGCAGATGATGATGATGCATAAAATCCACACAGGGGAGTTGAAATTGAGAGAGTTATGGCTTGACAATGAAACGCAAGATGTACTGACATGTATTTGCTGTGACCAGACGATTTTAGTCAGCTTACCAACCAGGCACAGAGGATTGAAGGGGAGGAGAAATAGGACACTGTTGTATAAATTACTTGTGAAAATGAGGGATGGAATAGCACATGAAAGAAAGACCTTGGGGAAGGGAAAGAGGTGAATGGGGACTGCGGTGTTCTGTATACTCTTGCTACTGTCAGACGATATGATCTGGGTTAGGGACACTGGCGCAGAGTAACCGACAGTAGTGTGAACTGAGAACACCGAGGAGTGGAGATTACTGGATGCTAGAAAGGTGAGAAGGAAATGGCTCTCTAGGTCTTATTCTGCCCTTTATTCAGCTTAATAATTAGCTGCAAAAAGAGTCATGGATGAGTTATGTGACGCTGATGTAATAGTCAGTGGGAGACAGGTGGAGATATTAGAAGACGTCATAGAAGTAAATGGAAAAGTAGGGAAATTTTATATGCTTGCTGCTGTTAGATGATTTCCAATTCTTCGTTTTCTCTTCCTCCTTCTTCTTCTTTTTTCTTCATCATCATCATCATCATCTTCTTCTTCTTCTTCGTTTCTTTCTTCTTTCTTTTCCTCTAATTTTTGTTTTTATTCTTATTCTTCTCGTTTGAGAACAGTGATGTTGAGAAACTAGCTCGAAAAAAGAAAAATAAACAGATAATAAATCAGAGAAAGATGGGGAAATGAATGGCAGAAAGCGGTTCCTATGTGTTATTGCTGCTACGGGATTATTTCAAAAGTTTTGGAAAAGCTTATAGTAATGATAATAAGAGTGTCTCCAGTAACCAGTTCACTTTCATAATCTGTAGCTTTTAAAGTTTTACGATGATAATGGCATATTTTTCTAACCTGACGACATGCCCAAAGCCTTTCGTCTCCCTTAAAGCCCCTTGTAGTCAGACTGTATCATAACTATGGCCTATCTAACTTCAAACGACCACGACTTAGTATTTATAACGTAGGTTAGTCGAGTTTTGTCACGTTTGAGAAATTGCAGTTTAGATTTTTCCGTGCAAATGCGAGACGGGTTTATTCAGCTTTGGAAGGAATTTGGAGGTGAAGAAATGAAAATCATATATGAAGGTCTCTCAGTACCATGATGTAATTTATTGTGTTACATCCTATTACCAGAATTATAGGTGCTGGAGAGAGACGCCTTCATGAGATGCCATCAATATAACGGGGAGACTGTCACGAATCAATTCGCGACATTTCCCTTTTGTGAGAAGCCACGAACTATTAGTGGAAAACTCACTGTGTATCGCTCAGTTAACCGTTTCTCTCTCCATTTCGGGGTATACTTTTCAAAACATTCGTCACTGTTTAAAAGTGACCGATTTAATGCACATCACTAAGTGCGCTACTGAGCGATACTATTGTTTTTTTATTGTTCGCCTCTGCTTGCCTCAACCATTAGCCACGCCTTCTTCCGGTGGCTTGTGCGTCCTGCCCATACAATGTATTTTGAATTTAGTCTAGTTGTGGCTTTGACGGAGAGAGGTCCTGTGCTCCAGAAGTGTGAGAGGTCAGCTAGCATCCAGGCTCCACAGAGTATCAATTTCTCCAAACTCCCACCCCTTGGTGATACAAAGCATTCATCGTTCAGTATATCCTTTTGTTTTCCTAGTCTTAAGAGTTTAATTAAGGTGTGTTTTTTTTTAGGCGTAAGAATTTAGCTTTTGTGTGAGTGAGTGAGTGCGTCTCATTGATTTGATTTGAAATGTAACATTAAATTTATTTTTTGTAATCAATAAATTTAACAGTTCTTTTTCTTGAGCTTAATGTAAAGTAAAATCTTGTTTCATTTCTCCAAATTAAGCTTATTTTCCATATAGCTCCTAGCTTGCATAAACGTTTGCCTTCATAACTGGTACTTAGACCAGTCTTGTTGTATTAACTTAAAATCCGTTGTGCCAGATAGGAGTTAAAGCATCAGCAAGAACCTGATATTATTATTAGTATTAGTTATTTATTGTCAGGGGTGAAGTAACTTTCTCCAGAGGCTAACAGTACAGTAATTCAGCAATTGTGAGTAATTAGTCTCTGCTGTGTACTGTTGAGAAAGTTTTTAAATTCTCGTTCTTAGAGAATCGTTGCTTGATGTAACAAGACAATAATTGTCCCTGCTCTTTAATATTATTGAATATTAATATCAATTAAATAATACTTAACATTTATTCCAAAATTACCGTGATATTATAAAAACCCCGTGACAATTGGCGACCTCATTCCAGGATATTAACTCCTAGCTATAAAGCTATTCACGAGATAGTGCTCACTCGTTCATATTTAGGTATTTATAATTAAAGTTTATAGACACAAGTTTACTGGTGTTTACCGTTAATTTAGCAAGTGAATTTTGCTTTATCAATCCATAGAGTACTTAACTCTAGTTTATTCTTGGTAACGCCAGACGATTTTATTCGCTCCTGGGAAGTCGCCGTACCCATTGTGTTTATTATTGAGTCTTCCCAGTCAGTTACATTTTTTATTTATTCTTTGCCAGTTAACTAGATAAGACTGGTCACCACTAGCTCGTGTCTGTACTCTTTTCTTGTGTCATTAGTATTCGTCGCTAAGCAGTCAGTACTCAATTTCGGTTTGCTTAATAAATTAGCGCCATGGCTACTACTGTATTTTTACAGGAAGCCAAAGAAATGGGTCTTTCGGACCCAACCGAAATTAAAGAGTATATACTCTCACGGCATAATCAGGAGCAGCAGCGCGAGAATGATGCCCGTGAAGAGCGTAAGATTCAGCGCGAATATGAGCGAGAACAACGCGAACACGAGCGAGAACAGCGTGAGGAACGCGAAAAGGAGCGCGAACAAGAGCGAAAACAGCGCGAACTCGACTTAGAACACGTGCGGGAACAACGTGAATATGAACGTGCCGAACGTGAGGCACGAGAAAAACATGAACTTGAAGTGCTGAAGCTCAAGCGAGATTCCTTGGCTTCAGACACGTCTGGTGCAGTTGGTCCAAGCTCCACGAGCGTTCTCCCTGCACATGTCCTGGCGACCCCACGCATCAAGCTTCCTTCATACAAGGAAAGCGAGCGAATCGAGCCGTACATAGCTCGTTTTGAGGACATGGCAGACATGTATCAACTGGATGAGGCAGCTAAGAGGCTTCAGTTTCTTAGCCTATTTGAGGGCCCTGCCCTCGATATTCTCCACAGAATTCGTGGAGACAATCTCACATATGAGATGATGAAAGCTGCACTCATTAAGGCGTATGGTCTCACAGTAGACGACGCCAAAGTTCAGTTCATGCGAGCTCATCTCCAAGACAAGGAGACGGCTGTTCAGTTCCTTGATCGTCTCACAGCTTACTTAAATGAGTGGATGGAGAAAGATGAAACTCCTTCCACGCGTGAGGGGATAATTGACCTTATGCTGCGTACACAGCTAGAGAGGTCGTGGCCTGCTGAGCTCATAACGCAGCTTAAGATCTGCCAGGTGAAAGATGCCAGCCAAATGGCAGAGAAGGCTGACGCATTCTTTACTGCATACGGGTATCAAGCTCGTAAGCAAAACACCTGGAGCAGAAAAGATACTGCCAAGTCTGGGAAGCCATCTCAGACTGAATCCCAGCACCAAGGCCATTCTCAGAGTAATGGCCAAGGTCCAAAACCGCAGTGGAAGGACCAGGGGCAAAACACTCAGAAACCTGAGTGGAAGAGGTACAACAAGTACCCTAACCAGCAGCAGTATCAGCCACGCAACCGACCGTCGGGACAAACTTTTTCACCACCAGCTCAAAAGAGGCAGGAAGCAAATGCAGCCTTCATTCCTCAGCAGCAGCACGGTGGTCACGTCCCTACCAGTGTGGGTACTTCCCCACAGTTCTCTAGTCCCACAGTGACAGTGAACCCCCCTCCACAGATGGCCAATGTTCCATCTTCCCAATATAATCCACAAGGCACAATGTTCGCCACATCAATTCAGCAGCCTCATGAGTGGCTAGCTGCTTCCTCCACAGGCCCCACCACAGGTGACAGTACCTTCCTTGTACAGCCAGGGTTTGTGGGAGGCATTCCTGTGAAGGTCCTGAGAGACAATGGTTCCTCAGGTTGCTCTGTCAAGCAGAGTCTAGTTCGGCCTGAGCAGTATACAGGTCGACAGATCCATGCAAACCTTATTGATGGATCATTGAGATTGTTCCCTGAGGCATGTATCCAGGTGGCATCTCCATTTTATACTGGTACGACACTTGCAGTTGTCATGCCAGAACCCTTATTTGAACTCATCATTGGAAATATTAATGGAGTCAAGGATAGTTGCTCCGATGATGACGCTACGCAGACTTCGGCTGCTGTGGTAACACGAGCCATGACTGAGGCTCCAGACTGTGTCACCCCAGTGATCATTGAATCGCCGCAACATCTGATGTGTAGTCAACTTGTTGTGCAAGAACAACATTCTGACCCAACACTTGCTGCCGTGCGGAACAAACAAAAGGGTCGAGTGATAAAGTATTCACGGGGAGGTCGAGCCAAGTTCCTTCGCAAACAAGGACGGCTCTACCGTGAGTCACGAACACCCGAGGGCGAGGTTCGACTGCAGTTTGTCGTTCCCGCCAAGTACCGCCTAGCAGTGTTACAATAGGGTCATTGTTAAGCCTCAGGAGGTCACATGGGCAAAAGGAAGACCCAGGGCCGTATCCGAGCTGACTTTTTCTGGCCAGGGATGGGACGGGACATAGATAGTTTTGTCCGTTCCTGCAGTGTGTGCCAAAGTATCACCACTAATCAGGGACATGCCCTTCCTGTGCCATTTGTAACCACACCTGTAATCTCTGAGACAGTTGAGAGACAGGGTAGTGGTGAAGTGGGTGCAGACCTGACGTCTCGCCCATTGGCCCCACAGGACACATTATGTCCAGGGCCTGTACATACATATTATGTACCGTAAGTTAAGGGAGAAGACTGGGCGAATAATATTTCACCAGGGTTTCCAGCTTTTATTTGAGTAATCCAAGGACCAGCCTGGTTCCCAGTCAAAAGTGTAGACCTGACGTCTCACTTGTTGGCCCCAAAGGACACAGTATGTCCAGGGCCTGTACATACACGTGTACTGTAGGTTAAGGGGGAAGTGAGAACTCTGCAGAGGCGACTTGAGGTTATGGAAGACCCGAGTTTGCACAAGGATTCTCAGCTCCCCGATACTAATATAAGTACTGTAGGTTAAGGGGGAAGTTAAAGAGAGAACTCCGCAGAGGCGACTTGAGGCTATGGAAGACCCGAGTTTGCACAAGGATTCTCAGCTCCCCGATACTAATATAAGTACTGTAGGTTAAGGGGGAAATTCGAGAGAGAACTCCGCAAAGGCGACTTGAGGCTATGGAAGACCCAAGTTTGCACAAGGATTCTCAGCTTCCCGATACTAATATAAGTACTGTAGGTTAAGGGGGAAGTTCGAGAGAGAACTCCGCAGAGGCGACTTGAGGCTATGGAAGACCCGAGTTTGCACAAAGATTCTCAGCTCCCCGATACTAATATAAGTACTGTAGGTTAAGGGGGAAGTTCGAGAGAGAACTCCGCAGAGGCGACTTGAGGCTATGGAAGACCCGAGTTTGCACAAGGATTCTCAGCTTCCCGATATTAATATAAGTACTGTAGGTTAAGGCACAGGTTGAGGGCCCGTGTGCAGTTCGAGGCTATGGAAGACCCGAGTTTGCACAAGGATTTTCAACTTGTTGACAGTAATCGTGTGCTATAATTAATGGCGACCTCGAATGTACGTCGTAGCACTGACTGCTAGGCAGAGAGAGTAATTGTAACATAATAAAATTTTGTCTCATTGACACTTTTGATGCTCCACCTCAATTGGTTTTGCAGGTTCAGCAATGGGCGTAGCAGTTTTGCTGTGCAGGCCAGCTGATCGTCTGCCGCATGCTGCCACCCCTTCTCCTCTGCCTTCGTTGTCGCCATGTTATTATTTACTATGTCATTTTACACATAGGTACAGTTACACTACAACTGTCACACCTACACCGTGTATTACATACACCACACTACACAACAATTAGTTGTCAGTGTAAATGTAGCGAATTTTCGCTCAGTTTGACCTGAGTACAGGATTTTCACCGTCGTCACGGAGTTTTTCCCTCAAGCTTGCTTCTATTAACGTAAATACGAGGTTTTTTCGCTCACTGGCGACTGTGACTTTCTCCTGTAGCAGGATAGCACACACACCACAGTGTGAATCTTGTGTGACTGAGTTAGGATGTGTACATATATATATATATCCACAAATTTTTTCCCATAAGGAAAAAATTTAATTTTGTAGGGGCGTAATGTCACGAATCAATTCGCGACATTTCCCTTTTGTGAGAAGCCACGAACTATTAGTGGAAAACTCACTGTGTATCGCTCAATTAACCGTTTCTCTCTCCATTTCGGGGTATACTTTTCAAAACATTCGTTACTGTTTAAAAGTGACCGATTTAATGCACGTCACTAAGTGCGCTACTGAGCGATACTATTGTTTTTTTATTGTTCGCCTCTGCTTGCCTCAACCGTTATCCACGCCTTCTTCCGGTGGCTTGTGCGTCCTGCCCATACAATGTATTTTGAATTTAGTCTAGTTGTGGCTTTGACGGAGAGAGGTCCTGTGCTCCAGAAGTGTGAGAGGTCAGCTAGCATCCAGGCTCCACAGAGTATCAGTTTCTCCAAACTCCCACCCCTTGGTGATACAAAGGATTCATCGTTCAGTATTTCCTTTTGTTTTCCTAGTCTTAAGAGTTTAATTAAGGTGTGTTTTTTTTTAGGCGTAAGAATTTAGCTTTTGTGTGAGTGAGTGAGTGCATCTCATTGATTTGATTTGAAATGTAACGTTAAATTTATTTTTTGTAATCAATAAATTTAACAGTTCTTTTTCTTGAGCTTAATGTAAAGTAAAATCTTGTTTCATTTCTCCAAATTAAGCTTATTTTCCATATAGCTCCTAGCTTGCATAAACGTTTGCCTTCATAACTGGTACTTAGACCAGTCTTGTTGTATTAACTTAAAATCCGTTGTGCCAGATAGGAGTTAAAGCATCAGCAAGAACCTGATATTATTATTAGTATTAGTTATTTATTGTCAGGGGTGAAGTAACTTTCTCCAGAGGCTAACAGTACAGTAATTCAGCAATTGTGAGTAATTAGTCTCTGCTGTGTACTGTTGAGAAAGTTTTTAAATTCTCGTTCTTAGAGAATCGTTGCACGATTTAGCAAGACAATCATTGTCCCTGCTCTTTAATATTATTGAATATTAATATCAATTAAATAATACTTAACATTTATTTCAAAATTACCGTGGTATTAGAAAAACCCCGTGACAGAGGGCAAAATGCATGGTTATAAATACGGGCATTCAACTGCTTCCCTATCCTCAGAAGTAGGAGATATCTTCAGCCTGCAGTCCACTGGTTTCATATTTCAGATGAACCTGAGATGGCAACATCAACAACAACAACAACAGCTACTACTACTACTATTTACCACATAATGTTACCTCCACCCATTTGGGAATTATATTGTGAAGATCAACATTAATATTACAATTCACCATTTGGAGCTGTAATGTGAAGGTTAACACAATATAATCTGTTGGCCCCAAACATTCCACCGACTGTGATTACCAGTTATATGCAACTGTTTTTTGTTACTAGTTTATTGTTATTATTATTATTATTATTATTATTATTATTATTATTATTACCACTACTACTACTACAGTGCTATCGAAAAATCAATCTGAGTCGCTGGTCACTGCAGCTCTCGACCACAGTAGCTTCGTAATCCATACTTGCCAGAGACATACCTGACGACTGATGATCTAGTGTCCCTTAGGCGTAGGAGTGCAAACCTCACGAGGGAGAATGACAGTCGACATCTCATCCAGATCACAACAGAGCTCTAAAGTTGATGCTTCTTCTCAGAAAGAGACTCTGCCTGTCTCGAGCACAATCACCCCCCCTCCCGTGGACCCATTCCACTTTTTTTTTTTTTTTTTAACGACAGAAAAGAGGATGGAAAAACATCATCATCATCATCATCCGGACCTCCTTTCCCACCTTAGAGCAGGGTGAGGAGTTGCAACGTCCAGACAGCCCAAGTTGCCCAATCCAATGGGCCACACTTCCGTTCACTCATCATTCAAGCCCCGGAATCTTGGCTCTATCTGATACGCCATACAACTTTCACCACGCTCTGCAGCTTCACATAAACGAGTCCGATAGAGCCAAATCTAACGCTGTCACGTTAAAAAGGGGTGCCAAATCCCAGATCATGAACTTCTCACAACATTCATCCAGCCGTCTCGACCTCTTGTCAGTCCCCTAGCCTCACCGATTTCCATACCTCTTTTCTTCACACACTCATCCACCACATCCCTTCACCTTCTCGTTGGCCTGCCTCGCCTCCTGTCTCACTGAAATTAGCTCAGATATACCTTTTTCACCACTCTATTGTTATCCATTCTCTTCACATGACCATGCCATCTCAGTACACTCTTTTCGATTGTGGTGTCCACAGACTTCCTCTCTCCCCATCTTTCACGTATGACATTATTTCTTATCCTATCCACACTCTGTAGTCCACATAAATTCCTCAGCAGTCCTATCTCCACTGCTTTCACTCGTGACTTCCTTTTCATGGCACACCATAGTCACACATCCATATGTTAAAGCTGGCACCAACACTCCTTCATGTAAGCCTCGCGAGCTGCAGCACTCAAGCCTCTGTTTCTTATCAAGGCCTTGTTAGCATCAGCTACATTCCTTCCTTTTGTCACTCTACTTTTTACTTCTTTTGCACATTTTTCTCTCTTTTCTGTCACCGTACCCAGATATTTGAACTCTCTCACCAATTCCAGTCTCTCTCCATTCGATGTAACATCACACTGGTAGTCACCTTCTTTCTCGATTGCCATCACTTTACTCTTTTCTACAGTTACTCTCAAGGCACGATGCTCACAGACGTCAGCAAAATTCTGCACTAGGCCACCAAGTTCCTGTCCGGTATTTGCAAGTAGCATTGCAAACATCAGCATACAACGAATTTGAGATATTCCATTCATCACCATTAATTACCAACGCTATCCCTCTCTCCATTACTCGTGTTTTTACTTCTCTCATCACCCCATCCACATATATATTGAACAACCATGGGCACATCACACAACCTTGTTGCATGCCAACATTGATCTTGAACCATTCACTTATATGCCCATTTACCTTTACACATGCCTCACTACCATCATGAAATCTCTTGACGGCACCTACCAGCTTACCATCTACACCGTACATATTCAAAACCTTCCACAGTCCTTCTCTGTTTACTTTGTGGTATGTTTTTTCCAGATCCATAAATGCCGTAAACACGTCACAGTCCTACTCCTAAACCTTCTCCACTATCTGTCTCACTGTAAATATTTGATCCACACATCCTCTGCCATTCCTAAAGCCACCCTGTTCATCACTCACTAGGACTTTTCTCTCTTACTTTCTCTGTAATAATTCTTCCATATACCTTCCGTACAACACTAAATAAACTTACCGTATGCCACGATAATTCTTGCACTCACTTTGGTCATCTATATTTTGTACAGGGGTACAATCACAGTCTTTATTCACTCTGCTGGCACAGTTTCACTCATCCATGATTTCTTACATATCTCCAATAAGCACTTCATTCCGCTCTTTCACTACACTTATCATCTCTGCATACACCTCATTTAACCGAGCCTCTCTCCCATTTTTCAGCCACTTCACAGCGTTCTTCACCTGTGCGAGTGTCACGTTTCCTGCCACTGCATTCCTTCTCTGCACATCCCCAAACTAAACATGTTTACAGTGGCTCTGCTCTGTCTTTTCCCACTCATCATGCTTTCAAAATATTCTTTCCATTTGGTCCTTACTTCATCCCCATTGGTTAATAATCTATCACTTACATCATAAACACTTTCATATTTCTTTCCACTGTCACTTCTACATTTCCGCACCTCTTTCCAGAGTAACTTCCTATTTTCAGAGTAATTTGCGTTCATTTCTCTTCCTAGATAATCATTACTGGTGTCCTTCATTCATAAAAAAAAAATCTGAAACAGTTGGACTTGAACAGCTGTAAACTGAAGTTTGGGGGGAAACAACTCTGGGGGAGAGAGTTCCAAAGATGCAGTTCGGAGAATAAAAGATTTCTGATAGGTGGAAGTTCTGCGATATGGCAGTGTGGCATTCCAGTCATGAGTGTTACCACATGCCCGTGTAGCACAGGGGCCGACATGGAGAGGTGACACAACAGATGCAACTTCGTCTGAGCATTTGCCTTAAAATATCTGTAAAAAAAGAAGCGGTGACAAGGCACAGCAAACCCGTCCTCGGCGGTCACTTTAGTGTTGACGTATAAACACAACAGGATAACTAGTCAAAGATGTCACATACCAAATTTGGAGTAAATCGGGTGAAAATTGGCAATTTTATGCCCATTTGAAATTTTTTGCCTGACCCATCTGACATTGACTCCCTACCGTTAATTATAGGGGGTGACCCCCCAGATGTAATGAGGCTCGTTATAAGATGCAGATTTGAAAAATGCACCTTTAGGTTTTCGTTTCATGTTGATATGACGAATTTGAAAGGAGTTATGGAGTAAACGATATATATATATATATATATATATATATATATATATATATATATATATATATATATATATATATATATATATTATATATATTCATACTTTTGGGCCTACAACCTGGGCCTTAGGCCAATCTGGTCCAAAGTTTAATCAGGTGATTAGCCCATCATCCCTATAACTCTATAGTCAAAAGCACACCAGTAGTTTCTTACGTAAATTTGTTAACAGTCAGACAGATGGACAGACAGACAGACAAACAAACAAACAAATAAACAAACAGACAAACCGAGCGAAAACAATACCCGTCCCCAAGCCCCTCCGGGGTGGAGATAATGCAAGGGAGGCAACATTCCTTCTTACCTCTAGGTGAGGTAGTTTATTTGCAAGAACAGAGTTATTTATAATTATAACAGATTTGTTCCAAATTTTTTTTCTAGTTGTTTTAGTGCAACCTGTTCACATCCATCCACAAGTGTGAGCAATATCCCAGCTAAGAGTACACATGACTCTTATAAACTACAGCTAACTCAATGCCAATGAAGAAGCTACGAACTTTGTACAATAATCCAAGATTCTTTGAGGCTGTATTAGCAAGCGATCTGACATGACGGTCTAGCTGAGGGCATTGTTAAGTGAAGCACCGAAATTTCAATACTTTTAGAGATAGGAATATTAGTAGCATTGAAGGTAACATAGGAATCTGGCAATATCTGTCTAGTAGTAAACTGTATATACTTGGTTTCACTAGCATTGACTGAGACATGGTTATTTTGTCCCCATTCAGTGATCCTAGATAAGTCTTGATTTATGGCGATGGCTGTACTGAGTTGCGAGTTGGAATGATTAAACTTTGTGAATGGGTGTTTAAGTGTGAATGAACTGTGAAGTGTTGAGTCATCTGCATATGAATGGATGGGATTATGGGTGACAGGTAAGAGATCATTAATATGAATTAGGAATAGGGTTGGAGCCAGAACTGATCGTTGTGGCAAGCCGGGGTTAATTGAATTGAAAATGGAATCTCCGTTATCTACTTTTATTCTTATCTTTCTGTTGATGAGCTATGAGGAGATCAGAAGA
Source organism: Coenobita brevimanus (assembly GCF_032717465.1). Lineage (NCBI taxonomy): Eukaryota > Metazoa > Arthropoda > Malacostraca > Decapoda > Coenobitidae > Coenobita > Coenobita brevimanus. Next base: position 33,010,631 of record NC_137037.1, read on the forward strand.
ACAAAAGACGTTAGTCCCTAGCAAGGGAGTTTGGATAGCAGGGACTGATGCCACACTCTGTGAAAAGCTTTATAATTATCAAGGGCTACTGCATGAGTTTGTCCATACTGGTCAATCGATTGATGGGTAATGTGAGTCAGGAGACTGAGTATATCGAGTATATCAATGGTGGATCTTTCGTGGTGAAATCAGTAGTGTCTATCACTAATTAAGTTGTTGGATTCAAGATGTTATGAACACAAGAGGAGGGAATCAACCGTGGTCCATATGCTGAACTGTTTTTTTTTTTTTTTTTTTCTTGTTCATTCCTCTTGTGTGCAGCTTCGAGAGACAGTTCGCAGTGACATGCTGCCCTAGAGTCAAACATCTTGATGTCAAAGAAAGCCTTCTGCCCACGTGTCCAGAAACCTCGAGCACTGGCGTCCACTCATGCATCATTTGATGTGTTTGCTCTTCTGTTGATAAAGTGCTCACCGTTACTCTAGAGGGAGCAGATCTGGCTACAGTGGTGAAATCATGGCATATTACCTGTAGCTTTTTCGCAGTAAGGCCGTGAATGAATACAAAGCCTCCTGTCTTGCAAACAACTGCATGGTTTGCATCAAAGAATGCCACAGGCTCAATGTTGAGGTAGGTTCTCTATTGGTCACCCATATCTCAAGGGTAAGGCATCAATGAATTCTTGTTTGCTGATGTTGAAGCCTTTTGCCTTGAGAGGCAGGGTTGTCAGCCAGTTTGATCCTCCAGCCTCCTGTGCAATTTCAACTCTTCTGCACTGGTCTGGTGTTACATGTTCAGTTATGTGCTTCAGCTGATCCTTTTGTCTTCCTTCTCGCTCCTTGCTTATTTGTGTCTTTATGTCTTTCTGCCTTTTGTGGCCAATTTCACTCGTCTCAACCTGGGCACAAATCTTCTGTGACAAGGATTCGGTGACCCTGAATGAATTTCTATGTTCGTAGCTTGCCACGGCTGCTGGATTAATAATGTCATGGCCTCCCATCCTGGGTGGTAGTGCCAGAAGGTCCCCTCTCTTCTGTTGTGGGGATGGGGCAATTGGTCAGAGATGGGAGGAATGAATTCCTGATAGCATCCTCCAGTTGTTGTAGGAGCAACTCAGTGTCTGGTATGGTCCTCATCACGAAGGTCCACTTGTGCTTTACACCATAAGTAAATGTGCTGTGTGCTGCATGGGGCTCTGTTTTTGCATGGCTGGATAATAAATGAATTTCTTCTACCCATGTCTTTACCTTATCAAGCACATATTGATCTTTGAATTCCTAAGTTCCAGTCACAGCACCTAGATGCCTCTGACCTTCCTTAGTCACTATCACGTTTGTGCCTCTAAAGGCTTCCTGTGCATCTTGATAGTATGCTGGTTTCACAGTCAAGATGGACTTACTTGCATTAGGGTAGTAACCTATTTCAGGACCGTGAGATGTTACAAAGTCCCACCATTTCCTCACATCCTCCACCTTGCCAGCACCTGTGAGATCATCTTAACCCGCCACATCCCAACCACTTTTTCACCACTGACTCTCCCCAATCCCGACCATTTTTGGAAAAAAAATTTTTTGGCTCAAACCTCCGCTTTTGGTGAGAAACATCGAAATTTTATAGAGAAATCGCTCACCTGAGGTTTAACCCGTACAGCGTCGCGGTGGTATATATACCACCTGAGCTCCCAGTGACTAGAGCGTCGCGGTGGTATATATACCACCTCATATTCGCGCACTTGTAGTCTTTACATGTCGTGACAGTGTGAACGTGACCTTCTATGAACACCATTGTTTCATTCCACTGTCTCACTGTACAACCTGATCCCTCCAGGCCTCCCTTACCCCCTCCTTGGCCTACCTAGGCCATCACTCTGAGTTGAGCTTTTACGCTGTCAAGATGTCTCAAGCTCGTCGTTCCGGTCTCTCCCAAGAAGAAATAGACAAAGCTCTAGACGATACTGTATCGTCTAAGATGAGTGAAAGTGTGGTATATGCTGATAGCGATGCATCATTAGTGGATAGTGATAGTGAGGATGAGTATTTACCTCCTAATAACGAAAGTGAAACATCAGAATCTAGTGGTACTGGCAAACGAGTAGAACTGATGAAAGTTGAAATAACTTTACCAACAGTAACAGGGGAAGACAGTGAAGAAAGTGAAAGTGAAGATAGTGAACAAGTGTATGACATAGATCCAAAGAAAGCCTGGTTGTACTCGGAATCGATGATGAGAAAGCGTGGTAAGAAGCGGGGCTTATCAGAGGAGAGCAATAACCTGCCATTACCCCACAAACAACCACGAGATACCGCGTCACTCTCACACTCACATTCACGTTCCCCACAGCCTTCAACCAGCAGAGCCATTTCCCCACAGCCTTCAACTAGCAGAGCCATTTCCCCACAGCCATCAACAAGCTATGGAAGGGCTGAGGAGGAGGAAATTGACGATCCACAATCTATTTCCACTCCACAAAAACATTCATCTGATCTCCCCCCCCAAACATCCACCCCCGTGACCGGCTTGGCTAGCCACGGTCACTCTTCCCTCCCCCCTCCTTTGTCTCCCATACCCCGCACCCACACTGCCCACTGCATCATAGCTGCCTCCTTGAACATAGGTCAGTGGGGGTTGGGGGCTAGGTGTAGTGGGCGTGGTGGGCGCCGAGGTGTTGGTGGTAGGCGTGGCCGGGCATGCCGCAAGTGCCCTACACAAACAAGGAGCGGTGGTGATGATGATGGTGATGATGGTGATGATGGTGATGAAGGAGAAAGTGCCAAGATGGAATGGGACTGGCAAGAAAATGACGATTTTCAGCCAACTATATTCCCTTTCATGGACGAGAACACGGCTGGGAACACAGACCCCACACTGACCCCACAGACATCCCGAATGGGGTTTTTCAAAGCTTTTTTCACGGACCAACTCGCCCAAGATGTAGCCACAAACACCAACCTTTACAATTGGCTGTACCTTGGTGGTAAAATTGTAAGAGAAAATACACGGCGCCTGACATGGAGTGCAGTGACTATGGGAGAAATATTTATTACAATAGCATTAGTCCTGATTATGGGGATTTGCAAAAAGTCCTCTTATAAAAAATATTGGACTACAGACCCTATCCTCCACACCGGTATCTTCAGCAAATGCATGGCACTGAACAGATTTGTGGATATCATGGGCAATCTGTATTTCTGTGATATCTTGGCACTAAACCTACAAGACCTTCCAAAGGATACCATGAGGAGAATACGACCGGTATTCGACCACCCTACAGTCGAAATTCAAATCTACATTCCGGCCCTACAAAAAGCTATGCATTGACGAGAGTTTAGTCCTGTGGCGTGGCAAGGCCTGGTTTAGACAATACATTCCCAGCAAGCGTCACCGATTTGGGCTCAAGCTATTTGTCCTTTGTGACTGCAAGACTGGGTACGTCCAGGATATGCTACTATACACAGGTACACAAACCCAAGTCTTTCCCCCAGCAGGTATGGGGCTATCCGGGCAGGTGGTGCAAACACTCCTCGCAGATTACCTTGACCGTGGGCACATCCTGTACACGGATAATTATTACACCAGCCCACTCCTCGCACACTACCTCAACACCATGAAAACCAATATCTGTGGCACAGTCAGGGCCAAAAGAAAACACATGCATAGAAAAAGCAAAGTCACAACAAAGGGAGAAGTCAAATTCTACCAGGCCAACAACATCATGGCAATTCAATGGTTTGATAAGCGAGAGGTCAACCTTCTCTCAACTGCCCATCGACCTCTCATGACTCGCACCCATAACATCGACTGGGACACTGGCAGGAGGAAATGGAAGCCTGAAGCTGTGGTCGATTATAACATAAACATGCGACTGGTCGACAAGTCAGATGCTCTTATTTCCTCGGTCGAGTGTGCGAGGAAGAGTATGAAGTGGTACAGAAAGATGTTTTTTCACCTGCTGGATATGACAACCCACAACGCCCACATCCTTCATCGTCATGTCACGGGTGTCAAGGAATCTCTAGAGGACTTCATTATAGAACTTACCCTTGAGCTGCTGGGGGAACATGCTGAAATGAGGACTCCCTCACGCCCATCACTCGGTCGAGCCAGACCACTCGACACTCCTCTGAGGCTGGTCGAACGACATTTCATAACCTCCATACCATCAAAAGAGGGAGGAAAAAAAAATCCACAAAGAAAGTGACACGCCTGTAGCCACACCCAGCTACGCCCAAGAAACACAAAAAAGTACACCAGGTACGAGTGCAGGTCCTGTGATGTGGGACTGTGCCTTGAGCCATGCTTTCAAGAGTACCACACACTTCAAGTATTTTGAAGTGAAAGTGACATGCGATAGAGACACACAGATTTAGAATAATACGCATTTCAAGTTACGTTGTCATGTTTATCATTATTATTTATCACAATAAGTACATTTTTTGAACAGTATACTGTACTTCAAGCGTTTTGGTTGTTTATGTAAGCATTGAATACGAAAATGTAAGCCTAGAATTGCCATAACTGCATTTTTATTTTCCCCCACCAAATATACGTAAAATCTCTGAAGTCTTTGGGATGGGAATGAAAAGTAAGCATTCTTATATATGAAAAAAAAAAGTATTTCCTTGTGGATTTGAGTGACTTGATCTGTGAAACTCACGTTTTTTTTTTTTTTTTTACCTATTTATTAGTATTCCTTTTTTCCAAATACCTTACTTTTCTGTTACAGTAACTTTTCTCTAATTTCTATACCTTTCATCTGGATTTTATGTTACATTTTTATGCCTACAATATATAATATATCAAGGTATGTATATTTTGTGAATAGTTTAGTCTATTGTAAGTATTTTGGTATCTTAGACATGTGTAGTAAATGGATAAGGCTTACGAAAATCGTTGTTGACTAGCCGCGACCGAATTACGTAAGGGCTGTAAAACTCTATGGGGGGAAAAACGTAATTTTCGGCAATGCCCGACATGGGAAAAAAAAAAAATCTTCGAGTTGAAAACGAACGTTTTCATGAATGAAACTCATGTTTTTTCAGCATTTCTGACCCATCTAGCCAATAAAATTTTTTTCCATAGTCCCGACGCTGGGCGTGTACATATAAGCCAAATCGGCCGACGCTGTACGGGTTAAAATACTCGATACAGGTAGGAGTACCTCCTTACCTTACTGGGTTTTCTAACAGGCTGGCACCAAAGAAAACGAGTTCTGTGGGAGGATAACTCTTTCACACCACTCATAAACGGTATTTATTTATTTACTTGGTACGAATTCATATATAGTATGAGAGTATATTGGCTTTCAAGGAGTAATATAGGCATTAAAAGCATTGTTTCACTCACTAACTCATCACCATACCTGACCTTTTTTTGCTACATTACCTGATCATCATTTCTGACTGTTTCTTCCTCTAATGCTATGTAAAGTTTGTCCTCCACATTATCATTGATTGGGGAATCACTCTGGCCCTGAATTTCGTACCATGGCATGACATGGCTTTACTAGCCAGGTCACTGATAACAGGTGAATTCCTGAGACAATTATGTGCAGGGGGGGGAGGAGGTCATGCTGGGTAAGACATTGTCCCTGCCTGGCATCTTGTAGAGGAAGGTGTCACGTGTATATGTACCAAAAATCACTCGCGAAAATTGAAAATTATGCAAATTAGGGACCTTGCATGATTCACGTTTATGTACATCGACGGGATTGGCAGTGACAAAACGTGTGGACATTAAAGAACGACGGGACACCACGAGTTAATGGGCTACTTGTTTTATGTTGGTGGCCTCATATTTGATCTGTTGTTGCAGCTCTGTCATAGCCAGGGTGTACATAGCCATGGCAACGGGGTCCCCCTGGGTAGTTCTTTCTGTGGATTGGATTACACCGACATCGTGAGTAGTTGTCTTATCCAGCGTGTAGAGGTCTGCTGGTTCTTTGTGTTTTCCACTTGCTGGGCAAATGCTGGGCATGTAACCTTGATGGTGTGCAGCATTGCCTTCTGGTTGATGGAATTTAACCCTTCCCCCCACCATGACACGTTTGTCATCATATGGGCGTGGCTGTGACTGTACTCGATGACGCATTTGTCGTCATTTAAGCAAAAAAACCTTCGTCAGAGAAAAAGTTTTCAGCTGATCGGCGTCATTTTTAGAGGTGTCATAGTTCCCGTGCATCTCATTAAAAGTAATGACTTGACAACCTTGAGGCCCGAGATGCACGGCAGCCCAGACAGGTTGCTTAGTTCCACTGCAGCGGTTGAGGGAGAAGGTAGCACGTGGCAGAGCATTTAAATCGTACTCTATTTACCCCCATCCCAGGCGCGTATCATTTTCCACTATACCTGTAGTTCTTGTGTTTATTTTTTAGGCACTATTGTGATTAGATTTGGTGTTTGCAATAGGGAACTAGGTTTTTGTGAATCATTCCTGGCCGTTATCAGCCATTGGCGCAATGAAGATTGTGCTAGGCCTACCCTGTTTTTCGGCATGCCCCAACAACTACATTCCCTCTACCCTGCACCCAGTGTGAGTATTCAGCCATTGAACAATAATGACAACGAATCAGGTGACTATAGTGTGCAATAGCTAGTGAGGAAGGACATGGTGAAACATTTAGCAGGAGGGGGCGGGAAACTGCCTGACGACATGGCGTTGTTTTGAACGGAATGTTTACCAAGGTATTTTGTTTTATGCTGATATGTGGTGGATAGTGTTATTGTGCAACAGACAGGAGTATAGTGCAACGAGTGTTAGTGATGAAATATTGGCTAGGGCAGGAGTCACGTATGCCTTTCAGCCACGGCATGCCATTGTCAGGAGGGGATATAATAGAGAAGGTTTATAGGGATATATGATTTTATCATGTTGTTATATTTATTCCATATGTTTTCTGTGTGAAATAAAGCATCAGTGTTATAGTGATATGTTTATCGTATGCTTGTGTGAATGAACGTAAACACTGCACCACATGCTCGTCAGAAGATATCATCTGCGATACCTTAGGTATCGCAGATGTGACATACAGAGCACATTCATGTACTGTTGTGGTGAAATATACTGTATGCCTCATAAAATGATGGATTTGATTATGTGTATTGTGAAATAAAATCGTAAACACTGCAGTGTCCTCAGGTAAGGGATATATCATCTGCTACACCTTAGAGCACAGGTAAAGGCTACGTACTTGTACTTTTTGTGGTGGATACTGTGTATCCCTTATATTGATAGATTTGGTTATGTTTTATGTGAAAGACAGTAAAAGACTGACCCAACTGCTCGTAGGAAAGAGTACGTCTCGTACATCTGAGTTAGCACAAAGGTAGCGACATGCAACGCGAGGTTAGGAACACGTGCATTTATATTTTTTGGTGAAATATACTGTGTATCTTATATACTGATAGATTAGGCTGTGTATTATGTGAAAATAACGTGAAAGACTGACACACATGCTTATAAGAAAGAGAACAGTACACCTGAGCTAGCACAGAGGTAGCGAAATGCAACGTGAGATACGTAATTGTAGATGGTGTAATATACTGTGTATCTCATACAGTGATATATTTTGTTATGTGTTTGTGTGAAAAGAAAGTGAAAGTGAACCACGTGATCGTCTGGGAATCATCGTCTGCTACACCTTACTGCCCAGGTAGGGGGCACGTAATTGACCTATGGAAGACGTGCATTTACATTTTATTGCCTAAATATACTGTGTATCTCATGTATTGATAGATTAGGCTATGTATTATGTGAAAATAACATGAAAGACTGACCCACGTGCTCGTGAGAAAGAAAGTCTCGTACACCTGAGCTAGCACAAATGTAGCGAAATGCAACGTGAGATACATAATTGTAATTGGTGTAATATACTGTGTATTTCATACAGTGATATATTTTGTTGTGTTCATGTGAAAAGAAAGTGAAAGTGAATCACGTGATTGTCTGGAAATCATCGTCTGCTACACCTTACCACCCAGGTAGGGGCCACGTAATTGATGTGCATTTACATTTTATTGGTGAAATATACTGTGTATCTCATGTATTGATAGATTAGGCTATGTATTATGTGAAAATAACATGAAAGACTGACCCAAGTGCTCGTGAGAAAGAGAAAGTCTGGTACACCTGACCTAGCACAAATGTAGCGAAATGCAACATGAGATACATAATTGTAGATGGTGTAATATACTGTGTATCTCATACACTGATATACTGTATTTTGTTATGTGTTTATGTGAAAAAAAAAAAAAAGTTAAAGTGAACCACGTGATCGCCTGGGAAATCATCTGCTACACCTTACCGTGCAGGTAGGGGCCATGTAATTGACCTACGAAAGATGTGCATTTATATTTTATTGGTGAAATATACTGTGTATTCTATATATTGATAGATTTGGCTGTATTTTATGTGAAAAGACAGTGAAAAACTGACCCACGTGCTCGTAATGAAGAGTGCGTCTCATACACCTGAGCTAGCACAAAGGTAGTAACATGCAACACGAGGTTAGGAAAACATGCATTTACATTTTTTTTGTGGTGAAATATATTGTGCATCACATGTAGATAAATTTGGCTATGTTTTAAAGGAAATGACAGTGAAAAACTGACCCACTGCAGCGTGTTCTTGTAAGGGAAACACCGTCTGCCACACCTTAGCGCACAGGTAATGGCCTACGGAACACGTCTATTTACATAATAGTGGTATATCTCATAAAAATGATAGATTTGGTTATGTGTAATGTACAAATTAAATGAAAGAGGTAACCAAGTGCTCGTGGCCCCCACCTGTGCGCTAAGTCAGGTGTAGGAGTCGATGTTTCTCAAGGACATGCACGTATATCATGAACCCTTGTGCTGTGCCAGTGCTGAGCCAAGTTCTTGGCTGGCTGTGAATAAAATATCCTGACTCATAAAAAGTGATAGATTGGGTTATGTTTTATGTGCAAAGACAGGGAAAGACTGACCCACTGCAGCATGTTCTCTTAAGGGAAACACCATCTGCTACACCTTAGCGCACAGGTAACTGCCTATGGAACACGTCCATTTACATATTATTGGTGAAATGTACTGTGTATCTCATAAAAATGATAGATTTGGTTATATGTAATGTGCAAAGTAAATGAAAGTGGTAACCACGTGCTCGTGTCCCCTGCCTGTGCACTAAGTCAGGTGTAGAAGAGGATGTTTTTTAAGGACATACACGTATATCATGAACCCTTGCGTTGTGCCAGTGTTGAGCCAGGTTCTTGGCTGTCTGTGAATAAAATATTTTGACTCCTTTACTTCAGCCCACACTCCTACCACAGCATTGGACTACCTGACTCCCTATCGACAGCAATTTATTCTCCAGTTGGCTAGCAACAATAGCAGTCTTGCAGAGATGAAATGCGGGTTGGCACCACACAAGTGGCATAAGATCCTCAATGAGGTAGAGTCGGAGAGCGACATTGAGAGCAACCGTTCTGGGGTAGAGGAGGTTGATCTGCCACCATTTGGTCAACAAGTGGAGCTCCCCTGCCGCCTTCCATCACGGGAGACCACACCACCATCATCGGCCAGCTTCACTGGAGAACCCTCCCCACCTCAAGGACCTGCTGGTCCCACCGCTCTCTTTGTTGGCTCCCAACCTCCAGGCCCCTCTACCCCCCTTGGCGAGCCAGTGTCACTGGAAGCCGGGCCATCGTTCGTTGTGATGGCCTCTCCACCCACTTCTGCCAAGCAGGATGCTACATTGACATCCTCATCGGCCAGGCCGAGGAGACTGGTGTCCCCAGAGCCCTCTGTCTCGTCCTTGTCCAAGGTGTCCCCTCTCAGATGAGGCACCGTGGTCCACTGCCTGGACAAGGGGGACGTCCAAGGGGTCAGAGTTCAGGCCGAAGGGTGTTGACAGGTTGACTTGCTGCCACTGCCGCCACCGCCACTGAAGAGGATCCTGGGTGGAGCAGTGGCCCGTTCACACCGAACCACGGGCCGTTCACTGGCTCCCCAGGGATCAAGGTGGATATTCCAACAACTCCCCTGCAGTTCTTCCAGCTCTTTTTCACGCGGGAGTTGTTGTCATACCTCACCGTGGAAACCAACCAGTACGCAACATTCCTGGGGACTCAGCTGGATGCCTGGTTCTCCTGCAATGAAGAGGAGATGGCCAAGTTTCTGGGGATATACCTTTTCATGGGGGTCGTGCACATGCCGACCATCAGGCACTACTGGAGGAGCTCCGAGCTGCACAACTACCCTAGGGTCCAGTGGGCGATGACTGGAAGGCACTTCACCGCCATCCTTAAGCACTTCCACATCTTCAATTTGCTCGCCATTCCCCAGGACAACCAAGATTGGCTCATCCGCGTTCGCACGTCACGGAGTACCTCCTTCAGCGGTTCCAGTCAGTGTACCAACCTGAAGAGCAGCTCAGCTTGACTGATTCAGTGATTGTATTAAAATCTGGCGGTGCAACTCCCAGGGTCATATGCTGCTGAATAACAAACTAAATGATGCAGCAAATTAAAAGTGCATATTGAAAATAAAGTTAATAACTATTTCTAGAAATAAAACACTGAAAATAATAAAAGAATAGATAAAAGAAAATATCAATTACTTATAAAAGTGGAAGGGATCCCACCTCCTGAAGAAAACTAAAAACAGTAAAATCACTTGAGGCTTCACCAAGCACCGAGGAGAGACAGTAGGCATCATCTGCCCCTCTATGCTTATGGAGGAATCTCTGACGTAGGTCCCCCAAACTTGGACACTCAACCAGCAAGTGATGGACAGTAAGGGGAACAAGGGAATCATCACAGGACGGTTGAGTCTCACCACTCACCAGGAACCCATGTGTAAGCTGAGAGTGCCCTGTGTGAAGCCTAGCAAGAACCACCTCCAATTGCTGAGGCATGGAAGGAAAAACCCTTGGCATAAACACTCCCTGAAAGACCTCTTTCAGCTTATTATGAGTGACACCATCCCAGCGTCTCTGCCAACACGCATTAATCCCATATCACAAGTAAGCCGTTACATCAAAAGCAGGAAGCAGGTAGTCAGTTGGGGGCCGTTGAGAAGCCGCAGCCTTGGCCAGTGCATCCTCCTTCTCATTGCCCACCACACCAACATGTGCAGGAACTGAGCAGAAATCCACTCTCTTCCCTCGATGACGAATGAGGAACAGCCACTCCAAAATAACTAAAACTAAAGGATGGGAAGAGTTAAAAGAGTCCAAGGCCAGGAGCGCCCCTTGAGAGTCGCCACAAACAGTAATATAATTGTCATGGTGGACAAACACCAACTTCAGGGCTAAAGCAATAGCTGACAACTCTGCAGTAAAAACTGAGGCAAGCATAGGAAGACTACCTCCACGGCTAAAATTGGGAAATACCACTTCAAAACCAACACCAGAGGCGGATTTAGAGCCATCAGTGTACACAGGCACAGAATCACCATGACTAGAAGAATGCTCTAAAGATAACCGTAAAAGAGATGGAGGAGCGATAAAGTCCTTGGAGCCTGCAAAAGACCTGCAGAAAGTTACCTCAGGCAATATCCATGGTGCAACCCTTGGGATCCAAACAGGACTGACAGGTACTGCTGACAAACTAAACTCCTCCATGATATTCCGAACCCTATAGCCAAACGGGCAAGGCATGCAAGGGTGTCTGCAATAATACAAAGAACAAGACTGTTGCATCACACACTCACAGACAAGTGAGTCTGGAAGGCAACGAATCTAGAGCCAGCACTGTGCTGTTAGAGACTGACATAGCAGATCTAAGGGTGGCACACCAGCTTCCACCAACAAGCTGGGAATTGGAGATGACCGAAAAGCCTCAGGTGCAAGGCGAAGACCAACATGATAGACAGCATCTAGAGTTTTTAGTCTGGACTCTGTGGCAGAGGAGTATACCTCACAGCCATATGACAGCTTGGAGGTTACAAGAACCTGAAACAAATGCAAGAGTGTCCTCCGATCAGCATCCCAAGAGGTATAGGACAGAACCCTCAATAGATGGAGAGCTTTCATACATGATGCTTTAAGATTTGCCAAGTGGGAAACCCAAGTCAAACGGCAGTCGAACGTCAGGCCCAAGAATTTCGTCTCTCCCACACAATGGAGTCTCCTGCCACAAAGCTGGAGATCAGGGTCCAGGTGTACCCTTTTCATCCTACAGAAGTGCATAGCCAGTCTTAGAAGGGGAAAACCGAAAACCCTTGGAAGTGGCCCAGGCATAAATCTTGTCCAAGGCAAGTTGCATACGCTGCTCAATAGCAGACATGCGGGAGCCAGAAATCCTTATAGCTAAGTCATCCAGATAAAGGGATGAGGATACCCCAGCAGGCACAGCGTCAAGGATACCATTGATGGCCACCGCAAACAGGGAAACATTTAAGACACTCCCCTGTGGGACACCTTCCTCCTGGAACAGTGGCACAGAGAGGGTAGAACCCATACGGACCTGAAACACACGATCAGTCAAGAAGTCTCGAAGTAATACAGGCAGGAGACCACATAAACCAAAGGCATGAAGTTGTTGGAGGATGCCATGGCACCAGGCAGTATCATAAGCCTTTTCAAGGTCAAAGGACACAGCCACAAGATGCTGCTTAGTGGCAAGAGCTTCATAGATTGACGCCTCGAGCCTGATAAGGTTGTCTGAAGTGCACCGTAATTTACAGAAACTGCTCTACAAAGGAGAGAGAAAACAACCCTTTTCCAAAAACCACATGAGCCTGACATTGACCATCTTCTCGAACAGCTTGCACACGCACGATGTTAAAGTGACTGGGCGGTAATTGGTGACCTGGGAATGGTCTTTACCTGGCTTGGGAATGGGGAGGACAAAACCCAACTTCTAACTCTTGGGAATAGAGCCCTCACTCCAAACCCCTGTTAAAAAGGTCCAATAAAAACTGAAGTTAATCAGTCAGCAGATGACAAAGCAGTACATATGGAATGTCTTCAGGCCCAGGGACAGTGCCACCACACTCTGAGAGGGCAGCTCACAGCTCTTGGAGGCTAAAGTCTAAATTATACGGCTCTTTGCCACGAGAGTGAAAGTCAAGATTTAGCCTCTCCTGATTTCTACAAAAGCTAGCACATGGCTGATAAAGATCCTTTTTTGAGACAGCACAAAACTGATTTGCAAGAGCAGAGGCTACTGCACCTGGTGCAGACACAAGTTCTCCGTGAAGCAGCAACACCAGTGGGGAGGGAGGGTGAGAACCTACCAGAAATCTTGCGCACCTTTTTCCACACCATAGGCACTGGAGTTGAGGACATGACTGAAGAAACATATGATTTCCACGAGTCACGGCGAGCGTTCTTCATGGCCCATCTATAGTAAGCACGTGCTTTGCGAAACTGTGTGTTTGGAAAAACAACATTACAGAAGGCGAAATACCGATGGGCAGCTGCTTTGTAAGCTCCCTTTGCTATGGAGCAGTCATCATTCCACCGAGGCACAGGTCACTAGGGAAAAACACAAGAAGTCCATGGAATGGAATGAACCCCCGCTGAGAAAATTGTCTTAGTAAAATAACGTTCAGCATCACTGATAGTTGAAAAATCAGTAACCCTGTTGGCAAATACACATAGTTCCTCAAAGAGAGACCAATCAGCCCTATCCAGACACCAACGTGGCATACGGGCTGCAGGAACAAAGCGAGTAGACTGGACCAACACAGGTTAATGGTCACTCCCATGCAGGTCATCCAAAACCTCCCAAGAAAAATCAAGGACACAATCAGAGGAGGAGATAGTAAGGTCAAAGACAGAATACGTGCCAGTCTGAACATGAAAATGGGTCGGCCTCCCATCGTTCAGTACAACCAAATCTAAATCCCCAACCAAAAAGGCAAGAAGATCACCCTGGGGATTTGAAAGTGAGTCACTCCACAAAGGATGGCGGCCATTAAAGTCACCAAGGAGTAGGAGAGGGAGCGAAAGTTGGCTGATGAGGGCTTCCAGATCAGCACGCATAACAGGAATGGAAGGTGTAAGGTAAAGACAACAGATGGTATAGCACCTCCCAACATGCATCTGTACTGCTAGAACTTGAAGGGGAGACTGGATCGCAAAGGAAATAAAGGGGACATCAGAACTGCACAAACCTATACATCCACCGCTGTGACTGCCAGGACGAGACGCATGGAAGACCTCATACCCTCTGATAGAAGGGAACTGTCTATCCTTCACCATTGTCTCCTGAAGACAGACACAGAGCAGGCTCAGAGCAGAGAGTACTAACTGCAATTGCTCCCAATTCGCCATGGCACCTCTACAATTCCACTGAAGAAAAACTGGTACTGATTGAGCCATTGTGAGTAGTAGTAAATAATATGAAATGAGAAAACACCAAGGCTATGTAGCAACCTCACTGGGGTGTGAATGACCTTCTTCCTAGGCGTGGAGCTCTGCATTACCAACCGAGAAGACAATGAAGTTTTAGAGTTTCCATAGGTGGAAGGACCCTTACCCCGAGGCCAGTCCTGCCCATTGCCTGAATGGGCCCAAGGCACAGAGACCAACCTGGAAGACCCACTCGCTCCGTCCGCATCCCCACATGGGGGTCCGGCTGGCACCTTGGGGCCAATTGGACCCTCCTGAACTGAATCTACCAAGGTTTGGCTGCTGGGTGACTGATCAGAGGGAGCAGGCAACCAAGCCCTTTGAGTATCCAAAGACCCAGACCCCGCCACATCTGAGCAAGATGCAGGGACTGGAATCTTAGAAAGACTGTCACAAACACCCACCGACTTAGACACCACCACTGCCTGGGTTGCTGAGCGAAGAGTCCCCTCAAAATCCTCATGTGGCATGGAAGTTTAACCCCCCCCCCCATCCCGACGTTTTCTGGGCAGTGGTACACCCCAGTCCCAACATTTTTGGACCTTTTCTTTTTTTGGCTCAAACATCCGCTTTTGGTGAGAAACATCGAAAATTCATAGAGAAATCGCTCACTTGAGGTTTAAAATACTCGATCCATGAAGGAGTACCTCCTTACCTTACAGGGTTTTCTATCAGGCTGGCTGCAAAGAAAACAAGTTCTATGGGAGGATAACTATTCCACACCACTCATAAACGGTATTTATTTATATATTTGGTATGAATTTAAATGTAGTACGAGAGTATACTGGTTTTCAAATGGTAATATAGGCATTATAAGCATTGTTTCACTCACTAACTCATCACCATTCCTGACCTTTTTTTGCCACATTACCTGATCATCATTTCTGACTGTTTCTTCCTCTAATGTTTGTCCTCCACACTGTCATCGATTGGGGAATCACTCTGGCCCTGAATTTCATACCATGGCATGACATGGCTTTACTAGCCAGGTCACTGATAACAGGTGAATTGCTGAGAAAAGGGCATGCAGGGGGGGAGGAGGTCATGCTGGGTAGGGCATTGTCCCTGCCTGGCATCTTGTAGAGGAAGGTGTCCCGTGTATACATGCCAAAAATCACTCGCGAAAATTGAAAATTGTGCAAATTAAATTGAAAATTGTGCAAATTAGGGACCTTGCAATGTTGCCGCATTAATTTACATCCCCGGGATATGAGTGCACATCATGTGAGGACGTGAATTCACGTCTCCGGGATGGGGCGGGTTAAACCTTAGGTGGAGGGGAATCACCCAAAGACTCTTCACTCCTCACCCGTTTGAGGTTGGCAGACGCAACCTCCATCTCTGTGCCAGAACTTGAGGACACACTAGAAACTGTAGAGGCATACTGTAGGGTAGACTAAACACCAGTAGCACAGTGAGAAGATGGTACAGGAGCAGCAGCAGCCAGTACGGAAGTAGCAGCTGATACAGGAGTAGCAGCCAGACCAGGAGTATCAACCAGTACAAGAGTAGCAGCCAGTACAGGAGTAGCAGCCAGACAAGATGCAGACTGCAAAGGTACTGGTGTCTCTGAGCGACCATGAGGAGGGGTAGTAGGACGTCTAGTATCAGACAAGGGGTGAGGAGGAAGGTCAGAATGAGGGACAGGGGCTCCACAACGGCGCACAACAGGGTTTGACTGAGAAAGAAAAGAAGCAAAGGACACACCAGGGCAGACATACATAGACAGGACATGGTTCTTAGCTTCGGTAAAACTCAGCCTCTCTGAGGCTCTGAGAGACAAAATTTCATGTTCCATTTTGTAATGATCACAAGATTTAGAAGAGGCAGCATGCTTGCCACCACACAAGATACAGGACCAGGGCATTCCACACCCTCATGAGCATCGAAGCCACATGATGCACAGACTGCTGGAAGGCCTAGGGCAAGGCGCCTACAAGTTCGGCCAATATGACCGAAACATTGACAATGGAAACATCTACAAGGCATTAGGACATACGGCCTAACTTTGTATCGGTACCATGCAGCATTAAGAACAGCAGGGAGGCTCAAAGATTCAAAAGTCACAATCCAGGATGGAGTTGGCATAAGGTCACCATTTATCTTCTTCTTAATCTTCTCAACCTTTATTACATTTTGGGCAGACAACTCTTCAACAAGGCATGCCTCATCATAAGTCACTAGTTCCTTAGCATAGACAATGCCACAAGAATGATTCAATGAAGCATGGGGGAGCATGTAACAGACTGACCAGAAAGTTCTGATGAAGATAGAATAGTTGCACTCTGAGAAGGGTCAGACACCTCTATCAACAAACTGTCATCAGCCTGTGGAACCACTTTAAGGGTCACACCACAAGCAGTGACCAGTTCTCAGTAGGTTCAGAAGATGTCACATTTCCGGAGGTTGACCCCAGCTAAACCACGAACAACTAAGAACTTGTTAAAATGTGCAGGAGGTGGGGCAGTTAATGAATCCATAATACATAACAAAAGACTTCATTCCCCCACCTCCCCACCCACCACGGAGCCCAACAGGGGGAGGTCATATGTCAGGGACAGGACCACTGATGACCCCAGGGGTAGCGGAGGAGTATACACAGGTAACCACTGGGGGACCTAGCAAGGGTGACTCCAGGATGATAGGAGCCACCAGGCCCCACACCAACCACTTGACCCTAGCCAATGCATGACCAGCTGATTGACCTGGTCGGGCCCAACCAGGCAACCCATCTAGCCAGAACAAGGGACCAAAGAGGTGTATTGATAGCTGCAGGGCGTATCGTGCAGCATCGCTCAATCCCCAGGATTCCCATTCCCCAGCATTACGGGATGCCACACATGGCAAACACGTGGGGAGGCAACAGTCCCGCCCTAGATGGCAAAAGGGCAGGGACTAACATCACCAGCAGGCCTCCTACACCAGTGATGTAGGGGGTGCTTGGTCCATGAGATGGGCAAATGCCGAAGCCTACAAAGGTTGGCATGCCTCCAAAGTAGGTGGCACTGCCAGCCACACTTCAAGCCCCGCCACCACGTCAAGGTGACCCCCCTCAGCGGGGCAGCTCAGCCTGGATCAGGGCTCTCTGGGGTGGAAGGCCCAGCTGTCCTTCCGCGTCTACAACCCCCAGAAGCCCACCAAGTATGCCATGAAGTTGTACATGTTGGCTGAGTCATCCTCGGGCTACATCTGGAACCTTGAGGTCTACACAGGGGTGCAGCGTACCCTTAAGAACACCGTGTGGGGCCTCGTGGAACCGTTGAAGGACCAGGGCTATAAGTTGTTCATGGGCAACTATTTTAATTCTGTAGCCCTGTGCAAACGACTCTTCCCTGCAGGATTATGTGTGTGGGACCCTACGGCTGCCTAGAGGAGCGCCACGCCAGCTGCAGGCCATCGCCAGGGCTAAGAGCCTGCCCGAGGGGGACATGGCGTATAGGCACAAGGTCAATGTGCTAGTCCTGCTGTGGAAGGACAAGCGCATTGTGAACATGGTGTCCACCTTCCACACTGCAGACATCATTCCGAAGAGGGTTCGAGGAAATGTGCGGGGTCATGACAGTTGGACAACCTTTGTGGAGAAGGTCGTTAACAAGCCCATCATTGTGGAGGAGTACAACAGGTACATGGGTGGGATTGATCATTTTGATCAGATGGTCCAGTACTACCCCATCCAATGGCGAACTATCAAGTAGACAAAGAAGATCACATTCTACTTCATCCAAATGGCACTGTTCAATGCGTTCGCCTTGTACAATATGTACAGACGCATGCCAGTAACTCTCCTTGAATTTGTGGAGCAAATCATCTATGATCTGCATTTCCATGAAGAAGACTGGCCCGCATCTGGACACACACTCCACCATGCCCCAGACCTACGTACCCGGCGGCCAGCACTAGCAACACCTGGCACACAGCAGGCATGACCACCAACGCCAGGATGGGCCCAGCCACCACCAGCACCAGCACAGCCTGCAGGACACCCCATATGAGCACCATCCGCAGCAGGGTCATCACAGTTGCCACTGTCATCACCAGCCCATCAGGGGTGCCAGCACCGCCACCACCTCCAGTTGCTGGTCCGTTGGAAGAACCCGTGCCTGGGCCTGAAGTTCCCGTGCGACAGGACCACAGAGCACAAGAGTATCCAAGCAAGCATTGCCGGGTGATTGACGACGATGTGAGGTTGGATCGCACTCTAGGCCACCACCAGGTGAGGATCCCCAACAAGAAGAGGCTCAGGTGTACCTTGTGCTTCAAGTTCGGGATAAGGAAGGACACAAGGAACACGTGTGCTGTATGTGATGTGCTGTTTTGCATGAGTGATTGTTTCGAGCGGTACCATACCGAGCGATACCTTCACTAGTGGAGCGCACACACACACACACACACACACACACACACACACACACACACACACACACACACACACACACACACATAGTACAAAACTCCTCACTTCCCAACCGATCTGGTCCTGCAGGAAGATCATCGCCACTGGAGAAGTACGTGATATTCATTTTTTATTTATCCATCTACCTCTATTTATGTCAGTATATTTACACACACATATATATTGTTATCTGCCTCAACGCATATGACAGGGAAGTAAGTACAGCTTCAGTTTCAGTTGCTAGCAACAAGTTTATGGGTTCATGTGTGGTGTCTGAGAGGACTAAAAACAGAGCAGAAGTAATAATATAATTATAACAGTTGTTGGTATAAAACCAAAGAAAGCATAGCTAGCAAGCATAAAAGTGTTAGTGCGCTACAGGAAAATAACGTAAGTGAGCGCAGCTGACGGCGGGTCAGCGCGCGGGAAAATACACCATAGTTTTCTGCATTTTTCTCAAAAACTGAGGCCTAGGATCACGGTTCTTGGCTCAAATGAAAGCGAATGAAATTCTGCATAGGATGATAAAATAAAAACATAACAGTTCTTCGCTAAAGCTCCCCAAATAAAAAATTTGTTGTCTGTCGGAAATGGGTTTTACTTTTTTCCTCCTTACTCGAAGACCATACCTCGTATCAAACTGGGACCCCTTCCCATTCGAAAGCTAAAAAAAATTATCTTTTGATTGATGGTATAACATGTAGTGATTGATTAGTAAACATTCGACTTATGATGTTAGGAAGTGAAATCAGTGATCCTGAATGTTTATTCCGAGGGTCCTAACGTATGTATAGTGTGTTTTTTTGGTGTGTGTGTGTGTGTGTGTGTGTGTGTGTGTGTGTGTGTGTGTGTGTGTGTGTGTGTGTGTGTGTGTGTGTGTGTGTGTGTGTGTGTGTGTGTGTGTGTGTGTGTTTTCTTTTTTTGCTTACTGTGTAAAACAAACATCGACGAATAGGAGTATGTGGCTTTTGTGGCAAAATAAATATGTTTGGGTGGTGAAAATAAGCTGAGAATACACATTTTTGGAGCGGGCAGCGGCCAGGGGGTAGGGGAGAAAAGCTCGTGCGTCACGGCACAGAAAACTTATGAAACTTATCCGTACGGGAAGGGGTTAATGCGTTTGATGCATCAACTGATAATACTGCCTCACGGTACTCTTCCTCGTATATTTTCCTCATGGAGTGAACTGCTGCCTCACCTGCGTGCTGGCCTGCACACACCTGGAGGTTGCCAACTGCTTGCTTCACATCATCATCTACTACTACTACTATTACTACTACTACGATTACTACTACTACTACTACTACTACTACCGGATAGAATTCAGTGGGTACGCTGTATCGCTGTGGTGGCATCTCCAGATCGTAATTCAATGACCTCAAGTTTCATTCTTGGGCCAATCGGGTGAACAGGGAATGCCCTCTTGGTCCTGTTCAAGCAGCAATATTCACTTCACCCAGCAATATTTCCTGTTCACCCAGCAGTATTCTCAGTTCACTCAGCAGTATTCCATGTTCACCTACCAATATTCCCTGTTCACCCAGCAGTAAAACCAGTCTTGTCTGTCCAGTGGCTGCGCAAAACTTGACTATTGGCCTTAATGATCCTCTTGTAGTTGATACTCATTAATCCTTTAACCTTTTTAATACTTTAACCTACTTTGTCTCCTGTCCTTGATGTTTCTTTTCCTCACTATATTCACATTCTTTTATTCCTAACTTTTCCCTTTCTCGTCTCCTACTTTCTCTTCCCCTTCTCCTTGTTCTACCTTTTCCATCCTTGTTTCTCTTCCTCTTCCACCAATTTTTCTCTGTATTCACCTTTCTCATGCTCTTCTTCTTGTTCCTCTTGCTTATCCTCTTCTTCCTCTTCATTTTATTACTCTTTTAGCCCTTCTTTTTCTCCTTCTACATTCTTTTATTCTTCACCTTCCTCTACTCCTTTCTCCTCTTCTCCTTCCTCTTCCTCTTTTCAATTCCCTTCCTCTTCTCTATTCTCTTCTTTCTTCTTCTTCTCTATTCTCTTTCCTCTTCTTCATCTTCTCTATTCTGTTCTTTCTTCTTCTTCTTCTTCTTCTATTTTTCTTCTACTTTTCCCTTCTTCATCTCCTTCCTGTTCTTCATCTTCCCCTTTATCTTACTCCCCTTCCTCTTTCTCTAGCCCCTTTCCTCCTCCTCCTCCTCCTCCTCCTCCTCCTCCTCCTCCTCCTCCTCTTCTTCTTCTTCTTCTTCCACTACCTATTCTGTTTTTATTCTCTTTATCATCTTCCTCTTCTTCCACCTCCTCCTCCTCTTCATCTTCTTCATCTTCCTCTTTATCTTCGTCCTCCTCCTCCTCCTCCTCCTCCTCTTCCTCCTCCTCCCCCTCTTTTTTCTCCTCTTTCTCCTCCTCCTCCTCCTTCTTCTTCGTCTGTTCAACTTGGTAAAGTCTGTAGTCCCTGTCGTTACTTCTTTTTTAGGGGGGTAATATTAAAATTTTAACCCAGTTAAGAAAGAAAAGTAACATTTAATAAAGCATTGATATTAATCCATACAAGAGTAGGCCAAATAACATCATTTAGTGATAGTATGAAAGAAAGAGGAGCGACGGTACCATATCAAAAGGACGGACCTTATGGTAATTTTTTTTTATTTTCTAGCCAGAAAAACTTAAACATTGGTAGCTAGGTTACTAAATATTAAAGAAATGTTAAATGTAATATTATGGTAAATAAATATTGCCTGTTATCTTTTCACCCAGACTGACTAAAACTGTCGTGGGAATGCATGAGAAGAAAAAAGCCATCATTGAACAAAAGAATAATGAAAACTATGTTTTCCTCTTCGCTGCGAGAGTTCTATCCGGACAAGGTAAAAGTTAATTCCTCAGTTAAAACTAGTAGGTTCCCTGATGTTGCTCGGATCATATATATATATATATATATATATATATATATATATATATATATATATATATATATATATATATATATATATAAAAAAAGAGAGAGAGAGAGAGAGAGAAACTTTCACTTATCCGCTGGCACAAAATCTTCTCGGATCATATATATATATATATATATATATATATATAGAGAGAGAGAGAGAGAGAGAGAGAGAGAGAGAGAGAAACTTTCACTTATCCTCTGGCACAAAATCTGCCCAACGAAAAATCCACCGCAGCTATCTTGGCTCTATTAATGCAATATATCCTGCTAAATTATGCAATATCTGGCACCAAAATTGAACATAACCGGCGGAGCAGTGCAATATCCAGCACTGAGTCATCTCAACCATCTCATAAGAGGTAGCCAACTAGCACCAGGGGGAAATCCTGAAACATTTGAGCCAATGAAAATGCCTGCTAAGCTCCAGCCAATCAGAATCCAACATGGGCGTGGCTCATCCGGCACGCCAAGAATACCGCAGTGCTCTCATTCTCGCCATGGATATTGTGAAGTCAAGACGTGCCTGTGTGCTCCAGTCTTCTGATCATGTGGTCGCAAAAGCCTGGTGCTTTGATGGTGTCCTGTGTTGGAGCTACTGTACAGTATTATACTCTAAAGTTAATGGCCTGTCATTGCTCGTGTCCTAGTACCCTATTGTGATTGTTAAGGTACTTCTGTCCTGTATTGTGCACAGTACTGTTTACGAGTGTAAACCCCCAGTGCTGTTTCTCCTCATCGATGCTAATACTTGGTGAGTATATGCAATAGTACACTACTTATGTGCAGTGCTGTATTACTATACTCTGTCATTACTGTATTGTTTATATATGCTTAGATTTTATCTATTACTTATGATGAAGTTTTTAAGATGGAGGGTCAAGATGGATAGAATCACAATATCCAGCTCAGGGCCGAATGTTGAGCTGGAAATGCAATATCCGGCATTTCACGCTGTTTGGCGTAGAGTTTGGCTGAATTACAAGGGATAACTGAGAATTTACCAAATATACATATAGGTAGATAGATAGATAGACATGTAGTTAGATAGACAGATAGATAGGTAGATAGATAAATCGATTTATGTATATATATAAATATATCTATATCTATATCTATCTATCTATCTATCTATCTATATATATATATATATATATAGAAACGGACTCCCGTGGGAGTTGTTGTATGCTGATGATTTGGTGTTGATTGCAGAGAATGAAAGGGAGGCGGAGGAAAGGTTTAGGAAGTGGAGAGATGGTATGGGGCAAAAGGGTTTAAGGGTAAATGCAGATAAAACAAAAGTGATGATATCTAGGGTTGGTGGCGGTACTGTCAAAGACGAGGGAGAGTGGCCATGTGCAGTTTGCCACAAGGGCGTGGGAAGTAATTCCATCTTGTGCGGTGTGTGTGATAAATGGGTGCATAAGAGATGTAGTGGTATTAGAGGTAGACTGCGAGATAATGCTGATTTTATGTGTACCGCGTGCCGGGGTGAGCAGGTGGAGATTCTCAGACGTGAAAAGATTGAACTTGCTGGTGAATCTCTTGAATGTGTGGAAGAGTTTTGTTATTTGGGAGATATGTTGTGTGCTGGAGGTGGGGCTGGAGCTAGCTCTGTGGCTAGGGTGAGAAGGGGTTGGAAGAAGTTCAGGGAGCTCTTGCCTCTCCTGACATTGAGAGGGCTCTCCCTACGTGCTAAGGGGTCTTTGTATGCAGCATGTGTTAGGAGTGTAATGCTTTATGGCAGTGAGACCTGGGCAGTGAAGGAGGAAGACATTCGCTGGCTCAGACGTACAGAAATGACAATGATTAGGTGGATGTGCAGTGCGTCCCTGCGCCCAAGGCCTGGAGGGGTTGGGTTTACAATGGAAGGGTTGAGAGGTAGGATGGGACTGGAGTATATTGGTGTTGTGATGAGGAGAGGTAGATTGAGGTGGTTTGGACATGTGGAGAGGATGGGGGATGATAATTGGGTGAGGAAGGTGAGAAGTGTTAATATTGGGGGTGGGGTTATGAGGGGTAGACCGAGAAAGACATGGGACGAGGTCATTAAGTGTGACCTTAGGGTTAAGGGACTGAACAGGGAGGCTGCAATGGATCGTGCAGCGTGGAGAGCCGCCATTAGGTGACCAAGGCCGACACATGCAAGCATGTTGGAGCCTATAAAAACGAAAAGATATATATATATATATATATATATATATATATATATATATATATATATATGACCTGCTGCCCAAAAGATCGAGTAATTTAAATATTGTAGGAAAATAAGTTACCTTACCTCTTAGATCTCACTGTTGCCTTCGAGGTAGTCCCCTTGGGCATGTATACTGTACAGTAGTCCCAGCGTTTTTCCCACGAGTTCATGCATCCATGGAAGGCTTCAGGCGTGATGGTCTTGGGCACCTCCTGCAATTCTGTCTGGATCTCCTCAATCGAGTCAAATCGACTCCCCTTCAGTCATTATTTCAGCTTGGGAAACAGGAAAAAGTCACAGGGGACAAGATCATGCGAATAGGGTGGATGGGGAATGACTACCATGTTAGGGGAAGCCAGGAACTGCTGGACAATAATTGTTGTGTGGGTGGGGGCGTCGTCATGATGCAGGACCCAGTCCTTGTTCTTCAACTGTTCTGGACGTTTGTAGTGGATGTTCACATTCAGACGCTGCAAAATTTCACAGTACAGTATAACTTTCCGCCGACAGATTAACAGGGTGGGAAGTATTTCTTGTGAACAATCCCATGCATATCGAAGAAAACGATCAACACCGACTTGACATGCCATTGGTCCACCATTGCAAAACCGCAAAACCACGTACACACCACGTTACACTATATATATATATATATATATATATATATATATATATATATATATATATATATATATATATATATATATATATATATATCTGTCTATAGCCAGATGCCTCAATCCCGTTTGGGATGGCCACAAACAAATAGCCTCCACGTCGTCCTGTGCCCCTCCATTTCACTACCCTGCTTCCAACTCACACCCCCTCTCTCATATACCTCTCCACCCCATCCCTCCATCTCATCCTCGGCCTCCCCCTCCCTCTTCCCCCCTCCACCTCACTCACATTCACTCTCTTCGTCAGTCTTTCACCCTCCATCCTCTCCACATGGCCAAACCACCTCAGTGTGTTCCTCATAACACTTCCTATCATATACACATCCACACCACAACGCTCCTTTATATCCTCATTCGTCAGCCTGTCTCTCCATGTGACTCCACAGGCTCCTCTTAAATAACTCATTTCCACTGCTCTCACTCTTGACTTGTGTCCTTCCAACAATGTCCAAGCTTCACTTCCATACGTTAGAGTTGGTATCATAATACTGTCATGTAGTAACTTTTCACTTCCATGCTCACTTCCCTGTTTCTAATCACTGCTTTCAAAGAACCAGCAACCTTTTTTCCCTGCTGTACCCTTTCAAGGACTTCACCCTCCAAACCTCCATCCTTACTCATCACACTACCCAAGTACTTAAACGTACTCACATTTTCCAATTCCTCACCATCCAACCTCGCTCTACATTCAATGACTTCACCTCTCTCAAAGTATATATATATATATATATATATATATATGACTGTGCATACTGGCACTGTCAGGTACCCTTGGTGGCACCCTCCAGTTTGATGTAACTACCAGAGTCTCATTTTTCCAGTCGGTCCTATGTTCCCATTTCACCAGGAATATATTCCCTCTATACACCCAAAGACATATTCCAGTCCTTGGTTCTGTCCACCTAATACCTAATCCTCATTGAACTGTCTCATCACTAACCACCTACCCACGCACCCTTACAACTCATATTGCCCATCTTCTGAACCACTGCTGCTCCAACCTGCCATACCTCTTCTGCCCACCAACCCTGCTCACTCAAATCGTTATTCCGTCCACCTCATCCATCTGCGCAACCACCTGACCCATTCACCCACCACCCTACCCACCTGGCCAACAAACTCCACCATGCAGGTCTGGGTAGTTGTTTGCTACATTTTGCCATGTTACACTATTGTGGCAACCTTAAGGCATATAAAACTTCGTCACAAATAGTTACCCCTGTTTGATCTTTTTGAAGCCATTTAAATTGTTGCCCACTAATTTATAACGCAGACAAAAAACAAGCATTCAATTATACAGATAAGTATATATATATATATATATATATATATATATATATATATATATATATATACAGTGGGCTCGCACAGTGCGCGAGAGATTGGGTGGTGCACGAGCTCGCGCACTGGGAATTCGCGTACTAGGAATACATAATCTTATGGGAATAATTACATATGGGCGGTACCCCCTCATACCTGGACATTTTTTGGCCCTTAGAGACATAATAAAGGTCATATGTTTCAGACATTGTACTAAAGCTATAGCTACAATAACAAAAATATGGGTAGTCACCTTAACAACAGTAGACAACAGGCCTGATGACCTTAAATAATAGGGGTTCCAAGGCGCGGCAACACTTACAGCGCCGCACTCCCCACCGCACCAAAACTTCCCTCCACAGACTCCTCTTGATCACCTTCCCCAGGAGCATCAAAGTCACTCACTTCGGTCATAAACCCTTCAAAGTTCAATGCTGACACTTCTGACATTGCATCCTCTTCATCCTCAACAGGAACAGGAGCAGATGATGTCAGTTGTTCCGCTATTTCACCAACTTGAGCCCGCTGTGTGTAGCTTGTCATGAGCGTCTGTCTTCTCCTGTTTATTTCTTCCCTGTGCCTGTCTGTGTAGAAACGGAAGAGTTTGTCGATACCAACCAGAAGTTCCTCCGTTCTTAGGTTGCTCACTTCCTGTTCCTTCACCTCTTCCTTGAGATGATCCACGGCAGCAAGGATCTTGCTAATGTTTGACATACACAGCTCAGTCCTGCCTTCCATCACGCTAGGCTGCTCAACTTGACTCTGTCTGGCGCATCAACATGACGACACGTGACGCGCTCTGTGAGGGGTGGTCGCGCACTAGTAGAAAATGGGATTTTTTAACCACTCCTTGCCTCTGCCTCGCGTTCTGTGCGGTAAACTCGCGCATTAAAGGGTTTTTGGTTATGATTTTTGGTCACTTGTGCACAAGGCGAATCGCGCACTGCGGTGACGCGCACTGTGCAAGCCCACTGTACATATATATATCTATCTATATATATATATATATATATATATATATATATATATATATATATATATATGTATATATATATATATATGTATATATATATATATATATATATATGTATATATATATATATATATATATATATATATATATATATATATATATATATATATATATATACATATACGTAGTTAGTTTTTTGTTCGTTTTTGAAGGCTCCGACATACTTGCATGCGTCGGCCTTGGTCACATAATGACGGCTCTCCATGCTGCACGATCCATTGCAGCCTCCCTGTTTATTTCCTTAACCCTGAGGTTACACTTAATGAGTTCGTCCCACGTCTTTCTCTGTCTACCCCTCACAACCCCACCACCAATAATAACACCTCTCACCTTCTCCACCCAATTATCATCCCCCATCCTCTCCACATGCCCAAACCATCTCAGTCTACCTCTTCTTATCACAACACCAATACACTCCAGTCCCATCCTACCTCTCAAGTCTTCCATCGTAAACCCAGCTCCCCCAGGCCATGCACGCAGGGACGCACTGTACATCCACTTAATCATTGTCATTTCTGTACGTTTGAGCCTGTGAATATTCTATTCCTTTACTGCCCTGGTCTCACTACCATACAGCATCTCACTCCTAACACATGCTGCATACAAAGATCTCTTAGCACAGAAGGAGAGCCCTCTCAATGTCAGAAAAGGCAACAGCTCACTGAACTCTAGCCACAGAGTCCAGCCCCATCTCCAGCACATAACATGTCTCCCAAATAACAAAACTCTTCCACATACTCAATAGACTCACCAGCAAATTCAATCTTTTCACGCCTGACAATCTCCACCTGCTCTCCCCGACACGCCGCACACATAAAATCAGCATTATTTCGCAGTCTACCTCTAATACCACTACACCTCTTGTCCACCCACTTATCACAAACACTGCACAAGAAGGAATTACTTCCCACACCTATGTTGCAAATCGCACATGGCCACTCTCCCTCGTCTTTGATAGTACCGCCACCAACCCTATATATCATCACTTTTGTTTTATTTGCATTTAGCCTTAAGCCCTTGTGCCCCATACCATCTCTCCACTTCCTAAATCTTTCCTCTGCCTCCCATTCATTATCTGCAATCAACAACAAATCATCAGCATACAACATCTCCCACGGAAGTCCGTTTCTGATGACACGTGAGAGGGCTTCAAGTACCATAATAAACAACATGGGACTCAAAACTGACCCCTGATGCACACCAACATTCACGGAAAACTCATCACTCAAATTTCCATTCACTCTTACGTGGGTGCGAGCACCCACATACATGGCCATAACCACCCTAACCAGCCACTCCTCCAACCCAAGCTCTCTCATTCACCACCTCTCTAGGGACTTTGTCAAAGGACTTTTCCAAGTTAACAAAAACAAAATACAGATCTCTTTTCTTCCCAATATATTTTTCCTGAAGCTGTCGAACAATGAATATGGCATCAGTGGTCCCCTTGCCTGGCATAAACCCAAACTGCATCTCATCAATATTCACTCTTTCTCTAATCATACCATCTAGAACTCTCTCCATTACCTTCATTATCTGATATAAAATCTTTATACCTCTATAATTTCCTCTTGCTAGGGCATCACCCTTCCCATTGTACACATTTACAATTACACTCTTCAACCAATCATCTGGAACAACAACTCATATATAATCATATTTATCAGGTCAAAGACTAACCTCACCCCTATATCTCCTGAGGCCTTCAACATTTCGGCAGTCAGCCCAGACACACCTGCTGCCTTCCCCACCTGCATCCTGCCAATTGCCTCATTCATAGTAGCAGCATCAATCAAAGGCCAAGGGCCAAACACTGGATCTGCTGGCTCCAAACTTTCCCTGTCCCAAACTCCTCATTCAACAACCGGCTATAATGCTCTCACCATGCATCTTTAATATCCTCACTGTTCACCACTACCCTTCCTTCATCATTCATCACACATTGCTCACCTATAGTATCCCGATTATCCCTCTTCATCTGTTTTGCCATCTTAAATATCATATTTTTCCTTTCCCCACGATTTAGATTATCAAGTAAAAGTCTCTCTGATTCAGACTTCGCCCTGTATACCTCTTCTAGCCCTATGCTTGGCAGCCAACTATTCCTCCTTGTTACCACCCATCTTCCATTCCCGGGAAAGCCTTCTTTTCTCATTAACCGCAGCTTCTACACCCTCATCCCACCACCAAGTTACTTTATGTCATGGTGGGCCTCTTGTCCAATAACTCTCAAGTGGTTGTTTATGAGGGCCCTGTACTGTTCATTAAAGCCTCTGTCTACAGGTTCAGCCACCACTCTCCTCATCTCGCTATACAAGGCATCCCTTACTACTTGGTTTTCCACCTTCCATATTTTCCTCCGAGGTACATAAGTCCTATTTTTCATCACTCGTTCTTTAAGCACCATATCACAAATCAACACTTTGTGCTGCTGCACACACTTCTCGCATCCTGTAACTTTTACATCCCTCACTAACCTCCTATCAACCCTCCTAACCAGAAAATAATCTATCTGACTGCTATTTCTCCCAGACTCGTACGTAATTAACCTACTGTCTCTTTTCCTAAAATGTGCGTTGCACACAATCATGTTCGTTGCCTCCCCAAACTCGAGTATTTTTTCCCCTTCCGCATTCCTTATACCATACGCATATCCCCCATGTTCTCCCCCATAAATTTGTGCTGCTTCACCTATATGAACATTTAACTTCTCTTCCAAAACCACTATCTCATTATCCCGCATACCACCTACTACACGTCTTAATCCAAGCCTCCCTGTGGAGCATATGCCGATATATATATAAATATATATATATATATATATATATATATATATATATATATATATATATATATATATATATATGATCATTTTTGTTTTTAAAGGCTCCAACATGCTTGCATGTGTCGGCCTTGGTCACCTAATGGCGGCTCTCCACGCTGCACGATCCACTGCAGCCTCCCTGTTCAGCACTTAACCCTAAGGTCACACTTAATGACCTCGTCCCATGTCTTTCTCGGTCTACCCCTCATAACCCCACCCCCAATATTGACACTTCTCACCTTCCTCACCCAATTATCATCCCCCATCCTCTGCACATGTCCAAACCACCTATATCTACACACACACACAGATATATATATATATATATATATATATATATATATATATATATATATATATATATATAGAGAGAGAGAGAGAGAGAGAGAGAGAGAGAGAGAGAGAGAGAGAGATAGAGATATATATATATATATATATATATATATATATATATATATATATATATATATATATATATATATATATATATATTGAGAAGACAGGAAGAAATCAGTAGGATGGAAGTTGTGGAAGGAAAGATGAAAGTTAAATTGCGGAAAGCCCCAGGAATTGATGGACTGTATGGTGAAATGCTGAAGCATGGGGGAGAGGCAGTAGTAGAATGGATGTGCAAAATGTGCAGACTGGCCTGGGAGGAAGGTAGAGTCCCGGAGGATTGGACGTCAGGTATAATTATTCCCTTGTACAAAGGAAAAGGGGGAGAAAGAAGTGTGTGGTGATCATAAGGGCATTTGTCTTCTTAGTATAATAGGAAAAGTGTATGGTAGGATACTTATTGACAGAGTTAGAGAAATCACAGAAGAATTAGTTGGAGAAGAACAGGGAGACTTTAGGAAGGGAAGAGGTTGTGTAGATCAGATATTCATTCTTAGATCTTTAGTGGAAAAGTTTCTAGAGAAGGGAAAGAAGTTGTATGCAGCTTTCATGGATTTGGAGAAAGCATATGACAGGGTGGATAGACAAGGATTGCGGAAAGTATTAAGAATATATGGAGTAGATGGGAAGTTGCTGAATGCGGTGAAAAGTATGTATGATGGTGCTAAGGCTGCAGTGCGTGTGGATGGTGAACTGAGTGAATTTTTCTCTTTGAAAGTTGGGTTGAAACAGGGATGTGTCATGTCTCCATAGTTGTTCAATCTGTAAATGAATGGGGTAATAAAAGAGGTACAAGGTAGGGTATGGATGTTGGAGTGGCCCTGGTGAGAGAGGGAAGTGTGTGGAAACGCCCTGTATGTTGTTTGCAGATGACACTGTGTTGTTGAGTGAAGACGAAGGGGAAGGCTTGGTGGATGAGTTTGAGAGAGTGTGTAAGAAACGGAATCTAATGGTGAATGTAGGGAAGAGTAAAGTGATGGTCTTTGAGAGAGGTGAAGTCAGTGAATGTACAGCGAGGTTGGATGGTGAGGAATCGGAAAATGTGAGTACGTTTAAGTACTTGGGTAGTGTAATGAGTAAGGATGGAGGTTTGGAGGGTGAAGTGCTTGAAAGGGTACAGCAGGGAAGAAAGGTTGCTGGTTCCTTGAATGCAGTGATTAGAAGCAGGGAAGTGAGCATGGAAGTGAAAAAGTTACTACATGATAGTATTGTGATACCAACTCTAACGTATGGAAGTGACGCTCGGACGTTGCTGGAAGGACACAAGTCAAGAGTGAGAGCAGTGGAAATTAGTTATTTAAGAAGAGCCTGTGGAGTCACATGGTGAGACAGGCTGACAAATGAGGATATAAAGCAGCGTTGTGGTGTGGATGTGGATGTGATAGGAAGCGTTAGGAGGAATACACTGAGGTGGTTTGGCCATGTGGAAAGGATGGAGGGTGAAAGACTGACGAAGAGAGTGTATGTGAGTGAGGTAGAGGGGGGAAGAGGGAGGGGGAGGCCGAGGATGAGATGGAGGGATGGAGTGGAGAGGTATATGAGAGAGAAGGGTGTGAGTTGGGAGTAGTGCAGTGGAATGGCGGGGGACAGGGCGACGTGGAGGCGATTTGTTTGTGGCCACCCCGAACTGCATTGAGGCGTCTGGCAATACACACACACACACACACACATTAACTCTCTTCGTCAGTCTTTCACCCTCCATCCTCTCCACATGGCCAAACCACCTCAGTGTGTTCCTCATAACACTTCCTATCATATACACATCCACACCACAACGCTCCTTTATATCCTCATTCGTCAGCCTGTCTCTCCATGTGACTCCACAGGCTCCTCTTAAATAACTCATTTCCACTGCTCTCACTCTTGACTTGTGTCCTTCCAACAATGTCCAAGCTTCACTTCTATACGTTAGAGTTGGTATCATAATACTGTCATGTAGTAACTTTTTCACTTCCATGCTCACTTCCCTGTTTCTAATCACTGCTTTCAAAGAACCAGCAACCTTTTTTCCCTGCTGTACCCTTTCAAGGACTTCACCCTCCAAACCTCCATCCTTACTCATCACACTACCCAAGTACTTAAACGTACTCACATTTTCCAATTCCTCACCATCCAACCTCGCTCTACATTCAATGACTTCACCTCTCTCAAAGTAAATATATATATATATATATATATATATATATATATATATATATATATATATATATATATATATATATATATATATGACTGTGCATACTGGCACTGTCAGGTACCCTTGGTGGCACCCTCCAGTTTGATGTAACTACCAGAGTCTCATTTTTCCAGTCGGTCCTATGTTCCCATTTCACCAGGAATATATTCCCTCTATACACCCAAAGACATATTCCAGTCCTTGGTTCTGTCCACCTAATACCTAATCCTCATTGAACTGTCTCATCACTAACCACCTACCCACGCACCCTTACAACTCATATTGCCCATCTTCTGAACCACTGCTGCTCCAACCTGCCATACCTCTTCTGCCCACCAACCCTGCTCACTCAAATCGTTATTCCGTCCACCTCATCCATCTGCGCAACCACTTGACCCATTCACCCACCACCCTACCCACCTGGCCAACAAACTCCACCATGCAGGTCTGGGTAGTTGTTTGCTACATTTTGCCATGTTACACTATTGTGGGAACCTTAAGGCATATAAAACTTCGTCACAAATAGTTACCCCTGTTTGATCTTTTTGAAGCCATTTAAATTGTTGCCCACTAATTTATAACGCACACAAAAAACAAGCATTCAATTATACAGATAAGTATATATATATATATATATATATATATATATATATATATACAGTGGGCTCGCACAGTGCGCGAGAGATTGGGCGGTGCACGAGCTCGCGCACTGGGAATTCGCGTACTAGGAATACATAATCTTATGGGAATAATTACATATGGGCGGTACCCCCTCATACCTGGACATTTTTTGGCCCTTAGAGACATAATAAAGGTCATATGTTTCAGACATTGTACTAAAGCTATAGCTACAATAACAAAAATATGGGTAGTCACCTTAACAACAGTAGACAACAGGCCTGATGACCTTAAATAATAGGGGTTCCGAGGCGCGGCAACACTTACAGTGCCGCACTCCCCACCGCAGCAAAACTTCCCTCCGCAGACTCCTCTTGATCACCTTCCCCAGGAGCATCAAAGTCACTCACTTCGGTCATAAACCCTTCAAAGTTCAATGCTGACACTTCTGACATTGCATCCTCTTCATCCTCAACAGGAACAGGAGCAGACGATGTCGATAGTTCCGCTATTTCACCAACTTGAGCCCGCTGTGTGTAGCTTGTCATGAGCGTCTGTCTTCTCCTGTTTATTTCTTCCCTGTGCCTGTCTGTGTAGAAACGGAAGAGTTTGTCGATACCAACCAGAAGTTCCTCCGTTCTTAGGTTGCTCACTTCCTGTTCCTTCACCTCTTCCTTGAGATGATCCACGGCAGCAAGGATCTTGCTAATGTTTGACATACACAGCTCAGTCCTGCCTTCCATCACGCTAGGCTGCTCAACTTGACTCTGTCTGGCGCATCAACATGACGACACGTGACGCGCTCTGTGAGGGGTGGTCGCGCACTAGTAGAAAATGGGATTTTTTAACCACTCCTTGCCTCTGCCTCGCGTTCTGTGCGGTAAACTCGCGCATTAAAGGGTTTTTGGTTATGATTTTTGGTCACTTGTGCACAAGGCGAATCGCGCACTGCGGTGATGCGCACTGTGCGAGCCCACTGTACATATATATATATATATATATATATATATATATATATATATATATATATATATATATATATATATATATATATATATATATATATGTATATATATATATATATATATATATATATATATATATATATATATATATATATATATATATATATATATATATATATATATATAGATATATATATATACGTAGTTAGTTTTTTGTTCGTTTTTGAAGGCTCCGACATACTTGCATGCGTCGTCCTTGGTCACATAATGACGGCTCTCCATGCTGCACGATCCATTGCAGCCTCCCTGTTTATTTCCTTAACCCTGAGGTTACACTTAATGAGTTCGTCCCACGTCTTTCTCTGTCTACCCCTCACAACCCCACCACCAATAATAACACCTCTCACCTTCTCCACCCAATTATCATCCCCCATCCTCTCCACATGCCCAAACCATCTCAGTCTACCTCTTCTTATCACAACACCAATACACTCCAGTCCCATCCTACCTCTCAAGTCTTCCATCGTAAACCCAGCTCCCCCAGGCCATGCACGCAGGGACGCACTGTACATCCACTTAATCATTGTCATTTCTGTACGTTTGAGCCTGTGAATATTCTATTCCTTTACTGCCCTGGTCTCACTACCATACAGCATCTCACTCCTAACACATGCTGCATACAAAGATCTCTTAGCACAGAAGGAGAGCCCTCTCAATGTCAGAAAAGGCAACAGCTCACTGAACTCTAGCCACAGAGTCCAGCCCCATCTCCAGCACATAACATGTCTCCCAAATAACAAAACTCTTCCACATACTCAATAGACTCACCAGCAAATTCAATCTTTTCACGCCTGACAATCTCCACCTGCTCTCCCCGACACGCCGCACACATAAAATCAGCATTATTTCGCAGTCTACCTCTAATACCACTACACCTCTTGTCCACCCACTTATCACAAACACTGCACAAGAAGGAATTACTTCCCACACCTATGTTGCAAATCGCACATGGCCACTCTCCCTCGTCTTTGATAGTACCGCCACCAACCCTATATATCATCACTTTTGTTTTATTTGCATTTAGCCTTAAGCCCTTGTGCCCCATACCATCTCTCCACTTCCTAAATCTTTCCTCTGCCTCCCATTCATTATCTGCAATCAACAACAAATCATCAGCATACAACATCTCCCACGGAAGTCCGTTTCTGATGACACGTGAGAGGGCTTCAAGTATCATAATAAACAACATGGGACTCAAAACTGACCCCTGATGCACACCAACATTCACGGAAAACTCATCACTCAAATTTCCATTCACTCTTACGTGGGTGCGAGCACCCACATACATGGCCATAACCACCCTAACCAGCCACTCCTCCAACCCAAGCTCTCTCATTCACCACCTCTCTAGGGACTTTGTCAAAGGACTTTTCCAAGTTAACAAAAACAAAATACAGATCTCTTTTCTTCCCAATATATTTTTCCTGAAGTTGTCGAACAATGAATATGGCATCAGTGGTCCCCTTGCCTGGCATAAACCCAAACTGCATCTCATCAATATTCACTCTTTCTCTAATCATACCATCTAGAACTCTCTCCATTACCTTCATTATCTGATATAAAATCTTTATACCTCTATAATTTCCTCTTGCTAGGGCATCATCCTTCCCATTATACACATTTACAATTACACTCTTCAACCAATCATCTGGAACAACAACTCATATATAATCATATTTATCAGGTCAAAGACTAACCTCACCCCTATATCTCCTGAGGCCTTCAACATTTCGGCAGTCAGCCCAGACACACCTGCTGCCTTCCCCACCTGCATCCTGCCAATTGCCTCATTCATAGTAGCAGCATCAATCAAAGGCCAAGGGCCAAACACTGGATCTGCTGGCTCCAAACTTTCCCTGTCCCAAACTCCTCATTCAACAACCGGCTATAATGCTCTCACCATGCATCTTTAATATCCTCACTGTTCACCACTACCCTTCCTTCATTATTCATCACACATTGCTCACCTATAGTATCCCGATTATCCCTCTTCATCTGTTTTGCCATCTTAAATATCATATTTTTCCTTTCCCCACGATTTAGATTATCAAGTAAAAGTCTCTCTGATTCAGACTTCGCCCTGTATACCTCTTCTAGCCCTATGCTTGGCAGCCAACTATTCCTCCTTGTTACCACCCATCTTCCATTCCCGGGAAAGCCTTCTTTTCTCATTAACCGCAGCTTCTACACCCTCATCCCACCACCAAGTTACTTTATGTCATGGTGGGCCTCTTGTCCAATAACTCTCAAGTGGTTGTTTATGAGGGCCCTGTACTGTTCATTAAAGCCTCTGTCTACAGGTTCAGCCACCACTCTCCTCATCTCGCTATACAAGGCATCCCTTACTACTTGGTTTTCCACCTTCCATATTTTCCTCCGAGGTACATAAGTCCTATTTTTCATCACTCGTTCTTTAACCACCATATCACAATTCAACACTTTGTGCTGCTGCACACACTTCTCGCATCCTGTAACATTCACATCCCTCACTAACCTCCTATCAACCCTCCTAACCAGAAAATAATCTATCTGACTGCTATTTCTCCCAGACTCGTACGTAATTAACCTACTGTCTCTTTTCCTAAAATGTGCGTTGCACACAATCATGTTCGTTGCCTCCCCAAACTCGAGTATTCTTTCCCCTTCCGCATTCCTTATACCATACGCATATCCCCCATGTTCTCCTCCATAACTTTGTGCTGCTTCACCTATATGAACATTTAACTTCTCTCCGAAAACCACTATCTCATTATCCCGCATACCACCTACTACACGTCTTAATCCAAGCCTGCCTGTGGAGCATATGCCGATATATATATAAATATATATATATATATATATATATATATAATTTTCGTTTTTAAAGGCTCCAACATGCTTGCATATGTCGGCCTTGGTCACCTAATGGCGGCTCTCCACGCTGCACGATCCACTGCAGCCTCCCTGTTCAGCACTTAACCCTAAGGTCACACTTAATGACCTCGTCCCATGTCTTTCTCGGTCTACCCCTCATAACCCCACCCCCAATATTGACACTTCTCACCTTTCTCACCCAATTATCATCCCCCATCCTCTGCACATGTCCAAACCACCTATATCTACACATATATATACATATACTGTATATATATATATATCTATATATATATATATATATATATATATATATATATATATATATATATAGAGAGAGAGAGAGAGAGAGAGAGAGAGAGAGAGAGATGGATATATATATATATATACATATATATATATATATATATATATATATATATATATATATATATATATATATATATATATATATATATATATATGGGAGAAGTAGGGAGATGAGAAGACAGGAAGAAATCAGTAGGATGGAAGTTGTGGAAGGAAAGAAGAAAGTTAAATTGCGGAAAGCCCCAGGAATTGATGGACTGTATGGTGAAATGCTGAAGCATGGGGGAGAGGCAGTAGTAGAATGGATGTGCAAAATGTGAGGACTGGCCTGGGAGGAAAGTAGAGTCCCGGAGGATTGGACGTCAGGTATAATTATTCCCTTGTACAAAGGAAAAGGGGGAGAAAGAAGTGTGTGGTGATCATAAGGGCATTTGTCTTCTTAGTATAATAGGAAAAGTGTATGGTAGGATACTTATTGACAGAGTTAGAGAAATCACAGAAGAATTAGTTGGAGAAGAACAGGGAGACTTTAGGAAGGGAAGAGGTTGTGTAGATCAGATATTCATTCTTAGATCTTTAGTGGAAAAGTTTCTAGAGAAGGGAAAGAAGTTGTATGCAGCTTTCATGGATTTGGAGAAACCATATGACAGGGTGGATAGACAAGGATTGCGGAAAGTATTAAGAATATATGGAGTAGATGGGAAGTTGTTGAATGCGGTGAAAAGTATGTATGATGGAGCTAAGGCTGCAGTGCGTGTGGATGGTGAACTGAGTGAATTTTTCTCTTTGAAAGATGGGTTGAAACAGGGATGTGTCATGTCTCCATAGTTGTTCAATCTGTAAATGAATGGGGTAATAAAAGAGGTACAAGGTAGGGTATGGATGTTGGAGTGGCCCTGGTGAGAGAGGGTAGTGTGTGGAAACGCCCTGTATGTTGTTTGCAGATGACACTGTGTTGTTGAGTGAAGACGAAGGGGAAGGCTTGGTGGATGAGTTTGAGAGAGTGTGTAAGAAACGGAATCTAATGGTGAATGTAGGGAAGAGTAAAGTGATGGTCTTTGAGAGAGGTGAAGTCAGTGAATGTACAGCGAGGTTGGATGGTGAGGAATCGGAAAATGTGAGTACGTTTAAGTACTTGGGTAGTGTAATGAGTAAGGATGGAGGTTTGGAGGGTGAAGTGCTTGAAAGGGTACAGCAGGGAAGAAAGGTTGCTGGTTCCTTGAATGCAGTGATTAGAAGCAGGGAAGTGAGCATGGAAGTGAAAAAGTTACTACATGATAGTATTGTGATACCAACTCTAACGTATGGAAGTGACGCTCGGACGTTGCTGGAAGGACACAAGTCAAGAGTGAGAGCAGTGGAAATTAGTTATTTAAGAAGAGCCTGTGGAGTCACATGGTGAGACAGGCTGACAAATGAGGATATAAAGCAGCGTTGTGGTGTGGATGTGGATGTGATAGGAAGCGTTAGGAGGAATACACTGAGGTGGTTTGGCCATGTGGAAAGGATGGAGGGTGAAAGACTGACGAAGAGAGTGTATGTGAGTGAGGTAGAGGGGGGAAGAGGGAGGGGGAGGCCGAGGATGAGATGGAGGGATGGAGTGGAGAGGTATATGAGAGAGAAGGGTGTGAGTTGGGAGTAGTGCAGTGGAATGGCGGGGGACAGGGCGACGTGGAGGCGATTTGTTTGTGGCCACCCCGAACTGCATTGAGGCGTCTGGCAATACACACACACACACACACACACACACATTCACTCTCTTCGTCAGTCATTCACCCTCCATCCTCTCCACATGGCCAAACCACCTCAGTGTGTTCCTCATAACACTTCCTATCATATACACATCCACACCACAACGCTCCTTTATATCCTCATTCGTCAGCCTGTCTCTCCATGTGACTCCACAGGCTCCTCTTAAATAACTCATTTCCACTGCTCTCACTCTTGACTTGTGTCCTTCCAACAATGTCCAAGCTTCACTTCTATACGTTAGAGTTGGTATCATAATACTGTCATGTAGTAACTTTTTCACTTCCATGCTCACTTCCCTGTTTCTAATCACTGCTTTCAAAGAACCAGCAACCTTTTTTCCCTGCTGTACCCTTTCAAGGACTTCACCCTCCAAACCTCCATCTTTACTCATCACACTACCCAAGTACTTAAACGTACTCACATTTTCCAATTCCTCACCATCCAACCTCGCTCTACATTCAATGACTTCACCTCTCTCAAAGTATATATATATATATATATATATATATATATATATATATATATATATATATATATATATATATATATATATATGACTGTGCATACTGGCACTGTCAGGTACCCTTGGTGGCACCCTCCAGTTTGATGTAACTACCAGAGTCTCATTTTTCCAGTCGGTCCTATGTTCCCATTTCACCAGGAATATATTCCCTCTATACACCCAAAGACATATTCCAGTCCTTGGTTCTGTCCACCTAATACCTAATCCTCATTGAACTGTCTCATCACTAACCACCTACCCACGCACCCTTACAACTCATATTGCCCATCTTCTGAACCACTGCTGCTCCAACCTGCCATACCTCTTCTGCCCACCAACCCTGCTCACTCAAATCGTTATTCCGTCCACCTCATCCATCTGCGCAACCACTTGACCCATTCACCCACCACCCTACCCACCTGGCCAACAAACTCCACCATGCAGGTCTGGGTAGTTGTTTGCTACATTTTGCCATCTTTCACTATTGTGGGAACCTTAAGGCAATATAAAACTTCGTCACAAATAGTTACCCCTGTTTGATCGTTTTGAAGCCATTTAAATTGTTGCCCACTAATTTATAACGCAGACAAAAAACAAGCATTCAATTATACAGATAAGTATATATATATATATATATATATATATATATATATATATATATATATATATATACAGTGGGCTCGCACAGTGCGCGAGAGATTGGGCGGTGCACGAGCTCGCGCACTGGGAATTCGCGTACTAGGAATACATAATCTTATGGGAATAATTACATATGGGCGGTACCCCCTCATACCTGGACATTTTTTGGCCCTTAGAGACATAATAAAGGTCATATGTTTCAGACATTGTACTAAAGCTATAGCTACAATAACAAAAATATGGGTAGTCACCTTAACAACAGTAGACAACAGGCCTGATGACCTTAAATAATAGGGGTTCCGAGGCGCGGCAACACTTACAGTGCCGCACTCCCCACCGCAGCAAAACTTCCCTCCGCAGACTCCTCTTGATCACCTTCCCCAGGAGCATCAAAGTCACTCACTTCGGTCATAAACCCTTCAAAGTTCAATGCTGACACTTCTGACATTGCATCCTCTTCATCCTCAACAGGAACAGGAGCAGACGATGTCGATAGTTCCGCTATTTCACCAACTTGAGCCCGCTGTGTGTAGCTTGTCATGAGCGTCTGTCTTCTCCTGTTTATTTCTTCCCTGTGCCTGTCTGTGTAGAAACGGAAGAGTTTGTCGATACCAACCAGAAGTTCCTCCGTTCTTAGGTTGCTCACTTCCTGTTCCTTCACCTCTTCCTTGAGATGATCCACGGCAGCAAGGATCTTGCTAATGTTTGACATACACAGCTCAGTCCTGCCTTCCATCACGCTAGGCTGCTCAACTTGACTCTGTCTGGCGCATCAACATGACGACACGTGACGCGCTCTGTGAGGGGTGGTCGCGCACTAGTAGAAAATGGGATTTTTTAACCACTCCTTGCCTCTGCCTCGCGTTCTGTGCGGTAAACTCGCGCATTAAAGGGTTTTTGGTTATGATTTTTGGTCACTTGTGCACAAGGCGAATCGCGCACTGCGGTGATGCGCACTGTGCGAGCCCACTGTATATATATATATATATATATATATATATATATATATATATATATACGTAGTTAGTTTTTTGTTCGTTTTTGAAGGCTCCGACATACTTGCATGCGTCGTCCTTGGTCACATAATGACGGCTCTCCATGCTGCACGATCCATTGCAGCCTCCCTGTTTATTTCCTTAACCCTGAGGTTACACTTAATGAGTTCGTCCCACGTCTTTCTCTGTCTACCCCTCACAACCCCACCACCAATAATAACACCTCTCACCTTCTCCACCCAATTATCATCCCCCATCCTCTCCACATGCCCAAACCATCTCAGTCTACCTCTTCTTATCACAACACCAATACACTCCAGTCCCATCCTACCTCTCAAGTCTTCCATCGTAAACCCAGCTCCCCCAGGCCATGCACGCAGGGACGCACTGTACATCCACTTAATCATTGTCAT
The DNA here is from genome assembly GCF_032717465.1 of Coenobita brevimanus. Lineage (NCBI taxonomy): Eukaryota > Metazoa > Arthropoda > Malacostraca > Decapoda > Coenobitidae > Coenobita > Coenobita brevimanus. The sequence goes on from NC_137037.1 coordinate 33,052,013, forward strand.
TTCTGTACGTTTGAGCCTGTGAATATTCTATTCCTTTACTGCCCTGGTCTCACTACCATACAGCATCTCACTCCTAACACATGCTGCATACAAAGATCTCTTAGCACAGAAGGAGAGCCCTCTCAATGTCAGAAAAGGCAACAGCTCACTGAACTCTAGCCACAGAGTCCAGCCCCATCTCCAGCACATAACATGTCTCCCAAATAACAAAACTCTTCCACATACTCAATAGACTCACCAGCAAATTCAATCTTTTCACGCCTGACAATCTCCACCTGCTCTCCCCGACACGCCGCACACATAAAATCAGCATTATTTCGCAGTCTACCTCTAATACCACTACACCTCTTGTCCACCCACTTATCACAAACACTGCACAAGAAGGAATTACTTCCCACACCTATGTTGCAAATCGCACATGGCCACTCTCCCTCGTCTTTGATAGTACCGCCACCAACCCTATATATCATCACTTTTGTTTTATTTGCATTTAGCCTTAAGCCCTTGTGCCCCATACCATCTCTCCACTTCCTAAATCTTTCCTCTGCCTCCCATTCATTATCTGCAATCAACAACAAATCATCAGCATACAACATCTCCCACGGAAGTCCGTTTCTGATGACACGTGAGAGGGCTTCAAGTATCATAATAAACAACATGGGACTCAAAACTGACCCCTGATGCACACCAACATTCACGGAAAACTCATCACTCAAATTTCCATTCACTCTTACGTGGGTGCGAGCACCCACATACATGGCCATAACCACCCTAACCAGCCACTCCTCCAACCCAAGCTCTCTCATTCACCACCTCTCTAGGGACTTTGTCAAAGGACTTTTCCAAGTTAACAAAAACAAAATACAGATCTCTTTTCTTCCCAATATATTTTTCCTGAAGTTGTCGAACAATGAATATGGCATCAGTGGTCCCCTTGCCTGGCATAAACCCAAACTGCATCTCATCAATATTCACTCTTTCTCTAATCATACCATCTAGAACTCTCTCCATTACCTTCATTATCTGATATAAAATCTTTATACCTCTATAATTTCCTCTTGCTAGGGCATCATCCTTCCCATTATACACATTTACAATTACACTCTTCAACCAATCATCTGGAACAACAACTCATATATAATCATATTTATCAGGTCAAAGACTAACCTCACCCCTATATCTCCTGAGGCCTTCAACATTTCGGCAGTCAGCCCAGACACACCTGCTGCCTTCCCCACCTGCATCCTGCCAATTGCCTCATTCATAGTAGCAGCATCAATCAAAGGCCAAGGGCCAAACACTGGATCTGCTGGCTCCAAACTTTCCCTGTCCCAAACTCCTCATTCAACAACCGGCTATAATGCTCTCACCATGCATCTTTAATATCCTCACTGTTCACCACTACCCTTCCTTCATTATTCATCACACATTGCTCACCTATAGTATCCCGATTATCCCTCTTCATCTGTTTTGCCATCTTAAATATCATATTTTTCCTTTCCCCACGATTTAGATTATCAAGTAAAAGTCTCTCTGATTCAGACTTCGCCCTGTATACCTCTTCTAGCCCTATGCTTGGCAGCCAACTATTCCTCCTTGTTACCACCCATCTTCCATTCCCGGGAAAGCCTTCTTTTCTCATTAACCGCAGCTTCTACACCCTCATCCCACCACCAAGTTACTTTATGTCATGGTGGGCCTCTTGTCCAATAACTCTCAAGTGGTTGTTTATGAGGGCCCTGTACTGTTCATTAAAGCCTCTGTCTACAGGTTCAGCCACCACTCTCCTCATCTCGCTATACAAGGCATCCCTTACTACTTGGTTTTCCACCTTCCATATTTTCCTCCGAGGTACATAAGTCCTATTTTTCATCACTCGTTCTTTAAGCACCATATCACAATTCAACACTTTGTGCTGCTGCACACACTTCTCGCATCCTGTAACTTTCACATCCCTCACTAACCTCCTATCAACCCTCCTAACCAGAAAATAATCTATCTAACTGCTATTTCTCCCAGACTCTTACGTAATTAACCTACTGTCTCTTTTCCTAAAATGTGCGTTGCACACAATCATGTTCGTTGCCTCCCCAAACTCGAGTATTCTTTCCCCTTCCGCATTCCTTATACCATACGCATATCCCCCATGTTCTCCTCCATAACTTTGTGCTGCTTCACCTATATGAACATTTAACTTCTCTCCCAAAACCACTATCTCATTATCCCGCATACCACCTACTACACGTCTTAATCCAAGCCTGCCTGTGGAGCATATGCCGATATATATATATATATATATATATATATATATATATATATATATATATATATATATATATATATATATATATATATATATATATATATATATATATATATATATATATATATATATATATATATAAATATATATATATATATATATATATATATAATTTTCGTTTTTAAAGGCTCCAACATGCTTGCATATGTCGGCCTTGGTCACCTAATGGCGGCTCTCCACGCTGCACGATCCACTGCAGCCTCCCTGTTCAGCACTTAACCCTAAGGTCACACTTAATGACCTCGTCCCATGTCTTTCTCGGTCTACCCCTCATAACCCCACCCCCAATATTGACACTTCTCACCTTCCTCACCCAATTATCATCCCCCATCCTCTGCACATGTCCAAACCACCTATATCTACACATATATATACATATACTGTATATATATATATATATATATATATATATATATATATATAGAGAGAGAGAGAGAGAGAGAGAGAGAGAGAGAGAGATGGATATATATACATATACATATATATATATATATATATATATAGATATATATATATATATATATATATATATATATATATATATATATATGGGAGAAGTAGGGAGATGAGAAGACAGGAAGAAATCAGTAGGATGTAAGTTGTGGAAGGAAAGAAGAAAGTTAAATTGCGGAAAGCCCCAGGAATTGATGGACTGTATGGTGAAATGCTGAAGCATGGGGGAGAGGCAGTAGTAGAATGGATGTGCAAAATGTGAGGACTGGCCTGGGAGGAAAGTAGAGTCCCGGAGGATTGGACGTCAGGTATAATTATTCCCTTGTACAAAGGAAAAGGGGGAGAAAGAAGTGTGTGGTGATCATAAGGGCATTTGTCTTCTTAGTATAATAGGAAAAGTGTATGGTAGGATACTTATTGACAGAGTTAGAGAAATCACAGAAGAATTAGTTGGAGAAGAACAGGGAGACTTTAGGAAGGGAAGAGGTTGTGTAGATCAGATATTCATTCTTAGATCTTTAGTGGAAAAGTTTCTAGAGAAGGGAAAGAAGTTGTATGCAGCTTTCATGGATTTGGAGAAACCATATGACAGGGTGGATAGACAAGGATTGCGGAAAGTATTAAGAATATATGGAGTAGATGGGAAGTTGCTGAATGCGGGGAAAAGTATGTATGATGGTGCTAAGGCTGCAGTGCGTGTGGATGGTGAACTGAGTGAATTTTTCTCTTTGAAAATTGGGTTGAAACAGGGATGTGTCATGTCTCCATAGTTGTTCAATCTGTAAATGAATGGGGTAATAAAAGAGGTACAAGGTAAGGTATGGATGTTGGAGTGGCCCTGGTGAGAGAGGGTAGTGTGTGGAAACGCCCTGTATGTTGTTTGCAGATGACACTGTGTTGTTGAGTGAAGACGAAGGGGAAGGCTTGGTGGATGAGTTTCAGAGAGTGTGTAAGAAACGGAATCTAATGGTGAATGTAGGGAAGGGTAAAGTGATGGTCTTTGAGAGAGGTGAAGTCAGTGAATGTACAGCGAGGTTGGATGGTGAAGAATCGGAAAATGTGAGTACGTTTAAGTACTTGGGTAGTGTAATGAGTAAGGATGGAGGTTTGGAGGGTGAAGTGCTTGAAAGGGTACAGCAGGGAAGAAAGGTTGCTGGTTCCTTGAATGCAGTGATTAGAAGCAGGGAAGTGAGCATGGAAGTGAAAAAGTTACTACATGATAGTATTGTGATACCAACTCTAACGTATGGAAGTGACGCTCGGACGTTGCTGGAAGGACACAAGTCAAGAGTGAGAGCAGTGGAAATTAGTTATTTAAGAAGAGCCTGTGGAGTCACATGGTGAGACAGGCTGACAAATGAGGATATAAAGCAGCGTTGTGGTGTGGATGTGGATGTGATAGGAAGCGTTAGGAGGAATACACTGAGGTGGTTTGGCCATGTGGAAAGGATGGAGGGTGAAAGACTGACGAAGAGAGTGTATGTGAGTGAGGTAGAGGGGGGAAGAGGGAGGGGGAGGCCGAGGATGAGATGGAGGGATGGAGTGGAGAGGTATATGAGAGAGAAGGGTGTGAGTTGGGAGTAGTGCAGTGGAATGGCGGGGGACAGGGCGACGTGGAGGCGATTTGTTTGTGGCCACCCCGAACTGCATTGAGGCGTCTGGCAATACACACACACACACACACATTCACTCTCTTCGTCAGTCTTTCACCCTCCATCCTCTCCACATGGCCAAACCACCTCAGTGTGTTCCTCATAACACTTCCTATCATATACACATCCACACCACAACGCTCCTTTATATCCTCATTCGTCAGCCTGTCTCTCCATGTGACTCCACAGGCTCCTCTTAAATAACTCATTTCCACTGCTCTCACTCTTGACTTGTGTCCTTCCAACAATGTCCAAGCTTCACTTCTATACGTTAGAGTTGGTATCATAATACTGTCATGTAGTAACTTTTTCACTTCCATGCTCACTTCCCTGTTTCTAATCACTGTTTTCAAAGAACCAGCAACCTTTTTTCCCTGCTGTACCCTTTCAAGGACTTCACCCTCCAAACCTCCATCTTTACTCATCACACTACCCAAGTACTTAAACGTACTCACAATTTCCAATTCCTCACCATCCAACCTCGCTCTACATTCAATGACTTCACCTCTCTCAAAGTATGGATATATATATATATATATATATATATATATATATATATATATATATATATATATATATATGACTGTGCATACTGGCATTGTCAGGTACCCTTGGTGGCACCCTCCAGTTTGATGTAACTACCAGAGTCTTATTTTTCCAGTCGGTCCTATGTTCCCATTTCACCAGGAATATATTCCCTCTATACACCCAAAGATATATTCCAGTCCTTGGTTCTGTCCACCTAATACCTAATCCTCATTGAACTGTCTCATCACTAACCACCTACCCACGCACCCTTACAACTCATATTGCCCATCTTCTGAACCACTGCTGCTCCAACCTGCCATACCTCTTCTGCCCACCAACCCTGCTCACTCAAATCGTTATTCCGTCCACCTCATCCATCTGCGCAACCACTTGACCCATTCACCCACCACCCTACCCACCTGGCCAACAAACTCCACCATGCAGGTCTGGGTAGTTGTTTGCTACATTTTGCCATCTTTCACTATTGTGGGAACCTTAAGGCAATATAAAACTTCGTCACAAATAGTTACCCCTGTTTGATCGTTTTGAAGCCATTTAAATTGTTGCCCACTAATTTATAACGCAGACAAAAAACAAGCATTCAATTATACAGATAAGTATATATATATATAGATATAAATATATATATATATATATATATATATATATATATATATATATATATATATATACAGTTGGCTCGCACAGTGCGCGAGAGATTGGGCGGTGCACGAGCTCGCGCACTGGGAATTCGCGTACTAGGAATACATAATCTTATGGGAATAATTACATATGGGCGGTACCCCCTCATACCTGGACATTTTTTGGCCCTTAGAGACATAATAAAGGTCATATGTTTCAGACATTGTACTAAAGCTATAGCTACAATAACAAAAATATGGGTAGTCACCTTAACAACAGTAGACAACAGGCCTGATGACCTTAAATAATAGGGGTTCCGAGGCGCGGCAACACTTACAGTGCCGCACTCCCCACCGCAGCAAAACTTCCCTCCGCAGACTCCTCTTGATCACCTTCCCCAGGAGCATCAAAGTCACTCACTTCGGTCATAAACCCTTCAAAGTTCAATGCTGACACTTCTGACATTGCATCCTCTTCATCCTCAACAGGAACAGGAGCAGACGATGTCGATAGTTCCGCTATTTCACCAACTTGAGCCCGCTGTGTGTAGCTTGTCATGAGCGTCTGTCTTCTCCTGTTTATTTCTTCCCTGTGCCTGTCTGTGTAGAAACGGAAGAGTTTGTCGATACCAACCAGAAGTTCCTCCGTTCTTAGGTTGCTCACTTCCTGTTCCTTCACCTCTTCCTTGAGATGATCCACGGCAGCAAGGATCTTGCTAATGTTTGACATACACAGCTCAGTCCTGCCTTCCATCACGCTAGGCTGCTCAACTTGACTCTGTCTGGCGCATCAACATGACGACACGTGACGCGCTCTGTGAGGGGTGGTCGCGCACTAGTAGAAAATGGGATTTTTTAACCACTCCTTGCCTCTGCCTCGCGTTCTGTGCGGTAAACTCGCGCATTAAAGGGTTTTTGGTTATGATTTTTGGTCACTTGTGCACAAGGCAAATCGCGCACTGCGGTGATGCGCACTGTGCGAGCCCACTGTACATATATATATATATATATATATACGTAGTTAGTTTTTTGTTCGTTTTTGAAGGCTCCGACATACTTGCATGCGTCGTCCTTGGTCACATAATGACGGCTCTCCATGCTGCACGATCCATTGCAGCCTCCCTGTTTATTTCCTTAACCCTGAGGTTACACTTAATGAGTTCGTCCCACGTCTTTCTCTGTCTACCCCTCACAACCCCACCACCAATAATAACACCTCTCACCTTCTCCACCCAATTATCATCCCCCATCCTCTCCACATGCCCAAACCATCTCAGTCTACCTCTTCTTATCACAACACCAATACACTCCAGTCCCATCCTACCTCTCAAGTCTTCCATCGTAAACCCAGCTCCCCCAGGCCATGCACGCAGGGACGCACTGTACATCCACTTAATCATTGTCATTTCTGTACGTTTGAGCCTGTGAATATTCTATTCCTTTACTGCCCTGGTCTCACTACCATACAGCATCTCACTCCTAACACATGCTGCATACAAAGATCTCTTAGCACAGAAGGAGAGCCCTCTCAATGTCAGAAAAGGCAACAGCTCACTGAACTCTAGCCACAGAGTCCAGCCCCATCTCCAGCACATAACATGTCTCCCAAATAACAAAACTCTTCCACATACTCAATAGACTCACCAGCAAATTCAATCTTTTCACGCCTGACAATCTCCACCTGCTCTCCCTGACACGCCGCACACATAAAATCAGCATTATTTCGCAGTCTACCTCTAATACCACTACACCTCTTGTCCACCCACTTATCACAAACACTGCACAAGAAGGAATTACTTCCCACACCTATGTTGCAAATCGCACATGGCCACTCTCCCTCGTCTTTGATAGTACCGCCACCAACCCTATATATCATCACTTTTGTTTTATTTGCATTTAGCCTTAAGCCCTTGTGCCCCATACCATCTCTCCACTTCCTAAATCTTTCCTCTGCCTCCCATTCATTATCTGCAATCAACAACAAATCATCAGCATACAACATCTCCCACGGAAGTCCGTTTCTGATGACACGTGAGAGGGCTTCAAGTATCATAATAAACAACATGGGACTCAAAACTGACCCCTGATGCACACCAACATTCACGGAAAACTCATCACTCAAATTTCCATTCACTCTTACGTGGGTGCGAGCACCCACATACATGGCCATAACCACCCTAACCAGCCACTCCTCCAACCCAAGCTCTCTCATTCACCACCTCTCTAGGGACTTTGTCAAAGGACTTTTCCAAGTTAACAAAAACAAAATACAGATCTCTTTTCTTCCCAATATATTTTTCCTGAAGTTGTCGAACAATGAATATGGCATCAGTGGTCCCCTTGCCTGGCATAAACCCAAACTGCATCTCATCAATATTCACTCTTTCTCTAATCATACCATCTAGAACTCTCTCCATTACCTTCATTATCTGATATAAAATCTTTATACCTCTATAATTTCCTCTTGCTAGGGCATCATCCTTCCCATTATACACATTTACAATTACACTCTTCAACCAATCATCTGGAACAACAACTCATATATAATCATATTTATCAGGTCAAAGACTAACCTCACCCCTATATCTCCTGAGGCCTTCAACATTTCGGCAGTCAGCCCAGACACACCTGCTGCCTTCCCCACCTGCATCCTGCCAATTGCCTCATTCATAGTAGCAGCATCAATCAAAGGCCAAGGGCCAAACACTGGATCTGCTGGCTCCAAACTTTCCCTGTCCCAAACTCCTCATTCAACAACCGGCTATAATGCTCTCACCATGCATCTTTAATATCCTCACTGTTCACCACTACCCTTCCTTCATTATTCATCACACATTGCTCACCTATAGTATCCCGATTATCCCTCTTCATCTGTTTTGCCATCTTAAATATCATATTTTTCCTTTCCCCACGATTTAGATTATCAAGTAAAAGTCTCTCTGATTCAGACTTCGCCCTGTATACCTCTTCTAGCCCTATGCTTGGCAGCCAACTATTCCTCCTTGTTACCACCCATCTTCCATTCCCGGGAAAGCCTTCTTTTCTCATTAACCGCAGCTTCTACACCCTCATCCCACCACCAAGTTACTTTATGTCATGGTGGGCCTCTTGTCCAATAACTCTCAAGTGGTTGTTTATGAGGGCCCTGTACTGTTCATTAAAGCCTCTGTCTACAGGTTCAGCCACCACTCTCCTCATCTCGCTATACAAGGCATCCCTTACTACTTGGTTTTCCACCTTCCATATTTTCCTCCGAGGTACATAAGTCCTATTTTTCATCACTCGTTCTTTAAGCACCATATCACAATTCAACACTTTGTGCTGCTGCACACACTTCTCGCATCCTGTAACATTCACATCCCTCACTAACCTCCTATCAACCCGCCTAACCAGAAAATAATCTATCTGACTGCTATTTCTCCCAGACTCGTACGTAATTAACCTACTGTCTCTTTTCCTAAAATGTGCGTTGCACACAATCATGTTCGTTGCCTCCCCAAACTCGAGTATTCTTTCCCCTTCCGCATTCCTTATACCATACGCATATCCCCCATGTTCTCCTCCATAACTTTGTGCTGCTTCACCTATATGAACATTTAACTTCTCTCCCAAAACCACTATCTCATTATCCCGCATACCACCTACTACACGTCTTAATCCAAGCCTGCCTGTGGAGCATATGCCGATATATATATATATATATATATATATATATATATATATATATATATATATATATATATACTATATATATATATATATATATATATATATATATATATATATATATATATATATATATATATATATATATATATATATATATATATATAATTTTCGTTTTTCATTTTCGTTTTTAAAGGCTCCAACATGCTTGCATGTGTCGGCCTTGGTCACCTAATGGCGGCTCTCCACGCTGCACGATCCACTGCAGCCTCCCTGTTCAGCACTTAACCCTAAGGTCACACTTAATGACCTCGTCCCATGTCTTTCTCGGTCTACCCCTCATAACCCCACCCCCAATATTGACACTTCTCACCTTCCTCACCCAATTATCATCCCCCATCCTCTGCACATGTCCAAACCACCTATATCTACACATATATATACACATACTATATATATATATATATATATATATATAATATATATATATATATATATATATATATATATATATATATATATATATATATATATATATATATATATATATATATATATATATATATATATATATATATATAGAGGTGGAGAGAGAGAGAGAGAGAGAGAGAGAGAGAGAGAGAGAGATGGATATATATATATATATATATATATATATATATATATATATATATATATATATATATATATATATATATATATATATATGGGAGAAGTAGGGAGATGAGAAGACAGGAAGAAATCAGTAGGATGGAAGTTGTGGAAGGAAAGAAGAAAGTTAAATTGCGGAAAGCCCCAGGAATTGATGGACTGTATGGTGAAATGCTGAAGCATGGGGGAGAGGCAGTAGTAGAATGGATGTGCAAAATGTGAGGACTGGCCTGGGAGGAAAGTAGAGTCCCGGAGGATTGGACGTCAGGTATAATTATTCCCTTGTACAAAGGAAAAGGGGGAGAAAGAAGTGTGTGGTGATCATAAGGGCATTTGTCTTCTTAGTATAATAGGAAAAGTGTATGGTAGGATACTTATTGACAGAGTTAGAGAAATCACAGAAGAATTAGTTGGAGAAGAACAGGGAGACTTTAGGAAGGGAAGAGGTTGTGTAGATCAGATATTCATTCTTAGATCTTTAGTGGAAAAGTTTCTAGAGAAGGGAAAGAAGTTGTATGCAGCTTTGATGGGTTTGGAGAAACCATATGACAGGGTGGATAGACAAGGATTGCGGAAAGTATTAAGAATATATGGAGTAGATGGGAAGTTGTTGAATGCGGTGAAAAGTATGTATGATGGAGCTAAGGCTGCAGTGCGTGTGGATGGTGAACTGAGTGAATTTTTCTCTTTGAAAGATGGGTTGAAACAGGGATGTGTCATGTCTCCATAGTTGTTCAATCTGTAAATGAATGGGGTAATAAAAGAGGTACAAGGTAGGGTATGGATGTTGGAGTGGCCCTGGTGAGAGAGGGAAGTGTGTGGAAACGCCCTGTATGTTGTTTGCAGATGACAATGTGTTGTTGAGTGAAGACGAAGGGGAAGGCTTGGAGGATGAGTTTGAGAGAGTGTGTAAGAAACGGAATCTAATGGTGAATGTAGGGAAGAGTAAAGTGATGGTCTTTGAGAGAGGTGAAGTCAGTGAATGTACAGCGAGGTTGGATGGTGAGGAATCGGAAAATGTGAGTACGTTTAAGTACTTGGGTAGTGTAATGAGTAAGGATGGAGGTTTGGAGGGTGAAGTGCTTGAAAGGGTACAGCAGGGAAGAAAGGTTGCTGGTTCCTTGAATGCAGTGATTAGAAGCAGGGAAGTGAGCATGGAAGTGAAAAAGTTACTACATGATAGTATTGTGATACCAACTCTAACGTATGGAAGTGACGCTCGGACGTTGCTGGAAGGACACAAGTCAAGAGTGAGAGCAGTGGAAATTAGTTATTTAAGAAGAGCCTGTGGAGTCACATGGTGAGACAGGCTGACAAATGAGGATATAAAGCAGCGTTGTGGTGTGGATGTGGATGTGATAGGAAGCGTTAGGAGGAATACACTGAGGTGGTTTGGCCATGTGGAAAGGATGGAGGGTGAAAGACTGACGAAGAGAGTGTATGTGAGTGAGGTAGAGGGGGGAGAGGGAGGGGGAGGCCGAGGATGAGATGGAGGGATGGAGTGGAGAGGTATATGAGAGAGAAGGGTGTGAGTTGGGAGTAGTGCAGTGGAATGGCGGGGGACAGGGCGACGTGGAGGCGATTTGTTTGTGGCCACCCCGAACTGCATTGAGGCGTCTGGCAATACACACACACACACACACATTCACTCTCTTCGTCAGTCTTTCACCCTCCATCCTCTCCACATGGCCAAACCACCTCAGTGTGTTCCTCATAACACTTCCTATCATATACACATCCACACCACAACGCTCCTTTATATCCTCATTCGTCAGCCTGTCTCTCCATGTGACTCCACAGGCTCCTCTTAAATAACTCATTTCCACTGCTCTCACTCTTGACTTGTGTCCTTCCAACAATGTCCAAGCTTCACTTCTATACGTTAGAGTTGGTATCATAATACTGTCATGTAGTAACTTTTTCACTTCCATGCTCACTTCCCTGTTTCTAATCACTGCTTTCAAAGAACCAGCAACCTTTTTTCCCTGCTGTACCCTTTCAAGGACTTCACCCTCCAAACCTCCATCTTTACTCATCACACTACCCAAGTACTTAAACGTACTCACATTTTCCAATTCCTCACCATCCAACCTCGCTCTACATTCAATGACTTCACCTCTCTCAAAGTATATATATATATATATATATATATATATATATATATATATATATATATATATATATATATATGACTGTGCATACTGGCACTGTCAGGTACCCTTGGTGGCACCCTCCAGTTTGATGTAACTACCAGAGTCTCATTTTTCCAGTCGGTCCTATGTTCCCATTTCACCAGGAATATATTCCCTCTATACACCCAAAGACATATTCCAGTCCTTGGTTCTGTCCACCTAATACCTAATCCTCATTGAACTGTCTCATCACTAACCACCTACCCACGCACCCTTACAACTCATATTGCCCATCTTCTGAACCACTGCTGCTCCAACCTGCCATACCTCTTCTGCCCACCAACCCTGCTCACTCAAATCGTTATTCCGTCCACCTCATCCATCTGCGCAACCACTTGACCCATTCACCCACCACCCTACCCACCTGGCCAACAAACTCCACCATGCAGGTCTGGGTAGTTGTTTGCTACATTTTGCCATGTTACACTATTGTGGCAACCTTAAGGCATATAAAACTTCGTCACAAATAGTTACCCCTGTTTGATCTTTTTGAAGCCATTTAAATTGTTGCCCACTAATTTATAACGCAGACAAAAAACAAGCATTCAATTATACAGATAAGTATATATATATATATATATATATATATATATATATATATATATATATATATATATATATATACAGTGGGCTCGCACAGTGCGCGAGAGATTGGGTGGTGCACGAGCTCGCGCACTGGGAATTCGCGTACTAGGAATACATAATCTTATGGGAATAATTACATATGGGCGGTACCCCCTCATACCTGGACATTTTTTGGCCCTTAGAGACATAATAAAGGTCATATGTTTCAGACATTGTACTAAAGCTATAGCTACAATAACAAAAATATGGGTAGTCACCTTAACAACAGTAGACAACAGGCCTGATGACCTTAAATAATAGGGGTTCCGAGGCGCGGCAACACTTACAGTGCCGCACTCCCCACCGCAGCAAAACTTCCCTCCGCAGACTCCTCTTGATCACCTTCCCCAGGAGCATCAAAGTCACTCACTTCGGTCATAAACCCTTCAAAGTTCAATGCTGACACTTCTGACATTGCATCCTCTTCATCCTCAACAGGAACAGGAGCAGACGATGTCGATAGTTCCGCTTATTTCACCAACTTGAGCCCGCTGTGTGTAGCTTGTCATGAGCGTCTGTCTTCTCCTGTTTATTTCTTCCCTGTGCCTGTCTGTGTAGAAACGGAAGAGTTTGTCGATACCAACCAGAAGTTCCTCCGTTCTTAGGTTGCTCACTTCCTGTTCCTTCACCTCTTCCTTGAGATGATCCACGGCAGCAAGGATCTTGCTAATGTTTGACATACACAGCTCAGTCCTGCCTTCCATCACGCTAGGCTGCTCAACTTGACTCTGTCTGGCGCATCAACATGACGACACGTGACGCGCTCTGTGAGGGGTGGTCGCGCACTAGTAGAAAATGGGATTTTTTAACCACTCCTTGCCTCTGCCTCGCGTTCTGTGCGGTAAACTCGCGCATTAAAGGGTTTTTGGTTATGATTTTTGGTCACTTGTGCACAAAGCGAATCGCGCACTGCTGTGATGCGCACTGTGCGAGCCCACTGTACATATATATATATATATATATATATATATATATATATATATATATATATATATATATATATATACGTAGTTAGTTTTTTGTTCGTTTTTGAAGGCTCCGACATACTTGCATGCGTCGTCCTTGGTCACATAATGACGGCTCTCCATGCTGCACGATCCATTGCAGCCTCCCTGTTTATTTCCTTAACCCTGAGGTTACACTTAATGAGTTCGTCCCACGTCTTTCTCTGTCTACCCCTCACAACCCCACCACCAATAATAACACCTCTCACCTTCTCCACCCAATTATCATCCCCCATCCTCTCCACATGCCCAAACCATCTCAGTCTACCTCTTCTTATCACAACACCAATACACTCCAGTCCCATCCTACCTCTCAAGTCTTCCATCGTAAACCCAGCTCCCCCAGGCCATGCACGCAGGGACGCACTGTACATCCACTTAATCATTGTCATTTCTGTACGTTTGAGCCTGTGAATATTCTATTCCTTTACTGCCCTGGTCTCACTACCATACAGCATCTCACTCCTAACACATGCTGCATACAAAGATCTCTTAGCACAGAAGGAGAGCCCTCTCAATGTCAGAAAAGGCAACAGCTCACTGAACTCTAGCCACAGAGTCCAGCCCCATCTCCAGCACATAACATGTCTCCCAAATAACAAAACTCTTCCACATACTCAATAGACTCACCAGCAAATTCAATCTTTTCACGCCTGACAATCTCCACCTGCTCTCCCCGACACGCCGCACACATAAAATCAGCATTATTTCGCAGTCTACCTCTAATACCACTACACCTCTTGTCCACCCACTTATCACAAACACTGCACAAGAAGGAATTACTTCCCACACCTATGTTGCAAATCGCACATGGCCACTCTCCCTCGTCTTTGATAGTACCGCCACCAACCCTATATATCATCACTTTTGTTTTATTTGCATTTAGCCTTAAGCCCTTGTGCCCCATACCATCTCTCCACTTCCTAAATCTTTCCTCTGCCTCCCATTCATTATCTGCAATCAACAACAAATCATCAGCATACAACATCTCCCACGGAAGTCCGTTTCTGATGACACGTGAGAGGGCTTCAAGTACCATAATAAACAACATGGGACTCAAAACTGACCCCTGATGCACACCAACATTCACGGAAAACTCATCACTCAAATTTCCATTCACTCTTACGTGGGTGCGAGCACCCACATACATGGCCATAACCACCCTAACCAGCCACTCCTCCAACCCAAGCTCTCTCATTCACCACCTCTCTAGGGACTTTGTCAAAGGACTTTTCCAAGTTAACAAAAACAAAATACAGATCTCTTTTCTTCCCAATATATTTTTCCTGAAGCTGTCGAACAATGAATATGGCATCAGTGGTCCCCTTGCCTGGCATAAACCCAAACTGCATCTCATCAATATTCACTCTTTCTCTAATCATACCATCTAGAACTCTCTCCATTACCTTCATTATCTGATATAAAATCTTTATACCTCTATAATTTCCTCTTGCTAGGGCATCACCCTTCCCATTGTACACATTTACAATTACACTCTTCAACCAATCATCTGGAACAACAACTCATATATAATCATATTTATCAGGTCAAAGACTAACCTCACCCCTATATCTCCTGAGGCCTTCAACATTTCGGCAGTCAGCCCAGACACACCTGCTGCCTTCCCCACCTGCATCCTGCCAATTGCCTCATTCATAGTAGCAGCATCAATCAAAGGCCAAGGGCCAAACACTGGATCTGCTGGCTCCAAACCTTCCCTGTCCCAAACTCCTCATTCAACAACCGGCTATAATGCTCTCACCATGCATCTTTAATATCCTCACTGTTCACCACTACCCTTCCTTCATCATTCATCACACATTGCTAACCTATAGTATCCCGATTATCCCTCTTCATCTGTTTTGCCATCTTAAATATCATATTTTTCCTTTCCCCACGATTTAGATTATCAAGTAAAAGTCTCTCTGATTCAGACTTCGCCCTGTATACCTCTTCTAGCCCTATGCTTGGCAGCCAACTATTCCTCCTTGTTACCACCCATCTTCCATTCCCGGGAAAGCCTTCTTTTCTCATTAACCGCAGCTTCTACACCCTCATCCCACCACCAAGTTACTTTATGTCATGGTGGGCCTCTTGTCCAATAACTCTCAAGTGGTTGTTTATGAGGGCCCTGTACTGTTCATTAAAGCCTCTGTCTACAGGTTCAGCCACCACTCTCCTCATCTCGCTATACAAGGCATCCCTTACTACTTGGTTTTCCACCTTCCATATTTTCCTCCGAGGTACATAAGTCCTATTTTTCATCACTCGTTCTTTAAGCACCATATCACAAATCAACACTTTGTGCTGCTGCACACACTTCTCGCATCCTGTAACTTTTACATCCCTCACTAACCTCCTATCAACCCTGCTAACCACAAAATAATCTATCTGACTGCTATTTCTCCCAGACTCGTACGTAATTAACCTACTGTCTCTTTTCCTAAAATGTGCGTTGCACACAATCATGTTCGTTGCCTCCCCAAACTCGAGTATTTTTTCCCCTTCCGCATTCCTTATACCATACGCATATCCCCCATGTTCTCCTCCATAACTTTGTGCTGCTTCACCTATATGAACATTTAACTTCTCTCCCAAAACCACTATCTCATTATCCCGCATACCACCTACTACACGTCTTAATCCAAGCCTGCCTATGGAGCATATGGCGATATATATATATATACATTTATATATTTATATATATCTGTGATATATATATATATATATATATATATATATATATATATATATATATATATCTCGTTTTCGTTTTTAAAGGCTCCAACATGCTTGCATGTGTCGGCCTTGGTCACCTAATGGCGGCTCTCCACGCTGCACGATCCACTGCAGCCTCCCTGTTCAGCACTTAACCCTAAGGTCACACTTAATGACCTCGTCCCATGTCTTTCTCGGTCTACCCCTCATAACCCCACCCCCAATATTGACACTTCTCACCTTCCTCACCCAATTATCATCCCCCATCCTCTGCACATGTCCAAACCACCTCAATCTACACACACACACACACACACACACACACACACACACACACACACACATATATATATATATATATATATATATAGAGAGAGAGAGAGAGAGAGAGAGAGAGAGAGAGAGAGAGAGCGAGAGAGAGAGGGATGGATATATATAAATATATATATATATATATATATATATATATATGGGAGAAGTAGGGAGATGAGAAGACAGGAAGAAATCAGTAGGATAGAAGTTGTGGAAGGAAAGAAGAAAGTTAAATTGCGGAAAGCCCCAGGAATTGATGGACTGTATGGTGAAATGCTGAAGCATGGGGGAGAGAGAGTAGTAGAATGGATGTGCAAAATGTGCAGACTGGCCTGGGAGGAAGGTAGAGTCCCGGAGGATTGGACGTCAGGTATAATTATTCCCTTGTACAAAGGAAAAGGGGGAGAAAGAAGTGTGTGGTGATCATAAGGGCATTTGTCTTCTTAGTATAATAGGAAAAGTGTATGGTAGGATACTTATTGACAGAGTTAGAGAAATCACAGAGGAATTAGTTGGAGAAGAACAGGGAGACTTTAGGAAGGGAAGAGGTTGTGTAGATCAAATATTCATTCTTAGATCTTTAGTGAAAAATTTTCTAGAGAAGGGAAACAAGTTGTATGCGGCTTTCATGGATTTGGAGAAAGCATATGACAGGGTGGATAGACAAGGATTGTGGAAAGTATTAAGAATATATGGAGTAGATGGGAAGTTCTTGAATGTGGTGAAAAGTATGTATGATGGTGCTCAGGCTGCAGTGCGTGTGGATGGTGAACTGAGTGAATTTTTCTCTTTGAAAGTTGGGTTGAAACAGGGATGTGTCATGTCTCCATGGTTGTTCAATCTGTAAATGGATGGGGTAATAAAAGAGGTACAAGGTAGGGTAGTGGATGTTGGAGTGGTCCTGGTGAGAGAGGGTAGTGTGTGGAAACGCCCTGTATGTTGTTTGCAGATGACACTGTGTTGTTGAGTGAAGACGAAGGGGAAGGCTTGGTGGATGAGTTTGAGAGAGTGTGTAAGAAACGGAATCTAATGGTGAATGTAGGGAAGAGTAAAGTGATGGTCTTTGAGAGAGGTGAAGTCAGTGAATGTACAGCGAGGTTGGATGGTGAGGAATCGGAAAATGTGAGTACGTTTAAGTACTTGGGTAGTGTAATGAGTAAGGATGGAGGTTTGGAGGGTGAAGTGCTTGAAAGGGTACAGCAGGGAAGAAAGGTTGCTGGTTCCTTGAATGCAGTGATTAGAAGCAGGGAAGTGAGCATGGAAGTGAAAAAGTTACTACATGATAGTATTGTGATACCAACTCTAACGTATGGAAGTGACGCTCGGACGTTGCTGGAAGGACACAAGTCAAGAGTGAGAGCAGTGGAAATTAGTTATTTAAGAAGAGCCTGTGGAGTCACATGGTGAGACAGGCTGACAAATGAGGATATAAAGCAGCGTTGTGGTGTGGATGTGGATGTGATAGGAAGCGTTAGGAGGAATACACTAAGGTGGTTTGGCCATGTGGAAAGGATGGAGGGTGAAAGACTGACGAAGAGAGTGTATGTGAGTGAGGTAGAGGGGGAAGAGGGAGGGAGGCCGAGGATGAGATGGAGGGATGGAGTGGAGAGGTATATGTGAGAGAGAAGGGCGTGAGATGGGAGTAGTGCAGTGGAATGGCGGGGGACAGGGCGACGTGGAGGCGATTTGTTTGTGGCCACCCCGAACTGTGTTGAGGCGTCTGGGCAATACACACACACACACACACACATATATATATATATATATATATATATATATATATATATATATATATATATATATATATACATATATATATATATATATATACATATATATATATATATATATATATATATATATATATATATATATATATATACATATATATATGAATGTATATGTATATATATGTATATATGTATATAGATAGATAGATAGATAGATATATATATATATATATATATATATATATTATCTCTCTCTCTCTCTCTCTCTCTCTCTATATATATATATATATATATATATATATATATATATGTGTATATAATATATATATATATGTATATATAATGTATATATATATATATATATATATATATATATATATATATATATATATATATATATATATATATATATATATATATATATATATATATATATATGTATATATATATATATATATATATATATATATATATATATATATATATATATATATATATATATGTATATATATATATATATATATATATATATATATATATATATATATATATATATATATATATATATATATATATAATATACTGTATATAACATATATATATATATATATATATATATATATATATATATGTATGTATATGTATGTATATAATATATATATATATATATATATATATATATATATATATATATATATATATATATATATATATATATATATATATATATATATATATAGAGAGAGAGAGATACAAGGATTGAATAACTCACTACCCCTCGACTGCACAAGAAGCATTGACGTAGATAATAACTATGGACTTGAAACTGAAGGATAGGAGACTCAGTGACCTCCACCTCTCTTCTGTTTGGCAAGAATAAAGGTAAGGTTAAAGATTGTCGAATGCACGAGGGTCTTAAAGATACCTAATCATTTTTTTGCTGTCATTAATCCTCCCTTAGAGTATGATCCGAAAAAGTTCACATTTGCTGCTGGGTGAACAGGGACAAAAAGGAAACGAAATGTTCCCAACCCTCTGACCTCTCCAGAAACCTAATTCGGTTTGTTCCATTTACAAGAATAAAATTAAATGGTGTTATAAAATAAAGATATCATTGTTGTGTAGGGGTCAAAAGTTCAACTAGTGGTGCAGAAGACCTCAACACCCTCAGGTAACTGGAACCTCCTGACTTAATTTCCTCCCCTCCAGAAACTTTAGCCAACGTGGAGGCAACTCCCTGGGAAGAGAGACGTGCACAATTGTTCCAGTGGCTGGTCATTGATCTTTTGAACTTTCTGACTGTTCTCGTTTCCTTATGGCAGCCTGCAGCACCAGTCTAATTATACACTCTCATCGCTTTTCTTTCCAACTCTACACTGCATGTGTTAACCAGTACGCTGTCTTTCATGCGTACTACTGGCCGTCTCTTGAACACTGTCTTCATCACTATGATCTACAATCATTTAAGTGCACTGTGTTCAGGCGTCTCAACTTAAATGATTCTGGCTTCCCTCTGCTCAGCTTTACTAGATGAAATGTTTGTTGGCCTAGATACCCCTTAGTCAGTGATTTACTAAATAAGGATTTAGTTCATATATCAACTAACTTGGCACCCAACAACACACAGTAATCCATGTTATCGTATCATGTAACTCACTGTCCCTCGTGAGTGTGAAAGGAAATATGATTTATATTGTACCATTGTGTTTTAGAATTAGCACTTGAAATCCCGTCAAATGTAGTAATGTGAATCACCTGGGGCAAAACGAATAATTACGGGCAAATCGAATCGAAAGCTCTAGGAGGCTTATTTTTTATTGAATTTTTAAATCTGCCTTTCATTTTGTTCCTTTTTAAATGTTCTGTCATTTGCAATCATTGTTTTGTCCATGATGATGAAAACAAACAAGCCAGACTGATTTCAAGTTCCTATATAAAGTTCAGATTCTTTAACCTGTAGTCGCTAAGGTTTCCTGAGAAGAGGACAATAAAAGTTGCAAGACAGCCAGCTAATATATGAACAAGGTAGGTATAAATAACTTTTTGGTTATAAAAACTTTATCATTGAAGTATTTGACTCAATATTATGATTTAATTTCTTCGGGGTAATGCGAATCATCATACGGGGCAATGTGAATCATCCGTATGGGGCTATATTTTATGCATTTTCATGCCTTTTCACATTAGTTTTTGATTAATATGGCTTTTCTTTCTCTTCGAGGATGGTCAGGACATACAAAAGGAAGTCGGCCAACTCCTGAAAATAATTGGAAGAGGCGATTGCCCAGACCCTTGTTGACATCGCCAATGGATTACTGCAGCAACAGACTGCCTTTCACTGTGGCATTCTCCAGGCCACCTAAGACGCCATTACCTGGGGCTTGTCAAATCCCCCAGCAAAGCAGAATGTAAAACAGCACTCCTCCGAAATGAAAAATTCATGTTGGCCAGGAACTTGGCAGTACTGGATGATTTTGGCTTTGTATTTGACTTGCAAGAGCTAAGAGATTTAATTATGTTCTTCATCGACAACCATTTCTGAAAGATTGATCAGTTCAGAGACAATCGCCGTGGCCCCGACTGGATGCAGGGTTTTTTTGAAGAGGCACTCTAAACTCCTGTCATCTCGCATGTGCAAGAATATATTGAGAAAGTGGGCAGATATATCCCAGGCAGTTGTCTCAGAGTACTTCAACAACCTTGAGAAGACATTAGGTGTTCCACCTTCCAGCATCATTAATTATGATGAGACTAACATTACATATGACCCACAAGGGAAACTGCAGATCTTCCGCAGACCGGTGATTCACTTTGCCCCAGCATATGTATGTTTCACCTATTGTTACATTTCTTTTTACAACTCATTTAATCACCTATTGATTTGGATAAAAACTGCTACAAATGTAATTTAAAGATTAAAGTTTAAAACAGCATTAAATAAAGCACCTGACCTATCCTATGATTTTCATTACCAACCTCAGTGTATTAACCCCTTAACCATGGGGCGTCACTTTCGTGCTGCTTGGGA
Organism: Coenobita brevimanus; assembly: GCF_032717465.1. Classification (NCBI taxonomy): domain Eukaryota; kingdom Metazoa; phylum Arthropoda; class Malacostraca; order Decapoda; family Coenobitidae; genus Coenobita; species Coenobita brevimanus. The sequence goes on from NC_137037.1 coordinate 33,073,535, forward strand.
ACAAGGGATCATACCACGGGGCATCACTTTTGTGATTCTGTGTTATTTTGAATTCGCCCAGGCTTTGAAGTGGTGGCTTGTATCATCTGTCAGTACTGCCAATGTCCAACACTAGTCAGCACTCCTAATCGCATCTGTACTCCCATCCATTGTTGACAATTTAGGCATTTCTCCCCTTTCTTGACTCCCCTCCCTACCTCCCCTCCATTACCCTCTCCTCTCGCTTGCCCGGCCGTGCTACACTATATAAATCTTCCCTGGAATTTTCCACTGATTTCATCCATTGAAATAAGCCCTATGCTCTGTTCTTATATCAAATAATATATACAAAAAAGAAATAAGGTAAGTGAGAGTGCCATACACCTGGAATTGGCTAATAATCACCTGACAACACCTCATGTACACTCGTTTGCTAAATTTCGCTGTTTATGTCCCCTTGAAATATGCCATATAATCTATTCTTACAATAAAAATATATATAAGAAAGGAAGGGAGACGCCTAAGTGATATTTACATTCGCCTGGAACTACCTAATTATTGCAGGCCACCACACTGTATTCTATGCTAAGTAAATCTTCCCTGGAATTTTCCACTGATTTCATCCATTGAAATAAGCCCTATGCCCTATTCTTATACCAAATAATATACACAAAAAAGAAATACGGTAAGTGAGAGTGCCATACACCTGGAATTGGCTAATTATCACCTGACAACACCTCATGTGCACTCGTTCTCTAATTTTCACTGTTTATTTCCCCTTGAAATATGCCGTATAATCTATTCTCGTAATAAGAATATATATAAGGAGGGAAGGGAGAAGCCTAAGTGATATTTACATTCACCTGGAACTACCTAATTTATTATGTATTGTCTAGATTTCCTGCCAATCATTTCATAGCTATATATTAGCAGCTTTCACAAGGCTGATGTTGGCAGTATTGCACTCTCCCTAGGCAGGCCACCAATATCAGTTTACTGTTGTCTTTCAAGGTGAAAGTATGTCGGATTCGCTCGTGCTAAATTCCGCCGCTTTTTAGCCCCATGCAAAGGGCCCTGTGAGCTCTACCCCTTACTAAACCTCATGCGGAAAGAGGTAAAGGGCTGACAAATGATAGAGTGACTACGATCTTTCTGGTGAGTAAAACAGTGCAAGTGAAACTGTAAATAATGTGTAAATAATGTGTAAACAGCAGGTGAAAGTAATGAATGGAAATATAAGTGAACAGTGGAAAATAGTTTTATAACTTACTGCAAGTGACAGTGCCTAACACAGTGTAAATAAAACAGAAATGTAAATAATGTAAATAAAGTAGAGAACGTAAATAGGAATGTAAATGAGTAGTATTATAAGAATATGAGTATATATACTAGGAGTAATGAAAGTGAAAGTTTCACTCTAGCATGTATGAATACTATGAGATATGAAAGTGAAGGTGAAAGTGACATTCACTCTCAACGCTAGTATACAGGACGAGAAAGTGAATGCTACGTATTTTACTGAAAGAGAAATTGAATGCCTACAGTGACAATAAACTACTATTACTGAAGGAAACTTATGGATAAAGACTGTAGATATATATAAGTGTTATATAGTAATAGAAATATAAAGTGTGATGGGTTTCATGAATAATAAATGACAGAACACCAGCGGCGAACAATCGCAAGTGGGAAGGTCATATACGCGCTCGTAATTTTCATTGCTTTCACACTGTTTTTTTTTTTTGGAGTATGGATTCCAAACTATTTGAGAATCATAGAATAGTGTTTCTAGTGATAATATCAGGGTGTGGTAATCATATTACGGGTTGTCGGGAAGTGTAAAGTGGAGACTTCGTTACCCAACTTCAGAGGTCTCCACAAGTCCTACGGTACTCGACGAAGGCTCAACAAACACCCCAGGAGAAAGCTGAAGGTATGTGCCATACGGATATGTGATTTTAATATTCTAGGACTAATAACTGACTTTTGGCAAATATTTTTAGAGAGTCTGTTGGAGCGCGAATATGCCTGTGGGAGCCGCAAGTCAAAGCAAAACAAGCCCGAGGTTAAGGGGTTAAAAAAAGGTAGAAATTTGATTCACATAGCCCCATTTGACGGTCCCACTTACAGCCTCCATGACAGTTACAGGATTACTGTTTTTCATCACAATCAAGCAATTTAGTTACCAGATATAATTATTTTGGCAATTAGAAATCATTTATAGGAAGGAGGTCAGTCCCTTCTACACAGTAATGTACTTCTTTCATTCACGCTACCAATAAACGATTTTACTCAGCGTAAGGTTGACGGGATTAACGTGAATGTGTCCAAGCTTATTTTTTAATACTTACTAAATATCTTTCTTGGCTGTGTAAAAATTTCAATATTATGGAAAATGAATAAATGAATATCATAGTACAGAGAGTTTACAACCCCAAGTTCAGCAGAAGAGGAGGAGGAGTTGGAGGAGGAGGAGGAGGAAGAGGAGGAGGAATGAGAGGGATAGGAGAGGAAGAAGACTAAGAGAAAGAAGAAAAAAAATAATGATGATGAAGATGATGATGATGATGATGATGATGTAAAAGTGGAAAGAGAAGAGGAAAAGTAATAAGAAAAGGAGGAGGAAGGAATGATAGTAGAGAAAGGAGAAAAGGAGGAGTAAAGAGAAGCGAAAGAGGAAAAAGAAGAAATAGAGGAAAGGGGACGGGAGAAAGAGGAAGATGAGGAATATTATGAAGAGGAGGATAAGTAAGAGGAAAGTGTAGGGGAGGTAGGGTAAGAAGTAAGTGTACAGGAGGAAAGGTGAGAGGAAGTGTAGAGGAAGAGGAAGTGGAAGTGGGAAGAGAAAAGGAAGAAAAAGAGACAAGAGAAGAGGAGTAGAACGTGGAAGGAGATGAGAAGTAAAAAAAAAAAAAAACAGAATTGGGGGATAAGAGAAACAACAAGAGGAAAAGAAAGGGAAAGGAAGACAAGGAATGATCAAAGATTAATGTGAATCAACTATAACAGGAAGGATTAAGGCCAACTGTCAATTTTTGCTGAGACTCAGTCGTCTCCTAGAATACGAGACGCAACCAATGAACATTAGGGTGGTTCATATGTACATGGCAAAAAATGAACTTCATGATACAAGTCAGGGCACCCCCTCATTTTGTTAGGTTTGTCATTGGTATAATAGTGCCAACATTTTAGCTTCCTACTGCATCTAGAAGACAGTCCTCAAAAGCCATACAGTATCAGAATTATGGTGCCATGTATTACTAACAAACGTGATGTGGGTGAGATCGATGTTTACTCCAATAATACGAAACTTACAATGAAAATACAACAAAATCATTTGGAATAATAGTATCAATAATACAGATTTCAATGAGCTCGCACACTTATCAAACCAGAATTCTTAATACCAGTCAATATTTCATAACATCACCAATAACAGAAGCCTTTGTGGTTTGGGTGGCAATAGCTTTCCGGTTTGTTTGAACAACATGCAGGAGAAACTGCTTCTCTTCCTCATCATTGGTAATACGAGTAAGACAGTTATATTCTTCAGAGAGCTTTACAGCACGCTCAGCAGTGTCAATCACCACCCTCAACTTTCTTATTCGCTCTTTTCCTTGCAGATAAACTTTGTTTGTGTTCCACGAATCTGGCGGAAACATAAGAAATGACCTCCAGTTTTCAGGTGATGTAAAACGTTCATGGTCCACCTGCTTGCTAAATCTCCCAAACTTGTTTCTTTTGCTTCAGTGATCGGATCACCTTTCACCTGGCGTATTCCAGGTTCTCAGCTCATAGCCTCCACTATCTTGGTTTTCTCTGTTGCCGAAACTCTGTCAGAGAAAAGTGCGAGACCCACAAGGTCATCTGACAGATACCACAAGTGGGTGCTCCAGGACTTTCAATACAGCAGCAGCAATCTCACCATCAAAGGCTTTGTATTTGTCAAGATCAGCCCAGAATGTCAAATCTCCAGCAGATGGCTCAGCTGCAAGGGGGGCTGCTATCCATGCTTTAGTGCAGTGATTCTCAAACTGGGGGTAATTACCCCCATGGGGGCAATGAAGCCGTTTTGGAGGGGTAACGAGGCACTTTCTAAAAGTAATAGTTCTTCGGAGTAAACTGATATATGAAAATAATAATAAATAAATGAATAAATAAATAAATAAATAATATAGAAATAAATAAACTAATATTTATCATAATTATGCAAGTTATACCTCCAACATTCTTTTTCTTCAATTAATGTAAGCCCGAAAGCAAATGGGAATGCTATGACGAGTCTTTGTGATGTAAGCGAGCGAAACATCATGACCCAGGCCTGTAGGAGTTAATTTGGTTGATAGCTACAAACTCTCCAGTGAGTGTTCGGCAGTTGATGAGGTAATTTTGCATCTTGATTGTTCTTTTGACTGCAGTAGTAATGTGAAAGGCATGTGATGGTTTGAGCCAGGAACACGCGAGAGCAAGCGAGCGATATTACCCTTCCTCCTCCTCCTGCTACTACCATTCCTCCAGTCGCCTCCATTGTCCTCTCCCTCCCTGTCCGCCACACCCTCCCTGGGGTAGGGGAAAGGGCACATGTCTGCAACCCCTTGCCTACCTGTGTGTGGTTGAGATTGTGTTTCATGACTGTACATAACATAGTTAATGGGACAGGAGGATCCGAACACATGAGCAACATGTAGTGGGCCTACTGTACATTTTGTACTGTACAAGCATCTAACTCCGGGTGTCGTGCATCTCTGTACGTCGGGTCGTGGGTTCATCTGGCTCATGGGTTTGATTTGCGTTAGCCATGTGTTTTTGCTATAGTGTGCGTGCTTGCTGCATTGGTTAACTAGAACTGTAGGTTAAGTACACTTTTTTTTTTTTCAGGTATAACTGAACGAGTTCACGATGGCAACCAGTAAGAAACGCTCCTTCAATAAAACCTTCTTCCAGTGGGGATTTACCAGCATATGTGGTAAATCGGTTGAGAAGCCCCAGTGTGTAATTTGCTTGAAGGTTTTGACATCAGAAAGTATGAAGCTAAGTAAGCTAAAGGACCACTTTGAGCGATGTCATGGTGAATTAAAAGAGAATTGATTGATTAATTGATTGATTGAAAATAATTAAAAACTGGAGGCGCAACTGCCAGGGTCATATGCCGCCGGACACCAAAGTAAAAAGGGGAAGCTAAATAAAAAAATGCATATTCAAAATAAAGTTAAAATTTGTTAGTAGAAATAAAACACTGAAAATAATAAAAGCATAATTTATAAAATATCAATTACTTATAAAAGTGGAAGGAGGCCCGCCTCCTGAAGAAAACTAAAAACATCACTAAAATCACAAGAGGCTTCACCGAGCATTGAGGACAAACAGTAGGCACCATCTGCCCCCTTATGCCTATGGAGGAATCTCTGACGCAGGTCCCCCAGACTCGGACACTCGACCAGCAAGTGACGGACAGTAAGGGGAACAAGGCAGTCATCACAGTACGATTGAGTCTCACCACCCATGAGGAACCCATGTGTAAGCCGAGAATGCCCAATGCGAAGCCTAGCAAGAGCCATCTCCAATCGCCGAGACATGGAGGGAAGAGCTCTTGGCACAACCACTCTCTGAAAGATTTCTTTCAGTTTATTATGAGAAACAACATCCCAGTGTCTCTGCCAACACGTACCAACTGCGTACCGCAGGTAAGGTGTTACATCTGAAGCAGGAAGGGGGTAGTCGGTTGGGGGCTGTTGAGAAGACGCAGCTTTAGCTAAAGTATCTGCCCTCTCATTGCCCAACACATCTACATGTGCGGGAACCCAACAGAAGTTCACATGGCGGCCACAACGGCCAAGAAGAGAAAGCCACTCTAAAATTGATAAAATCAATAGATGGGATGCATTAACCCCTTAACCGCGGGGCGTCACTTTCGTGACGCTTGGGAGCAAGGGATCATACCGCAGGGCATCGCTTTTGTGATTCTGTGTTATTTTGAATTCACCCGGGCTTCCAAGTGGGGGCTTGTATCATCTATCAGTACTGCCGATGTCCAACACTAGTCAGCACTCCTAATCTCATCTGTACTCCCATCCATTGTTGACAATTTAGCCATTTCTCCCCGTTCTTGACTCCCCTCCCTACCCCCCCTCCATTACCCTATCCTCTCGCCTGCCCGGCCATGCTACGCTAAGTAAATCTTCCCTGGAATTTTTCACTGATTTCATCCATTGAAATAAGCCCTATGTCGTATTCTTATACCAAATAATATATACAAGAAAGAAATAAGGTAAGTGAGAGTGCCATACACCTGGAATTGGCTAATTATCCCTGACAACACCTCACGTGCACTCGTTCGCTAATTTTCGCTGTTTTTTTCCCCTTGAAATATGCCGTATAATCTATTTTCGTAATAAATATACATGTAAGGAGGGAAGGGAGAAGCCTAAGTGATATTTACATTCACCTGGAACTACCTAATTTATAATGTATTGTCTAGATTTCCTGCTAATCATATCAGTGCTACACAAAGCTGTTTCAAGATTTAACATTGGTAGCTCTGATTATATATCTCCTAAGTAGGCCTCTAATCTATTTTCGTAATAAATATACACGTAAGGAGGGAAGGGAGAAGCCTAAGTGATATTTACATTCACCTGGAACTACCAAATTTATAATGTATTGTCTTGATTTCCTGCCAATCATATCAGTGCTAAACTTAGCTGTTTCAAGAGCTACGTTAGTAGTGCTGAATAACCCTCAAGTAGGCCTCAACCCGAGCCGGCCCTCCTAGCAGTTCTCTCTCAGATTCCGAAGAGGAGGTATGGCTCATCCTCTTGCTGACTTCAGGGCCTTTTTTTCACCCCCATGCAAGGGCCCTGTGACCTTTACCCCCTACTAAACCTCGTGTTGAAAGAGGTAAAGGGCTGACAATTGATAAAAGAGTGACTACGATCTTTCTATTGAGTAAAACAGTGCAAGTGGAATTGTAAATAATGTGTAAACAGCAAGTGAAAGTAATGAATGTAAATATACGTGAACAATGGAAAATAGTTTTATAAGTTACTTCAAGTGACAGTGCATAACACAGTGTAAATAAAATAGAAATGTAAATAACGTAAATAAAATAGAGAACGTAAATAGAAATGTAAATGAGTAGTATTATAAGAATACGAGTATATACCCTAGGAGTAATGAAAGTGAAAGTTTCACTATAGCATGTCTGAATACTATGAGTTATGACAGTGAAGATGAAAGTGACATTCACTCTCAATGCCAGTATACAGGACGAGAAAGTGAATGCTACGTATTTTACTGAAAGAAATTGAATCCCTACAGTGGCAATAAACTAATACTACTGAAGGAAACTTATGGATAAAGACTGTAGATATATATAAGTGTTATGTAGTTATAGAAATATAAAGTGTGAGGGGTTTTATGAATAATAAATGACAGAATACCAAGAGCGAACTAGCGGAAGTGCGGCGGTCAGACGCGCTCATAATTTTCTTTCCTTTCACAGTGATTTTTTTTTTGGAGTATGGATCCCAAACTACTTGAAAATCATAGAGAAGTATTTATAGTGTTTATATCTGGCTGTGGTAATCTTATTACGGGTTGTCGGGAACTGTAAAGTGGAGACTTCGTTACCCAACTTCAGAGGTCTCCACAAGTCCTACGGTAACTGACGAAGGCTCAACAAACATTCCAGGAGAATGCTGAAGGTATGTGCCATAAGCATATATAATTTTAATATTCTAGGACTAATAACTGATTTTTGGCAAATATTTTTTGAGAGTCTGTCGGAGCCCGAATAACCCCGCGGCACACGCAAAACATCGGTAAACATGCCCGCGGTGTAGGGGTTAAAAGACTCCAGTGCAGACAGAGCACTACGTGAGTCACTATAAATAAAAAAAACGGATTCGGGGAGAGTAAAAATGATTTTAAGAGCATATAAAATTGCAGTCAGCTCTGCTGTATACACTGAAGTAATGCCAGGAAGGCTACCGCCCCTACTAAAGGAGGGGAAAACAACACCAAATCCTACTCCAGTGTCAGTTTTAGACCCGTCAGTATAGACGGGGACAGAACCCTCATGAATAGAGGCATGTTCTAAAAAGAGAGAGAGGGACACCTGAGAGGGAAGCGAGTCCTTTTTTTCAACAATGGACCTACAAAACGTTGCACGAGGGAGTAGCCAAGAACCCACCTTAGGGATCCAATGTGGACAAATTGCCAGTCTTGGGACAGAGAGGGCTAGCATAACAGACCGGACCCTGTAACCAAATGGCTTTGGGAGATTAGGACAGGTGTCATAAGCAGAAGATTGGGAATCCTGGGGGACGATGGCACAAGAAATTGAGTCTGGAATGCAGTGAAGATGATACCAACACCTCATCATTAGCAACTGGCATCGCAAATCCAAGGGGAGTACACCAGCATCTACTAACAAACTTGTAATCGGGGATGATCTGAATGCCCCAGTTGCCAGACGTACACCAGCATGATGCACAGAATTTAACAACTGGAGATGGGCATCTGTTGCAGAGGAGTAAACCTCACATCCATATTCAAGATTAGGAAGAATAAGAGACCTATGCAAGAGGAGCAGGGTCTGACGGTCAGCACCCCAAGAGGTATGAGCTAAAACCTTCAAAAGACTCAAAGCTTTAAGACAAGCCACCTTAACAGAGCGAATACGAGAAACCCAGGTTAGTCGTCTATCAAATAAAAGGCCCAGAAACCACATCTCTTCCACACAGGATATTCTCCTACCATAGAGATACAAGTCTGGGTCTGGGTGAACCCCACGAAGATGACAAAAATGCATAGCCACTGTCTTTGTTAAAGAAAACCGGAAACCGCGAGGCTCTGCCCAGTCAGAAATTCTATTAAGGGCAAGCTGCAACTTCCTCTCTATTAAAGACATTCTAGATGCGGTGAAGGATATTGAGAGGTCATCGACATATAATGATCCTCGTACACTGTCAGGAAGTACACTGATTACACTGTTAACGGCTACAGCAAACAGAGTAACACTTAGGATACTCCCTTGTGGTACTCCATCTTCTAGTTCACGGGCATTAGAAAGCACTCCTCCCACTCTGACCCTTAAAAAACGGTTAGATAAAAACTGTTGGATAAAAATAGGCAAGCGCCCACGAAGACCAAACTCATGAAGGGAAAGTAAAATGCCATGACACCAAGCAGTGTCATATGCCTTCTCCAGATCAAAGAAAACTGTGACCTGGTGTTGGTTAGTGGAGAAAGCCTCACAAACAGAAGATTCCAAGGTCAGCAGTGCATCAGAGGTAGATCGCATTTTTCGAAAACCATACTGGGCAGGGGATAATAAGTCACCTCTCTCCAAAAACCACACAAGCCTAACATTGACCATCTTTTCCAGAACTTTACATATACATGACGTTAGAGAAATAGGCCGATAATTCGTTGCCTGTAGGTGGTCCTTACCTGGTTTGGGGATGGGGATAACCACAGCAACATTCCAACAAGCCGGAAACTCCCCAGAACACCAGATCTTATTATACAGTGAAAGCAAAAACAAAAGGGACTCATCAGACAGGTGATGTAGAAAGGCATAAGGAATATCATCATAACCAGGAGAAGAATCATGGCACTGCAACAGAGCTGTCTGGAGTTCAGAAATTGAAAATGGAACATTGTAAGGCTCTACCCCAGCAGAGGCAAAACTGAGACCATGAGACTCTAGGCGCCGACGGTGGCAAGCCAAAGGCGTATCTGCATTCCTCTGTGACACACTGGCAAAATGTTCAGCAAGCAACTCTGCAACAGCAAAAGGATCATCAACAGTTCCACCTGCTGCAGATAAAACGGGAGGAGATGGAACAGTAAATTTCCCTGAAATTTTCCTTACCCAGTTCCACACCTGGGTGATGGAAGTCCTTGAATTGATGGAGGAAACATATCTCTTCCAGGATGAACGCCTGGCCGCCTTTAAAACCCACCTCATATGAGCTCGTGCCCTCCGATACGCTATCATATACTGAGGATCCCCACGGTGATGACGAAGTCGAGAGAAGGCGACTCGTTTGGCTCTCACTGCGGAACTGCACTCAGAGTTCCACCAAGGAACCGGACGTTTAGGAAACTGACCCTTCGTTTTTGGAATAGATAATCGGGCTCCTGAGTGCAACACTTTATTGAAATATGACACTGCCTCAGTTAAGACAGCCAAATTCATTGACAGAAAGGGAAATGGAACTTAATTCCCTGAAATGTGGCCAGTCAGCCTTATCCAGGAGCCAGCAAGGAAGACGTGGCTGAGGTCCACCTGCACCAGCAGTTAAGAGTAAAGGAAAATGGTCGCTGCCATACAGGTCTGGCAACACATCCCAGTTAATATCTAAAACAGCATCAGCTGAACATAAGGACAAATCAATGGCAGTAAAAGTTCCTGTCTGGCTATGGAAATAAGTCATTTTATTGGAGTTTAAAATGCCCAACTCCTCATGTTCCACTACAGAGGCCAGCATTACACCCCGAGGGTTGGCCTCACTGTTACCCCATAGTGGATGGTGTCCATTCATATCTCCTAGTAATAGAAAGGGAGAAGAAAGGCCATGAATAAGGCGTTCCAGATCTGCCCTTTCAACAGTAGCGCTGGGAGGAAGATAAAGATTGCAAACTGTATACTGCTGACGTAAAAACATTCGGACAGCAACTGCCTGCAGGGGACCAGAAAAATCCAGATGACTATATGGAATATCCTGGCGGAGGAAGATAGCAGTCCCTCCATGACGACCTTGGCTTGGCACAGGATCAGAATAAAATGCATTGTAGCCAGAAGGACCGGGAGGAACAGCCTCACCAACCATGGTCTCCTGGATACACATGCATAAAGGAGTAAATTGAGAAACTAGATGACACAGTTCCTCATAGCTGGCACATAAACCTCAACAATTCCACTGGGTGATAGAACCCATAGTGAAAGGGAAAATTATGATTAAGTGCGGGACTGTACACCTCCTGACATACGAGCGGGTTTGGAATGATGCTTAGGAGGGCCCTTGGGAAGAGACTGCCCAGCACCAGGAACCCGCACCCTATGTCGAGCATCCATGGACAAACGTGAGGACGAGGAAGAGGAAAATTTTCCAACACTCTTCCTCTGAGGTGGAGTAACATACGGCTTGGAAAGTGGCTTGGAGGCCGCCTTGGGTGATATGGGACGGCCAGTGCCTCTGTTAGAAGCCCCAGAAGTGGAAAGAGTGTCAACGGGATTCGAACCCTGTGAGGATGACTTTGTACTTTTCAGAACTAAAGCACCAACGGTTTCTCCAACACCATCTCCAGGCAGGGACTTGACCACAGGTGAACCACCAGCTGCATCTTCCACCTGGCTAGACCCTCAGCCTCTGAGGCAGAGGGAACAAGAGAGAGGGCAATAGGGCAATACAAGGTTCGACAACAGAGACCTTGGGTGGCCGGTTGTCAGGCTCTGAGGACTCTGACGAGTTACGGTGATGTTTACTGGGTACAGAAGGAGCCTTGTGCATACTGGACAAGACAGGATGAGTTACATCAACGTGAACATCCGACACCACCACCGAAGTGCTCAAACCATCAGCTTCTGAAGTGGAGGTAGGAACAGTTGGAGCAGTAGGTGGGCGTGAAACATTCTCACATATACTAGTAATTTCAGGGGTAATATCCGTCAAATCAGTAGTTGGGAAAGTGGTCACTGTAAAGGGTCGTGGCAACTTCTGGGTCACAGTACGACGTACGGGTGCCCCTGAAAGGGCAGAAGTATAAGTAACTCCAGGCTGAATGAAGAGAGTCTGGGCCCTCCTCTTTGCTTCTAGAAAAAAACCTTCTCGCATGTGCGAATGCTCAGAACCTCCTTTTCAAGGCAGTAGCGAGGACAGTTTTTTGAAGATACAGCATGAGGACCCCCACAGTGATAGCATTTAAGGGGTCCTGGACAATCACCGATATGACTCGATTCACCACAGGAGATACAGACACCAGGAAGACCAGCCAGTGCACGCCAACAAAATTTGCTTACATGTCCATACCCCTGACAGTGGAAACACCGCCTTGGGTTCGGAACATAAGGCTTCACAGGCAGAGAGAGCCAAGCAAGTTTCACGGAAGCAGGCAAAGTTAAGTGTTCAAAAGTCAGAAACAGCGTCGGAGTTGGGGTCAGAACACCATCGATCTTCTTCTGTACCCGGTCAACCTTTACAACACCATAAGACCGTAGTTCTTCTAGTAACTGTGGTTCAGGGTATCAGAGGAGGTCCCGGGAGTAAATGACCCCCTTACACTGGTTAAAAGTGCCATGAGGTGTACAGGATACACCATGACCGGAAACGGAGGTCAGAGTCTGGAGACGTGAGCTCTCTTCTGGGGAGGAAACCTCAATTAGGAGGCTACCATCCCCTTGGGTGGATATCACTGGTTCACGGCCACAGGCAGACACAACGGCACGGTACAGATTAAATATGTCCATATCCAGCACTGAGCCACCTGCAGAGGATTTCAGCACTAGATACTTCTTGAAATTTTCTTTTACTGCTTCCTCTGGGCCAAACCTTGGAGTCAAAGCAACCCTACGAGGCCTCCTCCCAGTCCCAGTTGAATGCTGGGGCAGAGGACGGAAGTCCCCAGGGGCCTGAAAAGGCTCCAGAGTGGCAATAAGGGGCGCAGAGTCTGAGAAATGGCCGGGGACAGATCCATCATCGTCAACAGTTTTATTTAACTGTGCCATGTGATATAACAAAAACTTCATTCCCCCACCCCTCCACCCACCATGGAGCCCAACAAGGGGAAGTCGTATGCCAGGGACAACACCACTGGCAACCCCAGAGGTAGTGGGAGAGTATACGCAGATAACCACCGGGGGGCCTGGACAAGGGTGACTCCAGGACGATAGGAGCCACCACGCCCCACATCAACCACTTGACCCTAGCCAATGCATGACCAGCCGATTGACCTGGTCGGGCCCAACCAGGCCGCCCTTCTAGCCAGAATAAGGGACCAAAGAGGTGTATTGCTAGCTGCAGGGCGCAGCAGCATCGCTCAACCTCCAGGACTCCCGTCTCCCAGAATTACGGGACGCTATGCACAGCAAACACGTGGGGAGGCAACAGTCCCACCCTAGATGGCAAGTGAGCAGGGACTAGCATCACCAGCAGGCCCCCTCCACCAGTGATGTAGGGGGTGCTTGGTCCACGACACTGACAAATGCCGAACCCTACAAAAGTAGGCATGCCTCCAAAGTAGGTGGCACTGCCAGCCACGCTTCAAGCCCCGCCACCACGTCAAGGTGACCCCCCTCAGTGGGGAATTAAAAGAGAAGGATATTGCCTATTTCGAAAGAAAGGAACGTAGCTTAAAGTCAGCAAGAATTGATTCAGGTGGTCAATATGCACGGCAAAATGAATTTGTTCTTCGTGCTTCTTATGCAATTTCTCTGCACATTGCCAGAAATAAAAAAGCTCACACTATTCGCGAGGACCTCATTAAACCATGCTTGATCGAAGCCACAAGGCTTGTGCTTGGTGAGGAACAAGCAAAAAAGATGAAGCCGATGACGCTTTCTAATGACACAGTGAAAAGACGCATCGCCGAGATGAGTAGTGACATTCTTGAGCAAGTAACAACGGAACTAAAGACCACCGCTTCCTTTGCTATTCAACTCGACGAATCTACTGATGTGTCTTCATGTTCACAACTGCTTGTATATGCACGCTACTTGAAAGGACATTCAGTTAAAGAGGAATACTTGTTCTCGAAACCTCTTGCTACAACCACACGGGGCAAGGATGTGTTTGAAACAGTTGACAAGTTTTTTAAAGATAAAGGTATTGACTGGACAAAACCAGCTGGGATTTGTACAGACGGAGCACCTTCAGTGACAGGAGTCCATTCAGGGTTTCAAGCGTGTGGCAAATATCGTTCCGCACGTTCAGTTCACACACTGTATGATTCACCGCCATGCATTAACCTTGCAGATGTTTTGTCAGATGTAGTGAAAATAGTTAACCATATCAGAGGGAGTGCTGTGAACTCGAGAATATTCAAAACGTTATGTCAAGAAATGGGAGCAAGCCACACTGTGTTTTTATTTCACACTGAAGTTAGATGGTTCTCTCGGGGTAAGGTTTTGCATCGCTTTCTTGAGTTAAAAGAGGAAATAGCTACTTTCCTTGAGAGGAAAAAAACTGCCAAAGAAGTAAATCTACTTGTGAAAATGAAGAGTGAAGAGTTCATGTTGAAAGATGCCTACCTTGCAGATTTCTTTGGAGGTATAGACTCCCTGAACTTATCACTTCAGGGAAATAATGTAAATGTTTTAGGCACCCAAGATAAAGTTGCCGGTTTTCAGAGAAAAATTCAGCTTTATCAATGTTGTGTTCAGGCTGGTGACAGGAGAGTTTTTTCAGAACTGACAACACTACTAACCAGTATCGGAGAAGAATGTTCATTTGTTGATCTTATTGAAGAGCATCTTAGTCTTATGATTGAAACAATCAGCAGTTACTTTCCTGCCCTTGATAGGCGCGGAAAGAAAGCTTGGGTAACTAAATAATTTACTGTTGATGAAGAGGTGATCGAGGATAGTGACACAGCAGCAAAGCTCGAATTTCTTGCATTAAGAGAGGATAAAATCCTGGAAGTGGATTATCATTATCAGAATGAAGAAGAGTTGACTACTTTTTGGGCCAAACTGGAGAAGGAATATCCCATTCTCTCACAGAGAGCTCTTAATGTGCTCATTCCGTTTGCCAAAACTTACCGTTGTGAGGCTGGTTTCTTGGCTTTAGTTTGTATTATAACCAAAGCCAGGAACCAGCTGAAAGACGCAGATGACGATATGCGATGTGCACTGTCCTCTACAGACCCTCGCATTGATATTTTATTAAAGGACAAACAATACCATGTTTCCCATTAATAATGCAGCAATAATGTCTATTTTCTATTAATTACCAAGGAAATAATGTTTTACTTCCAATTTGTAATAAAAGGAACAATGCTTTAATTTTAATTTTTTGTCAAAGGAGTAATGTCTAACTTCTTTATTTCTTAACTAAAATTAATTTCTTACATATAAAATGCATTAAAAATTAAGTATTCCAATAATTTTCTTTTCCTTAACTTCACATAACTGAAGTGGAATGGGGTAGGGGTAACGGTGATCTATCACAGCACTGCCAGGGGTAACGATACCAAAAAGTTTGAGAACCACTGCTCTAGTGTAAAGGAGTGCACCAAACTGTACAAACCGCTGAAGCTGACGTTGTTCTTTCTTTGTCAGATGAAAGTCTTGCTGATTACGAAAGAGATATATTTTGATAGCGTAGCACCGCTTAGTCATCCACCTTGCATGATGGACAGGCCCTGGTGTTCGCCAGTGAATTTTCTCAGGTGGAGTTCTCAGCACAATCATCGTCAGTTCAACCAGTTCTTGGTAATCATCCTTGATGAGCAATCTCTGCCCAGTCACATCTTTGAGAACAGTTACTGTTGATTTCACAAAGCTGTCAAACTCCATCATTTAGCTCCAATGCCTGAAAGTTTTCATGGTTGAGATTCGACCAACAAGATTTGAACCTTTTGAAGAGAGGAATATCTGGAGAGCATGATGGTCCAAAACATAAGGAAAATGCTTTTGCAAGAACCAGTTTCATAACATGATGGCGACAGGCAAACCAATGTAAAGTAGTTCTCTACCACGCATATTCTCAAGACGAGTTCATACTCCATTGAATCAACCAGTATTTACAGATGTGGTGTCAAAGCTCATTGCCTGCACTTTGTCTACAAGGTTCCACTGCACCAATTTTCAGGAGTAACTCTGAAACAGTGTTCTATATCTCCTCCCCTTCAAACCCCAATGCTTGATTGGTAAGCTGACTAAAATCATCTGGCTATAGGAAGCACAAACCCTTACATCCTTCCAAAGTTCCAAGTCCACAACATCTAATCTCGTCTCCCTGGTTTACATCAAGCTCCAGCATTCGCCCGAACTCTACGTCAGTGGTCCCGTATTTCCTCTGTACCAAAAACTGCATCTGTATTGTAAGCTCTTGGACTCACTAATGTTGCAGGGTGATTATGGCAGGGTGGTAAGGAAAGAAGAGTACCGTAATAAGGAGTAAGTTGCGTATGGGTGTGGATAATTTGAAAGCACCAGAATCTTCTGTGTCACGTAAGTGTGACCGATTGGTTGACGATTCTATGCCTTTCCTAAATGAAAATGGCCAGTAGCTAAATTGAACAGTGGTAGGGTGACTGATGTTCTCGGTATCCTTGCGGGATATATCAAGCCTGGATAAGAAGCGTTAATCAATGGATTACATGTGATCGTAAAAGCCGTTTGGCGTAGTGGTGGCACTCTTGTCTGGAGAAGGGGTCTGGCTGTCACTGTCTGGAAACGGAAGATGATAGTATTACAATAAATACGTGCTATTATTTCGCTCAGTTAGCCAGATTAGCTTCTTTCTCATGAAGTTTTGATGCATGGCTGGGGACATTGCTAAAGTTTTAGAGGATTGAACGATTTGGATTATGCTCAAGGTGTCTAAATTTGGGCTCCACTCAGTAAATCGGGAGATAACACTGGAATTCGTGCAATTTGGTTGCCTCATCTCTGTATCGAAATACTGTTAGTGCTGTCAAATGTGTGGAGAAGCGACATTTTATTTCTTTCTAGTATATACTAGGGTTGTGGTTTCCAACCTTTTTTGGCTTGTTACCCAATTTAACATTGTAAAACATGTCTGTTACCCCCATTCTCAAAACGGTATCAGCATTCATATTCATAGCATAGATTAGAACCCTATATATATATATATATATATATATATATATATATATGTTATTATCTTTGAACATTACACATCTGTATCATCAAAAACACAATCACTGTCAGTCAGTGGGATGGCTGGTGTTGCATCTTAGCAGCTAGCTGGGGAATTCTTGGCTTCGTGATTGAGAGAGCTTGGCATCGTTTGCCACATCCAGACGAGTCCTTTTCTTTGTTTTCATCCCCATTACAATCGAGAACCCCTTTTAATAGAGGTACGTCTGAGAACGATACCAACAACTTCAACGTAGTCGTGAAATCCAAAGGGAATCTGAACTTTGGTCTTAGAATTTGATTTTTAAGGTGTCGTTGGCTCGCATGGTGATCCACTCCTCTTTGGCATGGAAATCGTCATGAAGAATGGCCTCATCAGGTACAGTGAAGGGGTGAATGATCAACTGAAGACAAACGACTTCTCGGTCACTCTCCGAAGAGCAGTGATTCAGGCTTGCCTCTAGTCCCTTCAATTGGTCACTAATCTCTCCCGTGATGGTCTGGAGAAGTACGCCAACATCGTGAGTATTCTCCTCAACAAACTGATCCAGGGTCAGGAACTGGGCAATCATTCCTTTCTCCACGCACCACATCCAGAGTCAGTTTCCTCAGAAATGTAGTCACAGCTTGACGGCCACCGATGACTGTCGTATTTCGGGCCTTGGGTTGCAGATTCCCGCTGTTCAGCTCCGCTGTTATTATCAGCTAAACAACACAGTCGGGTGTTAGATATTATCACTGTAGGGGGTCTTAATCATAAACTAACATAAAGTGGAATAACAACTCACTAATATAATTATACAGTACGTGGAAATGGCGTTTTGATCAGTACTCAGTATAAATATTCCAAGGCCTAATAAATATGCTGAGTACTTAGCTGTGGTGTTGATGGTATTAAGAGGCAGAATGATGACTGAAGCCAATTGCTGGAGAAGGTTCAAAACAAACGAGTTTACTATCTGGTGGCAGGGAGAGAACTGAACTGTTTGGTGGCAGGGAGAGAACTGAACAGCTTTCGAGCAGCTTGGTGTGCGAAGTAAATTAAACTTATCAATGAATATATAATTAAATATGTTGTTCTCTCCATGACCATATTTATATCTAGTGATAAATAAAATCTTACCCAACATATATAATACAAGAATATATTTATAACGAAATGTGCTGTCGTGGGTGGGAAATTCAAATCCAAAATCCACAACATACTCCCCCGCCCAAAATAAGTACAATAATTACAACTGTCCCATCCCAATCAGGGTATGCCATAGTTGGGAGGAACTGAGAGCGGTCCAACGTATGTCCTCAAAGGGGCATCACATTGGTTATTTACGGGTGTAGGGGGATGTTGGGTAGCGCCGGTTTGGTGTCATCTTCTTTGATTTCTAAATCAATTTCTAGCAGATACAGCTTAACCACCGGTCTAGTGGTCAAATCGGTGCTTGTCCTTAGCTGCACTACCCTACATTTCTGATCAGGACCACATAACAATTTGGTGACCCGACCTAGTCACCAGAGAAGTCGAGGCCCATCGTCATGTATCAGCACAAAGTCCCCAACTTGAGGCGCTGCCTTTTATTTCTTGGATGTCAATTGACGATGTTGCTCTCTGAGCGATACTAGGTAGTCAGTGGTCCATCTCCTCCACAGATCTCGTGAGATCTTTGTCACGTATAGGAGACATTGGTTTATTTCCAAATTAGTCCACCAGGTGACGTCCATGAGATCATCATCCCTGACTTCCTGTTTCGGGAACTGTTTAAGATGCCTTCCATTAATAAGTTGTGGAGGAATAATAGGAAGTGGATCATCAAGGTCACCGTATGTATATCCAAGTGGACGGTCATTGAGTGTGGCCTCGAGCAGCAATAATACAGTACCCAACTCTTTACAGGTTACTAAAGCTCGACCCAATACTTTTCTCAGGCCAGCCTTTAGGATGCCTATCACTCTTTCCCAGATGGCACCGAACCATGGCGCCCTGGCCTGTATAAACCGCCACTCACAGTTTACGTTTACCAATTCATTCTGTAACCTTGATTCATTTTTTAACTTCCTCAACACGCTGGCTCCACTTATAAATGTAGTGGCATTATCGCTAATTATGAGTTCAGGGAAGTCTCTCCTACAACAGAACCGATGGAAGGCATGAATAAAGGACTCACAGGAGAGGTTCGACACCGTCTCAATGTGTATTGCCCAAGTAACTGCACAAGTAAACAAGACTACATATAATTTTCCTATGGTACCCTTTTCTTTAATGGGTAGAGAACCTGTGTAGTCTTCTCTGGTTACTTGAAATGGATTCACTTCCTGAATCCTAAAGTACGGTAACAGCAGAGCCTGTACAGCACTATATGGGGCACCTTGTAACCATTTAAAGTTATACATTTTCTTAACCCCTACACTGCGGGCTTGTTTACCAATGACTTGCGTGTGCCGCGGGGTTATTTGGGCTCCGACAGACTCTCAAAAAATATTTGCCAAAAATCAGTTATTAGTCCTAGAATAATAAAATTATATATGGTTATGGCACATACCTTCAGCTTTCTCCTGGAATGATTGTTGAGCCTTCGTCGATTACCGAAGGACTTGTGGAGACCTCTGAAGTAGGGTAACGAAGTCTCCACTTTACACTTCCCGACAACCAGTAATATGATTACCACAGCCAGATACAAACACTATAAACACTATTCTACAATTTTCAAGTAGTTTGGGATCCATACTCAAAAAAAAAAACACTGTGAAAGCAATGGAAATTACGAGCGTCTGATCGTCGCACTGGCACTAGTTCGCTCTTGGTAGTCTGTCATTTATTATTCATAAAACCCCTCACACTTTATATTTCTATTACTATATAACACTTATATATATCTACAGTCTTTATCCATAAGTTTCCTTCAGTAGTATTAGTTTATTGTCACTGTAGGGATTCAATTTCTTTCAGTAAAATACGTAGCATTCACTTTCTCGTCCTGTATACTGGCATTGAGAGTGAATGTCACTTTCATCTTCACTCTCATAACTCATAGCATTCAGACATGCTAGAGTGAAACTTTCACTTTCATTACTCCTAGGGTATATACTCGTATTCTTATAATACTACTCATTTACATTTCTATTTACGTTCTCTATTTAATTTACGTTATTTACATTTCTATTTTATTTACACTGTGTTGTGCACTGTCACTTGAAATAACTTATAAAACTATTTTCCATTGTTCACGTATATTTACATTCATTACTTTCACTTGCTGTTTACACATTATTTACACATTATTTACAATTCCACTTGCACTGTTTTACTCAATAGAAAGATCGTAGTCACTCTTTTATCAATTGTCAGCCCTTTACCTCTTTCCACACGAGGTTTAGTAGGGGGTAAAGGTCACAGGGCCATTTGCATGGGGGTGAAAAAAGGCCTTGAAGTCAGCAAGAAGAAACATACGTACTCTCGCTTCGGAAGATGAGAGTGAACTGATAACGGAGGACCAGCATGGAGGCCTGCTAGGGGTTATTCAGAGTTACCAATATTACTTCTTGAAACAGCTAAGTCTAGCACTGATATGATTGGCAGGAAATCTAGACAATCCATTATAAATTTGGTAGTTCCAGGTGAATGTAAATATCACTTAGGCTTCTCCCTTCCCTCCTTACATGTATATTTATTACGAAAATAGATTAGAGGGCTACTTAGGAGATATATATTCAGAGCTACCAATGTTATATCTTGAAACAGCTTTGTCTAGCACTGATATGATTGGCAGGAAATCTAGACAATACATTATAAATTAGGTAGTTCCAGGTGAATGTAAATATCACTTAGGCTTCTCCCTTCCCTCCTTACATGTATATTTATTACGAAAATAGATTATACGGCATATTTCAAGGGAAAAAAAAACAGCGAAAATTAGCGAATGAGTGCACGTGAGGTGTTGTCAGGTGATAATTAGCCAATTCCAGGTGTATGGCACTCTCACTTACCTTATTTCTTTCTTGTATATATTATTTGGTATAAGAATAGGACATAGGGCTTATTTCAATGGATGAAATCAGTGAAAAATTCCACGGAAGATTTACTTAGCGTAGCACGGCCGGGCAGGCGAGAGGATAGGGTAATGGAGGGGGGGTAGGGAGGGGAGTCAAGAACGGGGAGAAATGGCTAAATTGTCAACAATGGATGGGAGTACAGATGAGATTAGGAGTGCTGACTAGTGTTGGACATTGGCAGTACTGATAGATGATACAAGCCCCCACTTGGAAGCCCGGGTGAATTCAAAATAACACAGAATCACAAAAGCGACGCCCCGCGGTATGATCCCTTGCTCCCAAGCGTCACGAAAGTGATGCCCCGCGGTTAAGGGGTTAAAACCTTCTTTACAACTTGTCTGATCCTAGGAATCCAAGATCTTTGTCTTATGTAACTTACAACATAACTTACTTCACTATGGCTAGACACCTTTTGGTAATACTCAGAAAGGAGAGCCGCTAACCTATGTTTACTAGGTATTAGGATAGGGTACTTTGCTTCATCCTTCAAGTCCAACAACTGTAACATACCTTTACAAAGCAATAGCCCACCTTCCATATAGAGGCCTAACTGCTTCACAATAATACTTGGTGTGCCCTTTCCAGTGGACAAATATTGGTGATCCTCAGAGTACTCTTCCATTTGAGCTAACTTAATCATTACTGATTCTGCTGCCCTTTATTCCAGCGCTGTCAAATAAGCCGGCATTGCCTCATCTTTTTTTTTTTTGTCTCCTATCTTTCAGTGTCTTGATAAATCTCAATACCCATGCCATCACATGCCTTGTCTTCACATAAGAACCATATTGGTCCCAATTCAGTATGGCAGGAAGGGTTACAGGTCCTGGCAATGACAAGGTCTCTTCAAGGAGACAACCCTTGGTGGCATCCCCAGCTTCCTCAAATGGACCATTTTCTGGCCACATATTTTGGTGAGGTAGCCATGTGGGCCCTCCCCACCACAAAGACGCATGTGAAGTCCCTCTGGAAACCATATTACTGGGGTTGTCCTTCGTAGACACATAATGATATTCAGCATCAGGGACTAATACCTTTATTTAGTTTTGTTCTGAACATATACAGGCAACAATTTTTTACTAGTCAGCCAATATAGGGTTATCTGGCTATCCATCCAGAGGTATATGTTCTCTACGCTTAACTCGTCTGCACAGGCCTCATGAATACACTTGGCGAGACGGGCTGCTAGCATGACAGCAGTCAGTTTTAAATTTTGGTATAGTGAGGTGTTTAATGGGTGCTACTTTGGCCTTTGCCATAGCTAATCTACCACTTCCCTCACTGACCAAGTAGACTGCTACACCATAAGCAGTGGTGCTTACATCACTAAATAAATGCAGCATGACCTTTTTACTATCAGTGACATGGCAGGGAAATACAATATTGGTACTGTTAATCATATCCTCATATATCCCCTGCCATTCAGCCTCCATATCTTCCGGTATGGGAAGATCCCACCAACATTCAATACACCATAGATCTTTTACAAATTTTCTTGCACGGATGGTCACAGGCAATAATACTCCCAGAGGGTCAAATACACCTGCAGTTATGCTCAACACCTCACGTTTTGTCGCTACTGTGGGTCTACTTTCGTGTCCCTTCACGTGCAACATGTCCTTGTCAGTTAGCCAATTAATGCCATGTACCTTCACCTTGCCCTGAACTTCAGAAGCCAATCCCTTTAGGTGGAGTATCTTCTGCAATTTCACACTATTTGTTACCTACTCTCTTAAGGACAAATTGGCACTTGAAAATACTCTCAGGGCATCCCAACAAAGTTGTTGTAAAGCATCCTCATCTTCTTTGGTTCCTTGCAAATTGTCATTATACAACCCTTTCCTTAATTTATCAATCAAGGTCTTATCCTCCTGAACCACTGATAAATGTTTTTGCATGGTGGCATTCAAGAAGAATTGGGAACAAGTGGCTCCAAACAACACTGCCTTGAACCTATATATCAAGTAAGGGCTATTTAGATTTAAAAGTTCAACAGGTCAAAGAAATGTAGTGGAATCCCTATCCTTTTCAGATAACCCCACCATAAGAAATGCCTTCTCGCTGTCCCCTGGGCAAAACAGTGACACCGAAAGCGCAACAATAACTGTTTGGCGTCATTAACCAAAGATGGGCCTGCGTGTAAGCAGTCATGGAGACTATATGCCCTCTCGTGCTCTCTAGCTGACAAGCTACAGACCATAGACTTTGCCACAGAAGACGTAGACTCCCCATGCAACCAAGAGTTTACGCTAGATGAACTGCTCCTTGCCCTTAAATCCTGTAAAGACACCAGCCCTGACCCAGACATCATCACGTACAGTATGATCCAGCATCTTAATCAGGACAGCCTGATTAAGATGTTAGCATTGTACAATGAGATTTGGGCGTCCCGAACGTTCCCAAACTCATGGCACTTTGCACAAGTCATACCGATACCCAAAGAGGGTGATGGTCTTATGAATCCCATTTCATTTCGTCCTGTTGTGTTGACTTCTTGTCTATGTAAGGTCGTGGAACGAATGGTAAACAATAGGTTTCTTTTTGTTTTAGAGTCGAAGAATTTGTTAATTGATCAACAGTGTGGCTTCTGTAAATACAGAAGCTCACTAGATCATTTAATGAATTTGGAGCATTGTATTTCAGAGGTGTTTGCCAAAAATGAACTCATGATAGAGTGTTCTTGGACATCCATAAAGCCTATGACATGACTTGGTGACACAGTATACTAATGAAGCTCTATGCTTATGGTTTAAGAGGAAATTTGCCAATTTTTATTTCAAATTTCTTAAGGGACAGGACTTTCTCTGTCAAATTGCCCCGTAACATAACATCGGATACACTTATACAGGAAAACGGGGTGCCACAGGGAAGTGGGCTTAGTCCCACTTTATTTAGTATTATGATTAATTATATTCTGTCATCAGCTCCCATCCCGAGGAATGTCCACTTTGATTGCAGATTAAATTTTAAACTTCACGTTAATAACTTGCTTGATGGTTGCAAAAAACCATTGAATGTCCTCAAGTACCTAGTGGGTACTACATTGGGTGCCGACAGAAAATCTTTATTAATGGTGTAAAGGTCCCTTATTCGATTGAAGCTAGACTATGGTGCACAGGTGTATGGCTCGGCATCCGACACCACATTGAATAGGTTGGATGTGCTGCAGAATAAATGTTTGTGAATGTGTCTTGGAGCCGTCCGGTGTACCCATGTAGCTCGTATGGAAGTGGAGACGAATGTACCTCCTCTCCGTATTCACCGTGATCACCTAGCCTTGTTATGTGGCCTAAGAACATCAAAGAAAAGTAATATTGGCAACATGGCCTGTACCCCCCCCTGCGTCAATATCACCATCTTTTGCGGGGGGTGCATTGGCCACTTGCCGTTTCCCTCCACTTACTGACTGAAGAGCTTGGTGTGGACCTCAGTGACTGTGACAAGTTGGTGTAAAAAAATATAGCTTTACCGTGGATGTATCATGGCTCCCAGCACCAAAGGTGAAGGCGCCGGAGGTGAAGGTCCACCACTTGTTTCATAATATCATCATCCGTCACTTGGGGTCCCACCAATTGTACACCGACGGTTCCAAGTCGAGTGAATGTGTGGGTGCTAGTGTATGGTCAACTGAATGTGCTCTTAGGTATCGACTGCCGACTCATACATCTTTGTTTACCTCTGAACTTTTTGCTATTGACAAAGCCATAGACTATGCTCTCAATTCCAGGCATGACTCATTTGTCATATTTTTGGATTCCAAATCAGCCCTTCAGGCAATTGCTTCTTGTACTACGGACTCTAATGAGATCCAGGGCTGCATTATTAATAAATTGCATTCGTGCGAAAAGTCCTTCACGTTGATCTGGGTGCCTGGTCATTGTCGTATCTACGGCAATGAGCAGGCTGACTTACTTGTAAAGTCGGCTGTAGAGCTCGAGGAGACCTGGGACGTTCCTCGTGATCTATGGTCGAGTCTCTCTCTCGGAAAGAAATCAATAAATCTTCCGTAGCAAGGACAGTGGACCAGACTTAATATTCCGACATGTAAGCCGTACCTGGCCTACTGGGACACTGGCAACCGTCCCAGTTGCCTTGAGGAAAAAGAATTGGCAAGATTGCGGCTTAATGCCACCATCCTAACGCACATGAAACCTTATAAGGAAAGACGATTCCCACCGCACTGTGACATCTGTGATGCGGTGTTATCTATCAGTCATATCATCCTGCGCTGTCGGCGATTTATTCGTGAACGTGCTTCACTTATAAATTACTGCAGCACAGAAGACGTCCCCTTCACCCTTTCCACCATCTTGGGTGATGGGGATATTGTTATGATTGATAAATTGATGGCTTTCTTGAGAGAGACCGGACTAATCAGAGTGATGTGACTTTTTTACTGTTTGATTATGGTTTTTATCGACTGTAAATAGGTATATATTGTAATGTTAATTAGGGTTGACAGTTGACGTATTTGATATAGTTCCTCCTTCCCACTGATCTGTTTCTAATATAGATGTCCCCTACATTAAGCCGCCCCGTTCCTCGCCTGACAGTCTCCAGCTGATGAGTGCAAGTGTGCAATATACTGTAGAATGGTAATGGCCACTTGCAGTCGATGGTGGTCCGTTGGGCAAGGTACTTCAGATTTTGGACATATTATGTAAATACATTATACTATCTTGATTAAGTTGTCTTAATTAGGGCCGACAGCTGACGTATATGGAAATGTTCCTGACTCGTCTGGTTCCCTTTCATATATTGATGTCCCCTATATTAGGTTGTGCCTCGACTGACAGTCAGCAGGTTATAAGTGCAGGTATGTAATGTAGAAAGGCATTACAATATCTGCAGTCGATGGCGTTCTCTTGGTCAAGGCTTTTTTACCTTTAGTGTAGGTTTAGTTATATGTCTCTTAATTAGGATTTAGTATAGGTTAGCGATTTGTCCGTTAGGTGATTAGTTGTAGGGTCTTTAGGTATTTTTGCTTATAAATAATGTAAGGTTAAAGATATATAAAAATTAAAAAAATAATAAAATTAAAAATACAAGAAAATAATAAAATTAAAATTATATATATATATAAATATATATATATATATATATATATATATATATATATATATATATATATATATATATATATATATATATATATATATATATGTACGTGTGCATGAAAGTGTGTATGTTCAAATGCATGGATGTGTGTATGTATGTATGTATGTATGTATACAGTATATATTTGTATAGATATGTATATGTGTCAATGTATTTACATATATAGGTTATATAGTTGCCTTAATGACCAGGGGCTTTGGCCCCAATGGTCGATAGGCAAAAAAAAAAAAAAAAGCTGACAAAGCTGGGAATGCTCCTAATAAAAAGTAGCGGCGCTCCCATTCCCGTTACTAGCTCGAAAAAGTAGTGGCGTTACTGGTTTCGCTACTTGATACGAAATGTAGCGGCGCTCCCGCTACTTTGGGTAAGAAAAAGGTACACAAAGGAAAGGTTAACAAAAATCTGTGATGTGACAATACACTATATATTGCTTTGATAAAATTAGTCAGTCTGAGTGGTTATGTTGTGTACCAGTGATGTCAGGATATACTTATTGAAAATGATAATAAAAAAACAAAAAAAAAATCATATGCATGTCGGTGTCACTTCAGTGAAGCTTAGAGCCGAAGGTACTGGAAAAAGCTATTTACTGTATAATGTAACTAATGTTCTTTTACATTGTTATCTAGTATACCTACTGAAAGTTACCTACATGAAAAAAAGGCAAAAAAATGTGACCTGCCATTGATACATATTATATAGATTTATTATATTTTCAATGATACCTATTTAAGATATGTACGAAAACGAAAGTAAAAATGAACTGGGGCTTTCTTTTAAAGGCTGTTTATACAATAGCAATGTTTTTTTTCCATTACTTTAAACTGAAAGTAACATACTGTTACGAAATAATAACGTAGTGAGTAAGAATTATAGTCTCAAAGAGAGAGTGAGGGAGGGAGCCGGAGTTAGAGACGGGGATAGTTAGAGGTGTGTGTGTGTGTGTGTGTGTGTGTGTTGTGCAGCTCGCCAAGCTGCCAGTTACTTAATTTAAATGATCGATAGTTAACTAGCAAATTCCTGTCTAATTATTGCACCTTACTAATAAATAATAATAAATTACAGATGTAATGCAGGACAAACATCATTGACAGAACTGACGAAAGTATTATTTTTTGTCATTAATAAATACAACCAAACCGTCGGCATCTCTGTATGTACTCACCGTCTCCCGACCTGTATTCGTCGTGTGAGTAGCCATTACTGGCTAAAAAAAAAGTAATGGCATTACCACCATCAGTATTAAAATAGTAGCGACGCTATTCCCAGCTTTTCTAGCTGAACAATCAAACACTTCTCTAACTGGTGTTGATAAGCTATCTTTTGTGACACCATGATGAGTTAGATAGTGTACAGGATGGCCTATACCAGACTCTTGTCCTCCACCTTTTCTGTGAATGCTCTTTCTAGCTGATCCTGGATGACTTCAGTATACTGTTTGCAATAGTTGGGATCCTTTATGAATTTATGCTGCAAACCTTTTAATCTGCCCAAGGCTAACTTAAAATTATCAGGTACCTTAACGTTTTGCTTCCATGGTAACTCCACAACATATTATCCCTGTTCTTTGGAATATTGCAGTTTCATAAAAGTTACCTAATATCTTCTCTCCCTTCTTATCGGTCTCATTGGGTCTAATACCTATGTGATCTTAGTCCCATAGAGCTGTCAGATCCTAGAGTTCTGGAGTAGTATTCCTGCCATCAATATTATTTAACTCCATTATCGGATCTACTGCCAGTTTCAGAACAGTGTCCAGCTCTACATGAGTACCTTTCTTCTGACCGATAAGTGCCACTCAGTGTATAACCATAAATTGTGGGTAACAAAATTATGCCTCCTTCCCTTATATTGGCAGCATGTACAAAGTGATAATAAAACTCCGCCCCAATCAGCAGTTTGACCATATCCCCACTAGTGACACTTGGATCTGCTAACTTGTAGCCCCGAGCCTTCAGATCCCGCACTTTATGTTGCATCCCCTTCCCTGGCTTATAGTTAGGTAGTTCGTCTCCAACCACCGCCCTCAGCTTGCGCACTTTTCTACGATGGCAGTAAAACAACTCCACTACCTCATACTCATCACTACCCATAGAGCCAGTAAATCCTTGCAGTTGTAAACGTTCCTTTCTCATCTTGTTTACCTTCAAGTTTGCTAAACTTGATCTTAGAACAAAGGTACGGTGTGAGCATTGATCTAAAAAAGCTCCAACCTTGTTCTGCTGGCCCGTTTGAGTAACCAATGGAATCTGAATCGTTGGCAACAACACTGCATTATGGCTTGAAGCCAAAACCATTGTCACTGTTGGTTCTTGGGTTACTGTTTGTTCATGGGGTTCAGAACGAAAAGTCAGACACAAACAATTGTAGTGTTTCTGTTGGCAATGTCGGCATGGCCTTACTTTGGGATTTGTACAACCCAGACTACCATGATCTGCTGACAAATACCTGACACACAGCTTCAATTGCTTTGCTTTCTTTAATTTTGCCTTCTTTGTTTTATACTTTGCACACTTAACCCAAAAATGTCCTAGTTTAACCTGCTCCGCCCAGACCACTTTTCCACTACTGACTCCCCCCAGTCCCGACCATTTTTGGAAAACATTTTTTTTTTTGGCTCAAACATCCGCTTTTGGTGAGAAACATCGAAAGTTCATAGAGAAATCGCTCACCTGAGGTTTAAAATACTCGACCTAGGTACGAGTACCTCCTTACCTGACTGGGTTTTCTAACAGGCTGGCACCAAAGAAAACGAGTTCTATGGGAGGGTAACTATTTTATCCACTCATAAACAGTATTTATTTATTTACTTGGTACGAATTTATATGTAGTACAAGAGTATATTGGTTTTCAAACAGTAATATAGGCATTATAAGCATTGTTTCACTCACTAACTGATCACCATTCATGACCTTTTTTTCCCACATTACCTGATCATCATTTCTGACTTTCTTCCTCTAATGCTATGTAAACTTTGTCCTCCACATTGTCATCGATTGGGGAATCACTCTGGCCCTGAATGTCTTTATTTGCCAGGTCACTGGTAACAGGTGAATTGCCGAGACAATGGCGTGCGGGGGGGAGAGGTTATGTGGTGTAAGGCATTGTCCCTGCTTGGCATCTTGTAGAGGAATAGAGGAAGGTGTCCCGTGTAAATGTGCCAAAAATCACTCGTGAAATCACTTGCAAAAATTGAAAATTGTGCAAATTAGGGACCTTGCAATGTTGCCGCGTTAATTCACGTCTCCGGGATATGAGTGCACATCATGCGAGGACGTGAATTCACGTCTCCGGGACGTGGCGGGTTTAAGTTCACGTTTGATCACTTCCAAAAGTGTACTAGGGAGTTTATTATGCAAGAAAACAGCACAAATTTCACTCACAGTCACTCCCGTTACACGTAATGATTCTAACGCACATTCAAAGGATGCAGAAAGGTCTTTTAGTTCATTCACTTGTGAGCTGGAGGAGGTAAATTACATAATTTTGCAATGTGAGCAGCCTTAATGCGATCTTCTTGACTGTAGGTATTCTCTAAAACTGTGACTGCTGATTCATAACTAGCTGCCACCAAACTGAATCCACTAATAATTCGGAGCACTTCACCGCTTAATTGTCCCTTAGGATATGTAAATTTCTGGATGTCTGTCAGATCTGTTCGGGAGTGCACACTATAGTCAAATAGCTCCCCAAAACCCAGCCATTGAATTGGATCACCATCAAATATTGGCAATTTCAGAAAGGCAATTTAATTCCTGTTGCTTTCTGACTCTGCTTTTTCTTGCACTACCAAGTCCTTGGCGGGTAATTCTAGGGCACTTTCTAATTCAATCAAGTGTCTGTTGACCCTATTAACATACTCCATGTCACTGACCACTTCTTCTAAGTCTTCATCAGGATATTCATATAATTCCTGATTGTAAGACTCGATTTCAGTGAGGATTGTGTCAACCGTCACTTTCAGACTTTTGATGTCATAAACGGCTGCTGCATGTTCTATAAATTCTGTCAAGTTAGTGGTCAGTTTAGTCATAGCTCCCTTTTTGGCTGCTTAAAGACTTTCATTTATCCATTTTTAATGATAGGCCAAGTAAGTGAAAGAAGATGCCAGCAAACGCAGAATTTTAAGTTAAATGTAGTCTTCCCTGGGCAAAATCCAAATAAAATAAAATATAATAAAACTAGGATGAAATTCCAAATTTAAAATTTTGACAAATAATTTTGTCAAGCTCCCGTGAAGGTATTACACTGGATAGTCCTGGAGATGAAACCCTAAACCCCCTCATGAGCAGCTTGTTGCCCAAGAAAGCAACACGCTTTATCCAAAAGGCCATCCAACACCCTTTTGCTGCCTGGTGCATCCTTCTCTTCCAACGCATGTTAACGCCGTTTCTGGCCCGGTTATACTCTTCATAGGTCATACCTCGGGGGTTGGTCCTATTCTCGATGTCGACAAGGAAACAGTGGTCCCATGTCTTATCCTCGATTTCCTTAGCCAAGGCTTCTATGTCAAGGGCCAACTGATTCAAGGCCATATCACGGGACAAGTCGTTCTCCCTGATGATCAGGATAGTCAAGCCTGGCCTGTATGTTATGAGGTCCTGGTACTCTTTACTATTTCTTATTGTGCTGACCTTGGCATGGCACGTCAAATTTGTGGACATAAAAGGCTGGAGCGTCATCTGGATACTGCACCGGAATCTGTGGACATATGAATGCCCAAAGAAGTCTAGTTTCTTTAAAGGGGATGGATAATCTACTGGGGAGGGTTCAAACCCTACCCTGACATCCCCCTAACCACGCGCAACCTCTCCGGGTGAACCACGCAACATATGGTTGATCACCGACACAGCAACAAACAATGCTCCGCTCTCACACCCTCCAATAACCCCCTATTAATTATCACTAGATATAATCCTGGTCACAGCACCAATTTATGTTAGTTATTATCACTGTAGGGGGTCTTACTTATTAACTAACATAAAGTGGAGTAACAACTCACCATTATATATTAATGGCAAATTTATCAGTACTCAGTATAAATATTCCAAAGCCTAATAAGTATGCTGAGTACTTAGCTGTGGTTTTGATGGTATTAAGAGGCAGAATGATGACTGATGCTGAACTAGCGAGTTTACTACCTGGTGTCAGGGAGAGAACTGAACTTTCTGGTGGCAGGGAGAGAACCACTGAGCTCTATAATATGGTGAGGCTATCTCCGCTGCGGGCGTGTGATTTTGGTGGCCATATTGAAACACTGACGCTCAAATTCAGATTCAAATACTTCATTTCCACTAAGCAGCGATTATTAATAAAGATTCACTTTTTGCTTATAATACAAAAACATATATGGATTATGATCTTTTTTCTGCCTAGTTCAACAAATTATACCGGGTACATTTGGCCAATGAGTATAATACAACGCCATAGGTTGCTGCAGTGCAGAACTAAACCGTTACGGCAATATCCAAGTTATGAAACTGAATGTCTAGATTGTTAAGTGCCAGAAGAAACATGGAAATATCTACAAGAGAGTGTGAACAGAAGAGAAGAGGACATGGAGAGAAAGACTAGAGATAAATGGGCCCGTTTTAGTGCCCTCATTCATGCAGGGATACCAGGGAAGAATCTTCCCGCCCCACCCCAGAGGGCAGTAATCTTATAGAATTAGCAACAAGATATATTTCTTGTGAAATGTAATGCCCTCTCTCTCTGATTAATTCCTGTATCCATTTTTGCATCCAGAAGCTGCACAGCTGACCATGGCACTGTATATTATGGAATCATCGGCTGCTTTCAAAAAACCAACGAACACCTCAGTTCAAAAGCAGTGGGTATCAGGCGAGGTGTAACATGGATGTTGCTACACCAGTGCCACCCTGGCGACGGCTACATCAGTTATGCTGTGTTAGCCATGAGAAAGCCTCTCCATATTATATAGCTCGGTGGGGAAAACTGAACAGCTTCAAGCAGCTTGGTGTGCGAAATAAATTCAACGTATCAGTGAATATACTGTATAGCTCAGTATGCTGTATTCTCCATGACCATATTTATCTCTAGGGTAAGTAATATCTTACCAAACATATATAATACAAGAAGTTATTTACAAAGAAATGCACTGTCGTGGACGGGAAATTCAAACCCGAAATCCACGACATCGGGTAAGCCACTCATTATTGGGACACTTGCCTAAAAAAAAGTTTTCGCTTTTGTTCTACAATACCTTTAATGAGTTCGATATATATATATATATATATATATATATATATATATATATATATATATATATATATATATATATATATAATGCAATTACAGCACTGTATGCCTGGTGGAAGGGAACATGGTAGCTGAAGTCTTCTCACCAACGGAGGTATTATATTTTATACTACTCTTGCATATACAGTATTACTTTAAAGCACTGCAAAACCAAAAAGCAACTGAAACAACTGTATTTGACTCTTCGTAAGTCAGTGTACTGTACGAGAGTTTAAAATATCTTTGTCACTTACAGCAGTGCTGATATATAAGCATAGTAATGGAATACTGGTGTAATGAGATGTGTAATATTAACCATAAGTATATTTCAGTATCGAATTTTCAGCCAATGAACAATATTACTGTGATCAAACTTTCCTTATTTGCAGTGGACAGTCTTAAAAGATGAAGGGCTTCAATAAATATTATCATATATATATATATATATATATATATATATATATATATATATATATATATATATATATATATATATATATATATATATATATATATATATATATATATATATATATATATATATATATATATATTACACAGCAAATAGTGTAATACAGTTACCACACAAGTTCGGTATTCGACAGCTCTCTTTGTATCAGTAACAGTGAACTATACTTCACAATACACATACATACCTACTAAGGTCAACCTCTGCTGCTGTTCACAAAGAAACTGACAGTGTGAGACAGGCTTAGGCATTTTTTTTTTTCCTGGCCTATCAACCATTGGGGCTGAAGCCCCTGGTTATGAAGGGTGGATATATATATATATATATATATATATATATATATATATATATATATATATATATATATATATATATATATTGTTACATAGCCTATGATTTCATCATCCTTTGTGTAATTTTAACGCACAGTATGCTGCATGTTTGATCACGAGCGTGTTCTGCCTCAGTCCCCCCCTTCTACCGTTATAGTAGAGTAAGTCGTTCTTTCTGTTGTTCAGAGCGGGATTGTCAACTCTTTGTCCCCATGGCTTCATTTGCGCGTCCTTCTTACAAGTTGTATCAAGCTCTGCCGGCCCATATATAATGAGCTCAGTCTCTGCATCATTGCCACTTAGATCTACTCCTCATTTTGTTCACATCTCTGTCCTCCCCTGTACCGTTATTATTATTGTGAGTGTTCCGGAAGTCTCCAACCATCTAGCAGCTGTGTAATTTGAGTATAACTGTTATTGCATTTTTTCCTTGTACTGTATAGCATAAGGTGTTGATTTGTAGGCCTAGTGAGGTTTTTTGTAATTTATGTAGGATTCTTATTGTCAGCAATTATTAATAATAGTTTGTATCTGTAATAATTTATCTTGCATTAACTGAGCATTAGCCAGTGTATTTTCATTTTATCAGGGCTGACTTAGATAAATTTACTCTTGCTAATTTCGTGTTAATAGAGGCTATTTGCAGTTAACCATATTTAATTGTTTTTGCCATTACATTATCTTTATGAGTCCTGAATGTTTTGTTGTTAGTTTGAGCATTAAACTTTAACTTGTAATTTTACCTAACTCTTTTGTTTTGAACCTGGAACTTTACGGGACAGTAGTGATTTTTAGTACTCTCACTTAAAGTGTACATTATCTTTCTCTGTTCCGTAACATAAATTTGGCGACCTCATATCAGGATATTTAGGATATTATCATAAGGATATTGCTTGATATTTTGTGACTGTTACTTATTCATGATGTCTACTATTACTACGCTTGATGAAGCCAAAGATTTTTTGTCAAATGTGCAAACAGTGTGTGATGTAGAAAACAGAACAAAGAATGAACTTAAGCTTGTTGCTCAACAATTGGGAATTGCTGTTCGCTCTCATCATTCTAAAGATCAAATTGTTGACATGATTAATGAAAGCTTGTTTAATGTAACTCCTCCAAATGAGCAAACGCAGATTCAATTAGCTAAGTTACAGCTAGCCCTGCAGGAGGCTCGTGCTAAGGAGGCGGAGTCCCGTTCTAAGGAGGCTTGCCAGGATTCAGGCAGACCATGAGTATCGCATGAAACAAGGTGGAACTGGATCATCTAGCTCTGATGATTTTGATGTGGCCAAAAATGTTAAACTTGTCCCTCCTTTTAATGAATCTGATTTAACAAAGTATTTTCAGTTGTTTGAGAGGGTAACTACAGGTTTTAATTGGCCCAAAAAGTATTGGCCAGTACTCTTTCAAACTGTTCTCACCGGTAAAGCTCAAGTAACTTATGCATCTTTGCCTCAGGATCAATCTGAAAATTATGATGTAGTTAAGAGCTTGATTCTTAAGGCCTATGAGCTTGTTCCTGAAGCCTATAGAGTAAAATTTAGGACAACTTACAAGCAAGATAAGCAATCCCATGTTAAGTATGCAAAAATCAAAGAAGATCTGTTAGAGCAGTGGTTAAATTCTAAGAATGTGGGTTCTGATTTTGACAAATTTAAGCGGATGATTTTGCTGGAGGACTTCAAGAGGTGTATTTATAAAGATGTAAGCCTATATCTTGATGAGAGAAGAATAGATAATTTGTTTGATGCTGCAGTTTTAGCTGATGAATATGTTCTCACTCACAAGAGATATTCTAGAGAAAGAAGGAAAGCTGAGAGTAAGTACATTGCCTCTACTCAGAGTACAGGTAACAGGAAAGAGAATAAAGATGATGTTTCTCAGGAAGTAAATACCAGCTTCACCTCTAGATTTCAGAAAAGTAAATGTACTTATTGTAGTAAGCTTGGTCATACTACGGAGAAATGTTTCAGGAGACAGCGTGATGTGAACAAAAAGGAGTCTTTAAATATTCAGTCAATTGGTCTAGTGTCCACTCTTGAGAGTTCCCAGAATTCTTTAACTGAGTTAACTGAACCTGCTTTGAGGGGTAACTTAAATTCTCATGATGGAGCTCCTCTTTTGAGCAGTAACGTGGGTGACACTCTCAAGAGTTCATGTGCTAATTTCCTGTCTGATGGTTTTGTCAGTCCTCTGGACAGTAATGACAGGAAATCAGTTAAAATATATCGTGATACAGGTGCTTGCCAATCCCTTATGCTGACCAGTGTTCTAGGCTCTAATGTTAATTCCTCTGATGAAACTGTAATCTTACAAGGTTTAGGGAATAATTACTTCTCTGTCCCTCTGTGCAGAGTGAATTTAGAGTCTGGTTTTGCTAATGGTTCCGTTATGGTTGGGTTGGTTGAGACACTCCCAATGTCAGGTGTAACTTTCTTACTTGGAAATGATATTGGTGGAAGTCAAGTGTGTCCAGCTCCTCAGTTGTCTAGTGAGCCAGTAGCTGCGGCCCAGGATTGTGATGTCCCTGATGTGTTCCCTGCATGTGCTGTCACTAGGGCTAAGTCTAAAGTTACTGGTGATTTAGAGGATAATGATGATGATGATGTTATCCTAGCTGACACTTTTCTTGCTAATTTGGACCACTCACCAGATGAGGCAGTACCCCGTAGTGTTGATAATTTGTCTCGTCAAGAGTTGGTTGAGTTGCAGGTTGCTGACCCTGAGTTGAAAGGTCTTGCTAACTCTGCTTGCAGTGAGGAAGAGTCAACTGGTGCTTCTACTTGTTATTATATGAAGTCAGGAGTACTTATGAGGAAGTGGAGACCCCCAGCAGCATCAGCCGACTGTGAATGGGAGGTTGTACATCAAGTTGTCATCCCTCGTGTTTGTAGGCAGGATATCATTAGAGTGGCTCATGATTCCAGTTTGGCAGGACACCTTGGAGTGAGGAAGACTGTGGCACGCATTTTAAAACACTTCTACTGGCCAGGTATCTTCAAGGATCCTGGTATTGTAAGTCTTGTCACACCTGTCAAGTTGTGGGGAAGTGTAATCAGACCGAAAAGGTTGCACCTCTAGTTCCCATTCCTCCTTTTGAGGCGCCATTCACCCGTGTGTTGGTGGATATTGTGGGCCCTCTTCCTAAGACTTCTTCAGGATTTTCTTATGTGTTGACCCTGATTGATATGGCTACTCGTTATCCTGAAGCCATTCCACTTAGAAATATCTCAGCAAAGAACGTGGTTAAGGAAATGCTAGGGTTCTTCACAAAGTTTGGTCTGCCCAAGGAGGTACAGTCAGACCGGGGAAGTAATTTCATGTCGAATGTTTTCAAGCAGTCTCTGAAAGAGTTGGGCATCACCCAGATCACGTCTTCAGCTTACCATCCCCAGACCCAAAGAGCGTTGGAGAGATATCATCAAACACTCAAATCGATGCTCAAGAAATACTGTTTGGAACATCAGAAAGACTGGGATAAAGGTCTTCCATTCGTTGTATTTGCCGCAAGAGAATCTCCAAATGAATCACTGGGTTTCTCACCTTTTGAACTACTGTTTGGCCATGAAGTAAGAGGACCCCTTAAGTTACTCAAGGAATGCTGGCTGTCGGAGGAAGATGACGTCAACCTGCTGGAGTATGTGATGAAGTTCAAAGAACGGCTGTCCACTGCTTTACAGCTGGCGAGAGAGAATTTAAGAGCTGCTCAGGAGAAGATGAAGACTTGGTATGATAAGAAGTCCAGGTTACGCCACTTTCAGCCAGGAGATGAGGTTTTGATTCTGCTACCGGTGCATGGGCAACCTCTTCAAGCCAAGTTTAGTGGTCCTTATTTCGTGGAGAAGAAACTCAGTGATGTCAACTATGTCATCGCCACACCAGATCGTAGAAAGAACAAGCAACTATGTCACATCAACATGCTAAAGTTATATCACAGGCAGGACGAAAATAATCCAGTCTGCACTGTAGCTGTTCCACCCGAGTCTGCAAGTGAAGCTCTCCCATGCAGTATGAGCCTGAGTGATAGTTTGGGGAAGAATCCTGATATCATGAATAATCTCCAGACTAAGCTTTCTCATCTACCTCCCGAGGAAAGGCAGGAGTTTTCGGCATTACTGCAGGAGTACCCGCAAGTGTTCCGTGCCACTCCAGGAAGAACCACTGTGTTGATGCATGATGTCGATGTTGGAGACACAAAGCCAATTAAATTGCCTCCTTACCGTGTGAACCCAGTGAAAGTTCCTCTCATCCAGAAGGAGCTTGGCTACCTGTTGGACCACAAGATGATTGAGCCCTGTCAGAGCGAGTGGAGTTCTCCTGTCACTCTAGTCCCTAAGCCAGGTGGGTCACAGCGGCTTTGCATCGACTACAGAGGTGTTAATCAGATCACCAAAACAGACACTTACCCTCTCCCTCGCGTGGAAGATTGCATAGACAAGATCGGAAAGGCTAGGTACATAAGTAAGTTTGATTTGTTAAAGGGATACTGGCAAGTACCCATGACTGAACGTGCTAGGGAGATCTCATGTTTTGTAACACTTGGAAAGACTTTTGCATGTTCTGTAATGCCATATGGTATGAAGAATGCACCAGCCACATTTCAGAAGCTCATGAATGTTGTAACCGAGGGTTTGGCAGGGTGTGTTGTTTATATTGATGATGTATTAATCTTCAGTGACAACTGGAAAGATCACCTATGCCATGTCAGTAAATTTCTTGAGCGTTTGGTTCATGCTAATCTTGTAGCTAATTTATCAAAGTGTGAGTTTGGTCAAGCTAAAGTTCAGTACCTTGGGTACATAATTGGTGATGGACATGTTGCACCACCAGGAGCTAAGGTTCAGGTTATAAGTGATCTTCCCAGACCTAAAAGTAGGAAGGAGCTACAGAGATTTTTGGGAATGGTAGGTTATTACAGGAGATTTGTTCTTAACTTTTCTATTCTTGTATCACCACTTACAGACCTACTGAAAAAGGGAGTTAAATTTGTCTGGACCAATAACTGTGAATCCTCTTTCAACAAACTTAAAGCTATCCTATTAAGTCAGCCAGTGCTCGCTACTCCAAATTTTGCTAAGCCTTTTAAGATGTCTGTTG
Organism: Coenobita brevimanus; assembly: GCF_032717465.1. NCBI lineage: Eukaryota > Metazoa > Arthropoda > Malacostraca > Decapoda > Coenobitidae > Coenobita > Coenobita brevimanus. The sequence goes on from NC_137037.1 coordinate 33,111,660, forward strand.
ACGCAAGTGATACAGGAGCTGGGGCTGTTTTGCTGCAAGAGGATGATCAGGGTATTGAACACCCTGTATCTTATTACAGTAAGAAGTTCACTCCACCTCAAAAGAACTACTCAACTATTGAGAAAGAGCTTTTGGCCTTGATTTTGGGTTTACAGCATTTTTCATTTTATTTGTGTTCTGGTTTTGACCCCATAGTCATTTATACCGATCATAACCCACTGAAATTAATTAGTAAGTTTAAAGATAAAAATCAGAGATTGACAAGATGGAGTCTACTTCTTCAGGAGTATTCATTAGACATACAACATGTCAAGGGGAAAGAAAATGTCATTGCAGATTGCTTATCTAGACTTTAGACAGATTGTTTTAGAGTAATAAGAAATTTCCTTCGTAAATTTCTTTTTCTTTGTGGGGAGGTGTTACATAGCCTATGATTTCATCATCCTTTGTGTAATTTTAACGCACAGTATGCTGCATATTTGATCACGAGCGTGTTCTGCCTCAGTCCCCCCCTTCTACCGTTATAGTAGAGTAAGTCGTTCTTTCTGTTGTTCAGAGCGGGATTGTCAACTCTTTGTCCCCATGGCTTCATTTGCGCGTCCTTCTTACAAGTTGTATCAAGCTCTGCCGGCCCATATATAATGAGCTCAGTCTCTGCATCATTGCCACTTAGATCTACTCCTCATTTTGTTCACATCTCTGTCCTGCCCTGTACCGTTATTATTATTGTGAGTGCTCCGGAAGTCTCCAATCATCTAGCAGCTGTGTAATTTGAGTATAACTGTTATTGCATTTTTTCCTTGTACTGTATAGCATAAGGTGTTGATTTGTAGGCCTAGTGAGGTTTTTTGTAATTTACGTAGAATTCTTATTGTCAACAATTATTAATAATAGTTTGTATCTGTAATAATTTATCTTGCATTAGGTGAGCATTACCCAGTGTATTTTCATTTTATCAGGGCTGACTTAGATAAATTTACTCTTGCTAATTTCGTGTTAATAGAGGCTATTTGCAGTTAACCATATTTAATTGTTTTTGCCATTACATTATCTTTATGAGTCCTGAATGTTTTGTTGTTAGTTTGAGCATTAAACTTTAACTTGTAATTTTACCTAACTCTTTTGTTTTGAACCTGGAACTTTACGGGACAGTAGTGATTTTTAGTATTCTCACTTAAAGTGTACATTATCTTTCTCTGTTCCGTAAAAACACACACACACACACACACACACACACACACACACACACACACACACACACACACACACACACACACACACACACACTTTCATGCATACATACAGACACACTTTCATGCAAACGTAATAAATATATATATATATATATATATATATATATATATATATATATATATATATATATATAAAATTTTATTTATTTTTTGTATTTTTATTTTTTTAAATTTTTTCTTGGTTTTATATTTTTTTATACCTTATAAAGAAAAACTAATCTAAAGACCCTAAAACTAATCACCTAACAGACAAATCGCTAACCTATACTAAATCCTACAGAGACAAATAGCTAGGCTTAAACTAATGATAAAAATACTTCGACTAACAGAGCACCATCGACTGCAGATATGTTATGCCTTTCTACATGACATACCTGCACTCATCACCTGGTGACTGTCAGTCGAGGCACAACCTAATATAGGGGACATTATTATATGAAAGGGAACCAGACGAGTCAGGAACATTTCCATATACGTCAGCTGTCGACCCTAATTAGAATAACTTAAGCAGGATAGTATAATGTATTTACATAATTTATACAATAAGTGAAGAACCTCTCCCAGCAGACCACCATCAACTGCAAGTGCCCAATACCTTCCTATATTGCACACTTGCTTTCATCAGCTGGTGACTGTCAGGCGAGGAACTTGGCTTAATGTAGGGGACTTCTATATTAGAAATACATCAGTGGGAGGAGGAACTATTTAAAATATGTCAACTGTCACCCCTAATTAATATTACAATATATACATATTTACCGTTGATAAAAACCATAACTACACAGTAAAAAAGTCATATCACTCTGATCAGTCCGGGCTCTCTCAAGAAAGCCAACAATTTATCAGTCATAACAATGTCCCCATCACCCAGGATGGTGGACAGGGTGAAGGGGACGTCTGCTGCGCCGCAGTAATTTATAAGTGAAGCACGTTCACGAATAAATCTCCGATAGTACAGGATTATATGACTGATAGATAACACCGCATCACAGATGTCACAGTGCGGTGGGAAGCGTCTTTCCATATAAGGTTTCATATGTGTTAAAATGGTGGCATTGAGCTGTAACCGTGCCAACACCTTTTCTTCCAAGCGACTGGGGAGGTTGGCGGTGTCCCAGTAGCCCAGGTATGGCTTACATGTCGGAATATTTAGTCTGGTCCAGTGACCTTGCCACAGAAGCTTTATTGATTTCTTTCTGAGAGAGAGACTCGACCGTAGATCACGAGGAACGTCCCAAGTCTCCTCGAGCTCTACAGCCAACTTTGCAAGTAAGTCAGCCTGCTCATTTCCGTAGATACGACAATGACTAGGCACCCAGATCAGCGTGAATGACTTGTCAGATCAGCGTGAATGACTTGTTGCATGAATGCAACTTATTAACGATGCGGCCCTGGATCTCGTGAGAGTCCGTAGTACAAGATGCAATTGCCTGGAGGGCTGATTTTGAATCTGAAAATATGACAAATGAGTCATGCCTAGAACTGAGAGCATAGTCTATGGCTTTGTCAATAGCAAAAAGTTCGGAGGTAAACACAGATGTATGAGTCGGCAACCGATACCTAAGTGCACATTCAGTCGACCACACACTTGCACCCACACATTCACTCGACTTGGAGCCGTCGGTGTACAATTGATGGGACCCCAAGTGACGAACAATGATGTTACGAAACAAGTGGTGGACCTCCGCCTCCGGCGCCTTGGCCTTTGGTGCTGGGAGCCATGAGACATCCACTGTAAAGCCAGGTGGCTCCCAAGGCGCTATCTTTTTAAACACCAACTTGTCACAGTCACTGGGGTCCTCACCAAGCTCCTGAGGCGAACGGCAAGTGGCCGACGCACCCCCTGCAGAAGGTGGTGGTATTGACACAAGGGGGTAAAGGCCACATTGCCGATATTACTTTTCCTAAACGTCCTTACGCCATAGGACAAGGCCAGGTGGTCACAGCGAATACAGAGGGGAGGCACATTCGCCTCCACTTCCATACAAGCCACACGGGTACACCGGACGGCTCCAAGACACATTCGCAAACATTTATTCTGTAACACATCCAATCCTTCCAGCGTGGCATCGGATGCTGAGCCATACACCTGTGCGCCATAGTCTAGCTTCGATCGAATAAGGGACTTATACACCATTAATAAAGATTTTCTGTCGGCACCCCAGGTAGTACCCGCTAGGTACTTGAGGACATTTAATGGTTTATCACAACGAGCAAGCAAAGTATTAACGTGAAGTTTAAAATTCATTCTACGATCAAAATGTATTCCTAAAAATTTTACAGAATCTTGAAAAGGTACCGCCTGATTATCCAAAGTTAAGCACAAATTAGGTACGTTACGATTAGTGAAGACTATTGCGGCACACTTATGTATGGAAAACTTAAATCCCCACTGCAAGGCCCATTGGTGGACGGAGTCAAGGGCTGCTTGAATCTGCCCAGCCGAAAATTGTGCATTACGGGAAGAGTGCCATATTGCACAATCGTCAGCGTAGAGCAAGTATTTAAGATTCCTCGGGATGGGAGCTGATGACAGAATATCATTGATCATAATACTAAATAAAGTAGGACTAAGCACACTTCCCTGTGGCACCCCATTATCCTGGATAAATATATCCGATGTTGCGTTATGGGGCAATTTGACAGAGAAAGTTCTGTCCCTTAAGAAATTTGAAATAAAAACAGGCAAATTTCCTCTTAAACTATAAGCATAGAGCTTCATTAGTATACCGCGTCGCCAGGTCATGTCATAGGCTTTATGGATGTCCAAGAACACCCCTATCATGAATTCTTTATTGGCAAATGCCTCTGCAATACAATGCTCCAAATTCATTAAATGATCTAGTGAACTTCTGTATTTACGGAAGCCACATTGTTGATCATTTAACAAATTCTTCGACTCTAAAACAAAAAGAAGCCTATTGTTAACCATATGTTCCATGACCTTACATAGACAAGAAGTCAACACAATAGGACGAAATGAAGTGGTATTCATAAGACGACCAGCCTCTTTGGGTATCGGTATGACGTGCGCAAAGTGCTATGAGTTTGGGAACGTTCGAGACGCCCAAATCTCATTGAACAATGCTAACATCTTAATCAGGTTGTCCTGATTAAGATGCTGGATCATACCGTACATGATGGTGTCTGGTCCAGGGCTGGTGTCTTTACAGGATTTAAGGGCAAGGAGCAGTTCATCTAGCATAAACTCTTGGTTGTACGGGGATTCTACGTCTTCTGTGGCAAAGTCTAATATCTGTAGCTCAGCCATGCGTTTATGATGTTGAAAACGCGGGTCATAATTGGCTGAGCTACTTACATGAGAAAAACTCCTGGCAAGGATGTTAGCAACGTCCACGGGCTCGTCATAGGTGGTGTTATTCACCTGCAAGGTGGTCACAGGGAAGTATGGGCGTTTATTATTTAATAATCTTATAGTGGACCAGACTTTATGTAATGGTGTTGTATGAGTCACCGTGGACACGAAGGACCGCCAGGAGTCACGTTTGGCCCTTCTTATTATTCTCCTTGCCTCAGCCCGTGCCTGTTTGTATGCAATAAAGTTTTCCTAAGTGGGCTGACTATCAAAAATCCTGTATCTCCTATTGCGTTTTCTTAATGCTTGTCGGCAATCCGGCGTCCACCAATGTGCTCTATGCTTCACATGAACTGTAGAAGTCTTGCGAATAGCAGCCTCAGCTGCGTGTAATATGGAAGTAGTTATATTTTCGACCTTAACATCTGTGGTCTCCCTAGATATATCTAAATCGGCAATCCTTGAGAAGGATCCCCAATCTGCTTTCTTATTGTTAAATTTTGGAGGTGGAGGGTCCGAAATGATGTCGCGTGTATAAGAAAGACAGATGGGTAAATGATCACTTCCCAAGGAGTCGTCTTAAGGGTTCCATGAGAGATCTTGATGTATACCAGGGGAGGCCAAAGATAAGTCAATGGCCGAAGAGTTACCAGTACGATCATCTACATGAGTCGCTCTACCATTGTTCAGAAAACAGAGGTTGGACTGTAGTATTAGGTCGGCTAATACCATAATGGTATCATTATGGAGTATCATTTTCCCCACGACCATCAATCCTCAAGCTACCCCATTGATACTGATGGGCGTTAAAATTGCCCAACACTAACTTATTCCCAGGCAGATGTTCAAATAGTGAATATAAAGCATCACTATCAATGAGGCCATGTGGAGGACAGTACAGAGAGCAAATAGACAGATACGTGTTATTAAATTTTACTCTGCATGCGACCGCTTCCAGAGTAGAATTTAGAATCACTTCCGTTTGTGGGTGTGATTTGTGTGTGTAAATGGCTACTCCGTGACCTTCATATCTTCTATACGAGTGATAGTGTTTTAACTGCGGAGGATCAGGATGATCCTCCAGGCGCGTCTCCTGTAAACAAACAACGTCTGTCCTGTGTATTGACAGCATGATTGCTATATCTTGTAACTTATTCCCAATACCTCTACAATTCCACTGTAATAGAGTGAATCCGGCAGTTTAAGATTTTCGTTGGGGGCCAGTGTGCTTCGTCTTTTTTTGTCGCCCGCCAGTAGGCGAGCGACTACCGGGGGACCTATCCCGGTGCTTACTCATGGAAACCTCCGTATTCTCACCAATGACAAGGCTCCCAGACTCCACTGAGGAAGAGCTATTCTTTCTCTTCCTTGCTGGACCAGGAGCGGGAAGGACATGAGGACGTGCTGGCTTGGTGAGGGTGGTCAGATTAATCTTATCAGACTTGTCGGGCTTCGATTTTGGCCGCACCGACTGTGAAGGAGCAGCAGCAGCCTGAGAGTAAGAAGTGGCAACAGGGATGTCTGTAAGAGAGTTGGAACGTACAGGAGGTCTAGACTTAGAGGTAGGGCATGTGGCATGTGGAGCGAAGGTAAGGTCAGTCTGTGTCTCCACGGTGCACATCATGGAACGGGACACAACCGCCGATGCATAGGAGACATTAGGCTTGGGAGTTGCATGCAACTCCTTCACCTTCTTCCTAGCATCGTAAAAGGATATGCCCTCAGTCGCTTTCACTGTGCAGACCTCTTTCTCCTCCTTCCACTTGGGACAAGCCCTAGAGGAAGTGGAGTGAGCATCCTTACAGTGGAAGCAACATTCAGTCTCTGATGTACAGCGGTCAGCAGAATGTCCTACAGTCGCGCACTTGCCACATACTACGTTTGAAGCTCAACAAGCCTTTTCATGATGTCCATAGAGCTGACATTTTCTGCAACGAAGGGGATTGGGTATGTAAGGTCTCACATTAACAATTTCATATCCTACTTTCACATTAGTAGGGAGAGATACTTTACCGAAAGTCAAAACTACTGTGGCTGTCTTCGTCCTTATGCCTTCCTGGAAACGGGTTATGAATCGGGCCTCAATTACATTTTGCTGAGCAAGTTCACTGATGATGTCATCCTCGTCCATGACCATGAGGTCCCTGCAGGTGATAACATCTTTACAGGAATTCATGGAGTGAGGGATCGTTGGCACAACATCATAACAGTGGAACTTAATTAACATCATCAAAAATTTTACCTGACGCGAGTTTACTGTCTTTATTAGAAGGTCCCCACTAGCAAGTTTTTTCACCTGTTCCACCTCACCGGCACACCCGTCAATCACCTTCTTGATAATGAAGGGATTGAGGCTGGACAGGGGAGTGGAACCAACCGCATGTAGAAGGACGAAGGAGGCGTTATTTACATTGATGTCTAGCGGGGTGCGTGTCTGGGGCCATTCAGTCTGGGATCGATCTGTCCGTGGTTCTGTCGGGGGTCGGTCAGGACCGCCCCTACTGCCTCCCCCCCTTCAGGGGGGGAGGCAGTAGGGGCGTTCTCCATAGTACCACACCCCCCTAACGGAGGAAGTGGGAAGAAGGTGAGAAGACAAACAAGGGACAAACAGCCAGGGGCAAAACACCTAAATCTGAGGTTGCCCTCCTCAAACCACTCCAGGGAGGCCCGACCGTGTTTATTCACGCCCCAGAGCGATCAGTGGGGGGGACCCTCCGTGGGCGATAAGTAAAGGTAAACTCAGGAACAGACACAAACACCTATTGTATCTCTAAATAGGGAGGGGAGGAAAATGAATACTAGCTATCCTAACTTTATAGAAAAACGCCCTAGTGGCGAGCAAAACAAAGCTAACACCGGTGAGGTACCCCTATGCTAGAGGAGAGCTCAGAAAACACGTCTGCTCTCTCCGCAACCTTTCATGAAAAAACCCTGCTCAGGCAGTTAAATGCACTGATTAAATACGCAATGGACAAGTCGTTCTCAGAGTTGTTGAGTGACTGGCTGTATCCTGAGGCATACCTGTCAAACAAACACGGCTTGGCACACACGTAGCTGCATTTTTCAGTTTTTTTTTTTTTAATTGTTTTTAATACTTAGTTAATAATTTTAACTTTACTACATACTAGGTTTACATTAAGTCGGTGTATGCTTCCTGAAACAAATATTTGGCGATTTACTGTATATATTATTATCTACACTATACAGTATTCTGCCACCAGGCGTCGCATAGTTTTCTCCCTTCCCCGAATTCCTTGACTTTTTTTTTTTTTCACCCTTCCGTTACCCCCTCACAAATAGCCATATTACCCCCGGGGGATGGTAATATGGCTATTACCCCTAGGTTGGGAACCACTGTGATAAAGTAAGACAAGGATTTATTCTTGTTACCCCCCCCCTCATTTTTTAATCCTTGTTTGGATTGAATACTGGGTCGGATTGTAAGTTGGTATCATTATGGAGTATCATTTGGCAGTTTGATGTGTACTGGCCTTGATTTTACCTCTGATGCAATTATGGTAGCAAAGTAGCTGGAGACACATTTCATCGCTCTGGAGGTGTACCTCACGAAGGGACGAAGCCGCTGAGACAAATGGTCTCCTGGGTCAAGACCAAGACCTAGAGATTTGTTGGCTTGTTGATGACACAGTGCAATCTGCTCAGGCATGTGGTGGCGACAAACAGGTCATTGAGAGATTCTTTTTTCTTCATAGCGTGATCAATGAGTGTAGGATGTCAGGTGATTGGATTCCCGTCACACTGGTCTGGCTTAAGAGTGTTACTCAGTTCTAGCATTTGTTGTTGTCACTATTTGTGTAGAAGCAGAAAATTCTCATCTTTATGGTGTTGTTGTTCTCTTTTTCAATTTATGGCTGTGAGACATGAGCACTAAACAGGAGCTTTGACCAGCGAAATGATTCCTTTGGTACTAAATGAATGAGCAGGATCATACGGTACCACTATTACGATTCGACGTGTAATGAGCACTTATTTCGAGAGATTGAGAAGAGGACTTTTACCTGCATGATACTTGAACATCAGCAACATTTAAATGAGCAATTGACACATTATCCTGCGGCTGACTCTTCCCTAAGGATGATGTATCATACAACCAACTCAGGCTGAAGTAAGTGAGTCGTTCCTGTTGAGATGTAGGCTACTCAGATCGGGAAGTGTCGTTGCCTGGAAACTTCCACGAGAGGACCTTTGTGCAGTAGGTGAAGTCCAAACTCCAAAGTTGAGTGAGGATATGCACCCGTCAGTGAGTGTTCCGAGTGGGTTAATGGGAAAGGTTCGAGTCTCAGAAAAAATTATGGGAACAATTACCTTGCTTTAGCTTATACTGGTAGTTTCAATGCTCTTCCACAAGATCGAGGTGTCATAAAAACACCCTTGCTGTTGACAGTATACCCCACATACAAGAAATATCACAGTCACTAGCACACTGGAGCAAGCTACCAGAAACAGTCCTCACTGCACACAGAGTTAACACTCTCAAGTTCCTTTTGATTCATTCTCAGGTGATAACATTGTCAGGCTTTAGTCAGATTTGTTTCGATCATAAGAATGATTAAAGTCTTTTGTTTGTTTTTCCGGCACTCTTTTAGTTAGACACATTTTAGTTCGATGTACAGGCTGCGTTGAGAACTGAGCAATAAGAAACAGTGTGCCACCATTTTCTGCGCCTTTTTTTTTTTTTTTTTTAGGATTATAGATTAGAGATACAATGCAACACAGTACATTTCAGTAATCATGGGGGTTATCTATCTGTATTCTTCCTATTAATAAGCCTGGGGGAGTGATGGGCTAACAACAGTTCTCTTTTCTTTTTCCTATGGTGGACATATCTTTAACGTAAATACTGTTACTCCAAAATATAAAGTTGTTTTAGGGTAATAGCCCCTATTATTTGCAATTCCTGTACCAGTACGTTCTTCTATTACCCAACCCTTCACAGTGCCCATTATATCCATAACATCTCCTCTTAATTTCAACAAAATTCGGTCTTCTTGGCGACCAAAATGTTATAGGATAGAGACTCGAGGGAATGGTACGGGATCTGAGATCCTGACATTATTGCGTAAGATGAAAGACGAGGTGAGACGGAGGGGGGGGGGGAGAAGACAGTGGACAGGGAAGAAGAGATGACGGTCGACAGGGAAGAAGAGAAGACGGTGGACGGAGAAATCAATACAAGGAGGAATGAGACTGGGAGCGGGAAGAGTGAATGTAATGGGATGAGTGGGAAACAAACAAACAAAAAGAAGTAGGAAGAGATAGTGCACAGATGTGTCGTACTGTGAATTTCCACTGCGTAGACCATAAATAAAAAAATCTTTTGATGCTATCCAGCAATAATCAAGCAACTTGTAAGAGTGGAGGCTGCAGGCGTGTAACGGGCTACTGAGCGCAACTGTCAATAATAATAATAATAATAATAATAATAATAATAATAATAGTAAGTGCGGTGACTAGGAATATGAAAAGAGTGGAAAACAGACTCACCTGCTGAATTAGCACTACAAGTCCCAGGACACAGCGTGTGTGTGTGTGTGTGTGTGTGTGTGTGTGTGTGTGTGTGAAAGAGAATAAATATATATATATATATATATATATATATATATATATATATATATATATATATATATATATATGTGTGTGTGTGTGTGTGTGTGTGTGTGTGTGTGTGTGTGTGTGTGTGTTTATTTATTTATATTATTATGATCAGCCATAGCAAGTCCACTGTTGAACAAAGGCCACCCACTACCTTTTGCAAGAACTCCTTCACTGATCCTATCTCTATCACGTTTTGCCTGCAAACTTCTCCATCTCATCTCTCCATCTCCAGTCTGGTCCTTTTCTGCATCGCTTACAATCTCTTAGAGTCCAGTCAGCCAGCCTCTTGCTTCATCAGTTATCCCTTATTCTTGCTACATGACCTGCCCATCTCCATTTCTATTCTGTCATAACTTTTATAATCTTTGACTGTACTCAGCACCCAAATCGATCATTTCTTTCCTCTTAAAGATATTCCCCCAGTGAATCTTTCCATTGATTTTAGAGAACGGATTAGCTGAGTTTCAGTCGATTTTGTCAATTTCCAGGTCTCACAATTGTACGTCATAGCTGGGATTATACATTCTCTCTCTCTCTCTCTCTCTCTCTCTCTCTCTCTCTCTCTCTCTCTCTCTCTCTATATATATATATATATATATATATATATATATATATATATATATATATATATATATATATATATATATATATATATCATCTCATCTCATCAGCCGTTTGAGTGTCCACTGCAGGACCTGCCTATCCCGACCGAAGTGGGGACGATACAGCCAATGTATCTCTATCAAGTGGCTTAGGCTGTCTAGTAGAGACTGTATGTAGGGTGAGAAGTGCTTGTAAGTGTAACTGTAGTGTTGGAGTGGCTTTGTATGTGTGTGTAGTCTCTGAACCAAGTGAAATCGGCCCGCGCAAGCCGACTGGGTGCAAGCATACTTTACAGTATGCGACACTGGTTCAACCACAGCACCCCTTGTGTCCGCCAATGCGGAACATGGCCTGAAGAACGCTCCCAAAGTTTATTACCCTGGCGGGGAGCGAACTCTCGTCCTTCAGAGTACGAACACGCACTCTATACCACTGTACCACAGAGGCTTCTCTATCTATCTATCTATCTATCTATCTATCGATCGATCGATAGATCTATATCTATCTATCTATCTATCTACCTACCTACCTATCTATCTATCTATCTATCTATATCTATCTATCTATCTATCTATATATATATATATATATATATATATATATATATATATATATATATATATATTTATATATTTATATATATATATATATTCGTTTCATACATAATGACAAGCTACGTTTTATGATGTCTCGGTGTTTACCAAAAGCTTTCCATCTAACTGTAATGCGTCTTTTTATTTCGCTTTTCATGATCTTTCGTTAGTTTTAGTGTTTGCGTCAAGTATTGTACTCCTCGACTTCTTCAGAATTTTCTTCTCTTTTGCTGATAACGCTTTTTGGTGCATTTGGATTAAACATTAGTTTATTCCAGTTCATCTATAGCCCTCTTTGATACTTTCTATAATAAGGTCATTTAACATTTCTTGCAATGTCTCTGCTGTTTCTATGATTAGGACAGTGCCATCTGCAAATCTTAAATGGTTTAGGTTTTTTCCATCTATGATTACTCCCTTGTTCTCCCAGTCGAACTTACTGAAAATACTTTCTAGGCATGCTGTTAATAAGTTTGGTGAATGGATATCTCCCTGTCGCACATTCTTCTCAATCGTTGTTTTTTTTTTTTTTTTGCCATCGTATAATTTAATTGTAGCAGTTTCCTCTTTATATATATTTTTTCAAGCAGTTTTTCAGTGTTCTCATTTGCTCCTTGTTCCTGCAGTGATTTTATAATTCCTACGTGCTACAATGAGTCGAAAGGCTTTTAGTAATCAACAAAACCGAAGTACCGTGGTTTATTATATTCTGAAGATTTTATAGTTAGCTGATTCATTGTAGGTAGATGATCGGAAGTCAAATACCCGCTTCGGAAACCTTCCTGCTCAAGAGGCTGATTTTCTTCGAAATTTGTTGTTGTCCTTTTCGTAAGGAGTTTAGTGAAGAGTTTTTAAATAACTGGTAAATAGCCAAGGGGCCATTATTACTAAGATTCTTTGAGTCACCATTTTTGTAATGCATAATAACTATCGCATTACACCCTGTTTTGGGTATTTTCTGCTTCGTATGCACTAAGTCAATAAGTGGGAAAGCCTGTTTTGCACTTCTACTTCTGCATCCAACAGTTCATCTGCTATTATTCCATCTTCTGGGGCCTATCCTTCTTTCATACTTCTAAGAGAAATGTTTACATCATCTGGTGTTACCTCAGGTATTTCACTTGTGTTAGCTGAAGAATTAGCTACTGGTATTATTGTCTTTAATGCATTTTGTTCTTTATAAATTTCTTCAACTCTCCTTACCATCCTGTCTCTGTATTTAATAACTTAGCCGATTTGGTCATTCATTTAAATAATTGGTTGCTTTCCTAGCGCCATTTTACTTCAGACCTGATCCACTCAACCAGTGAAGTGGTACTCTGTATCGGGTAACTCTACATTGGGTGACAAGCCAGATGATTTTCTGTAAACAAGGAAATCATTTAATAAGCTGGGTGGAAACCTTATAAACAACCAACGCATGTTCCCTACGTGTCAGCAAGTGGGACACGACAAAGGACATGGAACGGATTGAAACATGGAATGTAAGTGATGCAAATGATGAGGTGAGAGAGAGAGAAAGAGATTGTTCAGGTGGCTGAGGGTGCAAAAGTGGAAATATGTGGATCAACTGAGACTAAATGGCGATGTGAGAGTGTGAGAGACTGGGGTATATGTACCGGAGTAGGTGAGAATGAGGGAGCAAAAGAGAGTGTAAACATTGCTGTGGGCAAGAGATGGAAGGAGAATGTACGGCTCAGTTGGTACAAGGATTGTGTGGGTAAGATTGAAAGCGGGAATACAAACGTGGGTGATTATGTGTGTGTATGCGCCAATGCAAGATTGTGCAACCAGAGGGAGAGAAGAGCTATGGGCAAATATGGTTGCATATACGGACAAATTTGAGAGGAATGAGAAAATGTCTTTGATTAGAGATATGAATGGAAAAACAGGGAATGTGAAGGTGGATGAGGTAGTTGGCGAGTGGGGTGTGCCAGGAGGAGTGGATGAGAACGGCAGTGTGCTAGTGCACATTTGTGCTGGGAGGGGGTTGGTAATAGCCAATACTCTCTTTAGTCATAAAATAATCCAAAGGTATACGTGCCTCATGATAAGAAGGATGATTGGTAAACTGCATGAACGGAAGGCAATGACTGATAATGTGTGTGTTGGTGACAAAATGGGAAGGTGTGTAATCGATGTAAGAGCATACAGAGGTTGGGGGACTAGACTTTCTGACCACAACCTAGTGGTGATGAAAATTAAGGTTCAAGTACAATCAAGGAATGAAAGAAAGGAAGGACAGGAGGAAGTTGTTCATATAAGAAGTATAGAAATGATGCAAGAAGGTGGGAAAAAAGCAAAACATAAGAGACAAGTGGAGGAGTGACTGAGTAAATATGATTTGGAGTAGATAGGGGAGGTGGAAGGTGTGAGAGAGATTTTCACAGAAGAAAGCTGTGCAGCATGTGAGGTGGTGTGTGGGGCGAAGGGAAGATGAATGCGGGTACAAAATACAGCAAGGTGGAACGAAGAGGTGAGGCAAGCTGTGGTGCAAAAAAAGAAAGCATTCAGTGAGTGGATGGCAAGCCGAAGCATGGAGGAAGTTGAGAGATCGAAGATAGATTTATGCGTAGAGAGGAAGAGAGAGGTGAAAAGATTAGTAAGAGAGAGTAAGAAGAAATTGGATGAGGAATTTGGAAGTAATTTGAATGTAAGGTGGAGGAAATGTAAGAAAATGTTCTGGAAGGAGGTAAAGAGAGATTGCGTGATGAAGAAATTAGTAGGGAGTGAATGATAGAAATGGCAGATTGATTGTGGAGAATGGAGAAAAAGCGAGTAGATGGAGACAGCATTTTACGGAACTTTTAAACATAGAGAATCAAAGTATTGCGAGTATAAGTGGTTGGGGAATGGCTGGGAGCAACAGGATGGTGAGAAGGGAGGAAGAGATCAGTAGGATGGAAGTAGTGGAAGTAATGAAGAAAAACATGAGGAAAGCCCCGGTAATTGATGGAGTGTGTGGTGAAATGCTGAAGCAAATGGGGGTGATAAATAGTGCAATGGATATGGAAGATGTGCAGATTCGCCTTGGAGGAAAGTTGAGTCCCAGAATATTGGAAGTCAGGTATAATTATTTCCCTGTACAAAGGAAAAGAGGACAAAGAAGTGTGTGGTAGTCATTGTGGCGTTTGTCGTCGTAGTGTAATAGGCAAGGTATATGGTAGGATAGTTATTGACAGTGTTGGGAAAATAACAGAGGAATTAGAGAAGAAGAGGGAGGCTGTAGGAAGGGAAGAGGTTGTGTAGATTAGATATTCATATTATGGTCTTTCGTGGAGAAGTTCTTAGGGAATGGAAAGAAGTTGTAATTGGCCTTCATGGAATTAGAGAAGAAGAGGGAGGCTTTAGGAAGGGAAGAGGTTGTGTTGATTAGATATTCATATTATGGTCTTTCGTGGAGAAGTTCTTAAGGAATGGAAAGAAGTTGTAATTGGTCTTCATGGATTTGGAGAAAACATAATTATGACAGAGTGGATGGACAAGGAATGTGGAAAATACTGAAAGTATATGGAGTAAATGGTAAGTTGTTGAATGCTGTGAATAGTATGTATGAAGGCACGATGGCCGCAGTGCGAATGGATAGTGAACTGGGTGAATTTTTCTATTAGAATGTTAGACTCATATATGGATGTGTCATGTCTCCATGTTTGTTCAATCTGAATATGGATGGGGTTATAAAACAGTGGATGTTCGAGTGGCCCTAATGAGAGTGGGCAGAGTTTGGTAACTTCCTGTCTTGTTGTTTCCAGATGATACTGTTTAGTGAAGACAGAGGGGAACTACAAGGCTTGGTAAATGAGTTTGGGAGAGTGTGTAAGAAACGGAGAGAAATGAAGTCACTGAAAGTACAGTGAGGTTGCGTGATGAGGAAATGGAAATTGTGAGTGCAATTAAGTGCTTGGATAGTGTGATGATTGAGGATGGAAGTTTGGAGGATGAAGTGCTGGAAAGTGTACAACAAGGAAGAAAGTTTGCTGGTTCTTTGACAGTAGCAATAAGAAATAGGGAAGTGAGAATGGAAGAAAAAGGTCGCAGGATGATAATGTGGTACAAACTATAACGTATGGAGTTGAAGCTTGGACATACTTGGAATGACAGATGTCAAGAGCGAGAGCAGTGGAAATGAGTTATTTGAGTGGAGTATTTGGAGTTACATGGAGAGACAGATGGAAAAATAAGGAAATGAAGGAACGTTGTGGTGTGGATGAAGATGTGATAGAAAGCATCATGAGAAATACACTAAGGTGGTTTGGAAATGTGGAGAGCATGAAGAGCGAGGGACAAACAAGGAGAGTATATTTAAGTGAGGTGGAGGGGAGGAGAGGGAGGGGGAGGCCGAGGATCAGATGGAGGGATGGAGTGGAGAGGTATATGAGAGAGGGGGGGGGGTGAGCTTTGATGAAGGCAGTGAAATGGTGGGGGACAGGGCGACATGGAGGCAATTTGTTTGCGGTCATCCCGTGCGTGATTAAGCCGTCTGGGAAAATATATACTGTATAGTGTATATATATATATATATATATATATATATATATATATATATATATATATATATATATATATATATATATATATATATATATATACATATATATATATATATATATATATATATATATATATATATATATATATATATATATATATATATATATATATATATATGTATGTATATATATTGCCAGACTCCTCAATCCCGTAAGGGATGACCACAAACAAATCGCCTCCATATCGCCCTGTCCCCGGCCATTTCACTGCCCTGCTCCCATCTCACACCCCCTTCTCTCACATACCTATCTACCCCATCCTTCCATCTCATCCTCGGCCTCCCCCTCCCTCTCCCCCCTCCACCTCACTCACATACACTCTCTTCGTCAGTCTTTCACCCTCCATCCTCTCCACATGGCCAAACCACCTCAGTGTATTCCTCCTAACGCTTCCTATCACATCCACATCCACACCACAACGCACCTTTATATCCTCATTTGTCAGCCTGTCTCTCCATGTGACTCCACAGGCTCCTCTTAAATAACTCATTTCCACTGCTCTCACTCTTGCCTTATGTCCTTCCAACAACGTCCAAGCTTCACTTCCATACGTTAGAGTTGGTATCACAATACTGTCATGTAGTAACTTTTTCACTTCCATGCTCACTTCCCTGTTTCTTATCACTGCTTTCAAGGAACCAGCAACCTTTCTTCCCTGCTGTACCCTTTCAAGCACTTCACCCTCCAAACCTCCATCATTAGTCATCACACTACCCAAGTACTTAAACGTGCTCACATTTTCCAATTCCTCACCATCCAACCTCGCTGTACATTCACTGACTTCACCTCTCTCAAAGACCATCACTTTACTCTTCCCTACATTCACCTTTAGATTCCGTTTCTTATACACTGTCCCAAACTCATCCACCAAGCCTTGCAGCTCCCCTTCGTCTTCACTCAACAACAGTATCATCTGCAAACAACAGTACAGGGAGTTTCCAAACACTACCCTCTCTCACCAGGACCACTCCAACATCCCCTACCCTTCCTTGTACCTCTTTTATTACCTCATCCATGTACAGATTGAACAACCATTGAGACATGACACATCTCTGTTTCAACCCAACCTTCAAAGAGAAATATTCACTCAGTTCATCATCCACACGCACTGCAGCCTTAGCACAATCATACATACTCTTCACAGCATTCAACAACTTCACGTCTATTCCATATATTCTTAATACTTTCCACAATCCTTGTCTATCGACCCTGTCATATGCTTTCTCCAAATCCATGAAAGCCGCATACAGTTTCTTTCCCTTCTCTACAAACTTTTCCACTAAAGATCTAAGAATGAATATCTGATCTACACAACCTCTTCCCTTCCTAAAGCCTCCCTGTTCTTCTCCAACTAATTCCTCTGCGATTTCTCTAACTCTGTCAATAAGTATCCTACCATACACTTTTCCTATTATACTAAGAAGACAAATGCCCTTTTTCCTTTGTACAAGGGAATAATTATACCTGACTTCCAATCCTCCGGGACTTTACCTTCCTCCCAGGCCAATCTGTACATCTTCCACATCCATTCTACTACTATCTCTCCCCCATGTTTCAGCATTTCACCATGCACTTCATCAATTCCTGGGGCTGTCCCCAATTTAACTTTCTTCATTGCTTCTACATCTTCTATCCTACTGATTTCTTCCTGTCTTCTCACCTCCCTCCTTCTCCCAGCCATTCCCCCGCCACTTATACTCGCATTACTTCCATCCTCTATGTTCAACAATTCCTTAAAGTGTTCTCTCCATCTGCTCACTTTTTCTCCCTTTTCCACTAGTAATCTACCATTTTTATCTTTCACTCCCCTGCTAACTTCACTTCCACCCTGTCTTACTCTCTTCACTTCTTTCCAGAACATTTTCTTACAGTCCCTCCACTTTACACTCAAATTCCTTCCAAATTCCTCATCCACTCACTTCTTACTCTCTCTTACTAATCTTTTCACCTCCCTCTTTCTTTCTACACATAACTCTCTCTTCAGCCCCTCAACTTCTTCCACGCCCTTTCTCATCCATTCATTGTCTGCTTTCTTCTTATGTGCCACAGCCTGTCTCACCTCTTCATTCCACCACGCTGTTCCTTGCACCCGCCCCCGTCTTCTCTTCATCTCACACACCACATCTATTCAAATTAACTGTTCAAATTACATCATTGTATAAATACATCTGCCTGATATACTCTGTATAATAATCATATATTTTTTTTAATAGGAGCATTTTGGTAAACATAATACCGTAGTAACCATGGTATTTCTATACTTTATTTTTAATTGCATCCATTTCTCACTCTTTCCCCATATTCAAAATGTAAAATTGTCAATAACACTACCAACTCGCTGTATACACCTTCCACTCTGTATTTAGCTGATGTAATAATTTGATTTAACTTTCCTCTCTCACCATTTATACCTTAGATACTGTGAGCACATTCATTTCCATTTACTTTCACCAGGATAACTTTACTTGCATTAGAAACTATAAACAATATTATAATTCCAAATCATATATCAATTACTTATTATACACATATGCCTGTATTTACATGTATTGTATCATCCATTATTGTTCATGATATTCTGTAATAGATTCTGATTAGGGGCCCTAATTACATCGCTTTCCTGTTACTTTCTATCATTGCCTTGCCCAGTTATCTTCCGCCCTTTGATGTAGCTGGGCTTCTCATCTACATTATTCTCATCTATATATCTCATTGCGTCAGGACACAAATTTTAATCAGCCAGGAAAAATTGTTATGGAATATTCAGAACTTTCTCAACTTGGAAACTAGATTGATGTCAGTGCCCTGTGTAAGTATACTGGTGTACGTGACACAAATCGCTTACTCATGTCGCGACACTACCTCTGGAAATGATGACTTAGCGTCTAATAGTTTCGGCTCACACGAGCGGCCAGCCGTTTGGGCAGTTCAATAAACACTACGTCACCATTGAGGATCATTAGAATAATATTCTATAGATTTGCTTCTGTGATTTGTTTTTAGCCTAACGCTGCCTCGAGGCCCACGTGCATGAGCAATGCATGCTATTTACTGGCGAAATAACCATTTAATAAGCAAAACAGGTCTTATGCCTATAAAATGGTGGAGTGGTCCAAAAAATCCAATTTCCACTTTGACATATTCCCGCGACTATGCCTCTTATAGTTGACATTTTCCAGTGACTAATGCCCATCAGACAGTGACCATCAGACTTAGACCAAATCTGTTTGAAGAAGTTAGGATAAGTAATGGACAAAAGGACTAGATTTTGAAAAAAATAAAATAAAAGTTAAAGTGTGAGGTAACAAAACAAGGTCGAAGTTCGCCTGTGTGTGCCTTTGTGTGAAGCAGATATATAACTTTTGCAACACTGATATAAACTGAACCAACTTTGTCAAAAGAATGAGATTCAGCGAAGGAGTTGACCCACTTTTAAAATTATGACTGGCCAGAGATTACTGTTACATGGCAAGGACAACATACAGCGTTTATATTAGTACTAGATGAAGCTTGGTGCAAATTTTCAGGGTAAGGCATGGATAAAAGGCTTCTACTAAGAAAGCAATCAGGCAAAGTTCAAGGTTACAAGGCAATGTTAATTTTTTTTTTTTTTTATGCGAGGAAGAAGGAACCAAAGGCCATGAGCCCGCAGTAACAGTTCCCTCCAAGAGAAAAACAAAATACAATATAGAGCCAAATTCAAGATCCGATCATTTTGAGATGCCTGGACACATTGCGTTTGAAAGACTGGAGATCATAGGCAGCAGGAAATACAGACAGAGGGAGACAGTTCCAGAGCTGACCTGTTGCATAAATGAAAGACCGGGAGTAACGGTTTACTCTTGCATTAGAGAGTTTGACAGAAAAGGGATAAGAGTTTGCTGCCAGACGGGTGCTACGCGCCCGTCGTAGAGGTGGAGGAATGCAAGCAGACAGTTCAGAGGAGCAGTGACCATTAAAGTAGCGATAGAAAAGAGATAAAGATGCAACAGTGCCGCGAAGAGACAGAGGTTGAAGGGAGTCAGTAAGAGGAGGAGAGTTAATGAGACGAAAAGCCTTTGACTCCACCCTATTGAGAAGAGCTGTATGTGGGGAGCCTTCCCACACATGAGAGTTGTACTCCACACAGGGGCGGATAAAACCCCTGTATAGAGTCAACAATTGTGCAGGGGTAAAGAAAGAGCGGAGTCGGCTTAGCACACCCAATCTCTTGGAAGCAGATTTACAAGAGATGTAATATGATCTTTCCAAGATAAGTCCTGAGTAATTGAAACCCCAAGCATGTTCAAGGATGATGCAGGATTAAGCTGAATATTATTAAACATTAGTGGGTATACCTGTGGAAGATTTTGTCGGGTTGATAGGTGTAAGAACTGAGTCTTAGATGCATTAAAGACAATCATATTATTTTTACCCCAGTCAGAGATACGAGCCAAGTCAGTCATTAGGTGTGCCATAGCCTCATCCCTTGTTTGTTGAAGTAACTGTTGACATGGGCGTTGTGGGAACCGAATGGAAAGGTGAAGGGTGGAGTCATCAGCGTATGAGTGGATAGGGTTAGATGTACAGCTTAGAAGATCATTGATGAATAAAAGGAAGAGAGTTGGTGATAGGACAGAGCCCTGAGGAACACCACTGTTGATAGATCTAGGAGAAGAACGATGGCCGTCTACAACAGCGGCTATAGAACGACCAGAAAGGAAGCTAGCGATGAAGGCACAGATAGAAGGATAGAAACCATAGGAGGGCAGTTTGGAAATTAAAGATTTATGCCAGACTCGATCGAAAGCCTTTGAGATGTCAAGTGCAATGGCAAAGCTTTCGCCAAAGTTCCGAAAGGAGGATGACCAGGAGTCTGAAAGGTAGGAGAGAAGATCGCCAGTGGAGCGTCCCTGACGGAACCCATACTGACGATCGGAAAGAAGGTTGTGATAGGAAAGATGCCTTAAAATTTTTCTATTAAGAATTGACTCGAAAACTTTTGAAATACAGGACGTTGAAGCAATTGGACGATAGTTGGAGGGTTGGGAGTGGTCACCCTTCTTTGGGACTGGCTGAGTGAGAGCAAACTTCCAGCAATAAGGAAAGGTACAAGTTGACAGTAACTCAAATGTTTTAGATCTGAGTTAGACATAACCTGGTGGAACGAAAAGTGAGAACAATAAGTAACAATCCAAGGCCACCAGGAAAGATTAACGCAGACAGATTTGATGTGATATGAACGAACTTTGGTAAAAGAGTTGAAGATTAGGCAACAAGGAAGTGATTCGGAATTAAGAACAGTCATTAGGAGGTCATGATCACAGAGGAAAGCGAAATATCAGTCGCTTGAATGAACTGCAGGTCACGGGTGTTGGACTCGCCGAGTGCTTGTTCTTATTACCTTTCACTCTTACACCAGCGGCAGAACATGGTCGCATTTGCCTCTGCGGTCTTTGCTAGTAGTGTCTGAGACTAACGACTTTAACAGATATTATTTATAATGAACTGAAATTATGGATACAACCGAGCTTATGACTATAAACACTTTTTTTTTTTTTTTAATACCAGAAATACTGGATGATGACCTATTTATGATTCTGAGGAAAGACTTACAGTGCAGCAGCTCCAAAGTGTTTATGAAAATGTAGAAGCAACTGAAAAAGTCTCAACTTATTCAATGCAGTCACTCAGCTCATAAAGTACTTGCATTTTTTTTAATTTCGTTCAGTTAATGAATAATAATTTCTAACTTTGTGATGGTATTTTGAGTTTTGTTTAACCCGCCCCATCCCGTCAACATATGGGTACATTGCAACATTTTGCATTTGCCAGTCCCGGTGACGTACTGGTACGTCGTGCAATTGCAAGGTCCCTAATTTGCACAATTTTCAATTTTTACGCTTTTTTTTTGTATGTATACACGGGACACCTTTCTCTATTCCTCTACAAGATGCCAAGCAGGGACAATGCCTTACACTGCATAACTTCCCCCCTCCCCCACTCATGCCATTGTCTCAGCAATTCACCTGTTACCAGTGACCTGGCCAGTAAAGATTCAGGGCCAGAGTGATTCCCCAATCGATGACAATGTGGAGGAGAATGCTTATAATGCCTATATTACTGTTTGAAAACCAATATACTCTCGTACTACATACAAATTCGTACCAAGTAAATAAATAAATACCGTTTATGAGTGGTGTGAAATAGTTACCCTCCCACAGAACTAGTTTTCTTTGGTGCCAGCCTGTTAGAAAACCCAGTCAGGTAAGGAGGTACTGGTACCTGGATCGAGTATTTTAAACCTCAGGTGAGCGATTTCTCTATGAATTTTCGATGTTTCTCACCAAAAGCGGAGGTTTTAGTCAAAATTTTTTTTTTCGAAAATACCTTGGGATTGGGGGGTGTCAGAGGTGCGAAATAGCTTGGGACGTGACTCTTCAAAAATGCCTAGGCATAATTCTGAGCTCTCTTCAGCGGCACCTATTGTGTATCTCAGATTTGGAACATTAATACTCTGTTTCTTAGAGATAGACAGAGATGGAAATATATCTATATCTGTCTATCTATCTATCCATATATATATATATATATATATATATATATATATATATATATATATATATATATATAAATCATCATCATCATCAACCATTGCAAGTCCACCAGTAAACAAAGACTGTCACCATTCTCCACGAATTACTTGACTGAGGTAATCTCTGCCATGTTTTTCTTGCACATTTCTCATCTCATTTCTCCATCTGTTTGCCCTTTTTCTGCTACCCTTACTATCTCTTGGAGCTCACTCAGTCAGCCTCATGCTCCATCAGATATGCCATATTCTCGCTACAGGACCTGTCCACCTATTTATGATTCTGAGGAAAGACTTACAGTGCAGCAGCTCCAAAGTGTTTATGAAAATGTAGAAGCAACTGAAAAAGTCTCGAATTTTTCCCTGCAGTTACTCAGCTCACAAAGTACTTGCATTTTTTTTTTTTTAATGACGTTCAGTTAATGAATAATAGTTTCTTACTTTGTGATGGTATTTTGAGTTTTTTTTAATAACTCTTCAAAAATGCCTAGGCATAATTCTGATCTTTCTTCAATGGCACCTATTGTGTATCTCAGATTTGGAACATTAATACTCTGTTTCTTAGAGACAGACAAATAGAGATGGAAATATATCTATATCTGTCTGTCTATCTATCCGTATATATATATATATATATATATATATATATATATATATATATATATATATATATATATATATATATATATATATATATATAGATATATAAATTTATATATATTTATTATCATCATCATCAACCACTGCAAGTCCACCAGTAAACAAAGACTGTCACCATTCTCCACAAATTACTTGACTGAGATCATCTCTGCCATGTTTTCCTTGCAAACTTCTCCATCTTATTTCTCCATCTGTCTGCCCTTTTTCTGTTACCCTTACTATCTTTTGGAGCTCACTCAGTCAGCCTCTTGCTATATCAGATATGCCATAATCTTGCTACAGGACCTGTCCACCTCCATTTCTTTTCTGTTATGCTTCTATAATGTCTTCTGCTTTCACACCCAAGTTGATCTTTTCGTGTCTCTTAAAGGTATTCCCAACACTGATCTTTCCATTGCCCTTTGAAAATGGATTAGTTGATTTTCTATCGATTTTGTCAGTTTCCAGGCCTCACAACAGTACATCATAGCAGGAATTATACATTTCTTCAGTACTTCTTGTTTCATACATATTCGCATACAGACGGCCTTCGGCAGCCAAGGGTGGAGGCTTCCTTTGGTGGCCTCCGCTTAAAGTCGTCAATTCCTATTTTTAGTCAATAGGTAACAGAAATTTTAATTACCCATGCCGTGAGCGAGACGGAGCTAGGAGTTTTCCCTTATTACTATCCTGTTGGGACATCCATTGAGAAGAGAGAGAGAGAAAGAGAGAGAGAGAGAGAGAAAGAGAGAGAGAGAGAGAGAGAGAGAGAGAGAGAGAGAGAGAGAGAGAGAGAGAGAGAGGCATGATAGTAGTGTTTGCTGTTATACTATCTTATACTATAACATCATAGTATACGATTTTAGGAGTATTAGGAGAGTAGAAGGAGATGTGAGAAAGTGATAGTACAACAAACACGCCACTCTTCTCTCTTCTGTCATCCTGGTAATTTCAATGCCGAACCAAGGACAATTCAATCCCCTCCAGTAAAGGAAATACTAATTGTGAAGCAAAGGGACAGAATGAGTCATAACTCGGAAACTGGTGGCCCAGTTGGACTGGAAATTGTTTACGTTTAAGCATTTTAATGGTACTTTACTCTAACAAAAATTGCGCTACGTTGCGCAGTTTTTGTTGTGTTGCGGTAACAAACAAACAAAAATACAGAAACCAGATCATTACTGATTGGCAAGCTGCTTTTAGTAGGTCTCTATCGAAAACTTTTCATCCAATTGTCTATCTATCTATCTATCTATCTATTGCCAGACGCCTCAATCCCGTTTGGGGTGGCCACAAACAAATCGCCTCCAAGTCGCCCTGTCCCCCGCCATTTCACTCCCCTGCTCCCAACTCACACCCCGCTCTCTCATATACCTCTCCACCCCATCTCTCCATCTCATCCTCGGCTTCCCCCTCCCTCTTTCCCCCTCCACCTCACTCACATACACTCTCTTCGTCAGTCTTTCACCCTCCATCGTCTCCACATGGCCAAACCACCTCAGTGTGTTCCTCATAACGCTTCCTATCACATCCACATCAACACCACAACGCTCCTTTATATCCTCATTCGTCAGCCTGTCTCTCCATGTGACTCCACAGGCTCCTCTTAAATAACTCATTTCCACGGCTCTCACTCTTGACTTGTGTCCTTCCAACAACGTCCAAGCTTCACTTCCGTACGTTAGAGTTGGTATCACAATACTGTCATGTAGTAACTTTTTCACTTCCATGCTCACTTCCCTGTTTCTTATCACTGCTTTCAAAGAACCAGCAACATTTCTTCCCTGCTGTACCCTTTCAAGCACTTCACCCTCCAAACCTCCATCTTTACTCATCACACTACCCAAGTACTTAAACATACTCACATTTTCCAATTCCTCACCATCCAACCTCGCTGTACATTCACTGACTTCACCTCTCTCAAAGACCATCACTTTACTCTTCCCTACATTCACCTTTAGATTCCGTTTCTTACACATTCTCTCAAACTCATCCACCAAGCCTTGCAGCTCCCCTTCGTCTTCACTCAACAACACAGTATCATCTGCAAACAACAGTGCAGGGAGTTTCCAAACACTATCCTCTCTCACCGGGGCCACTCCAACATCCACTACCCTACCTTGTACCTCTTTTATTACCCCATCCATGTACAGATTGAACAACCATTGAGACATGACACATCCCTGTTTCAACCCAACTTTCAAAGAGAAAAATTCAATTAGTTCACCATCCACACACACTGCAGCCTTCGCACCATCGTACATACTCTTCACAGCATTCAACAACTTCCCATCTACTCCATATATTCTTAACACTTTCCACAATCCTAGTCTATGCACCCTGTCATATGCTTTCTCCAAATCCATGAAAGCCGCATACAACTTCTTTCCCTTCTCTAGAAACTTTTCCACTAAAGATCTGAGAATGAATATCTGATCTACACAACCTCTTCCCTTCCTAAAGCCTCCCTGTTCTTCTCCAACTAATTTCTCTGTTCTTTCTCTAACTCTGTCAATAAGTATCCTACCATACACTTTTCCTATTATACTAAGAAGACAAATGCCCCTATGATTACCACACACTTCTTTTTCCCCTTTTCCTTTGTACAAGGGAATAATTATACCTGACTTCCAATCCTCCGGGACTCTACCTTCCTCCCAGGCCAATCTGCACATCTTCCACATCCATTCTACTACTATCTCTCCCCCATGCTTCAGCATTTCACCACACACTCCATCAATTCCTGGGGCTTTCCCTGATTTAACTTTCTTCATTGCTTCCACAACTTCTATCCTACTGATTTCTTCCTGTCCTCTCACCTCCCTCCTTCTCCCAGCCATTCCCCAGCCACTTATACTCGCATTACTTCCATCCTCTACGTTCAACAATTCCTTAAAGTGTTCTCTCCATCTGCTCACTTTTTCTCCCTTCTCCACTAGTAATCTACCATTTTTATCTTTCACTCCCCTGCTAACTTCACTTCCACCCTGTCTTACTCTTTTCACCTCTTTCCAGAACATTTTCTTACAGTCCCTCCACTTTACACTCAAATTCCTTCCAAATTCCTCATCCATTCTCTTCTTACTCTCTTTTACTAATCTTTTCACCTCTCTCTTTCTTTCTACATATAACTCTCTCTTCCGCCTCTCAACTTCTTCCACGCCCCTATTTCTCATCCATTCATTGTATGCTTTCTTCTTTTGTGCCACAGCCCGTTTCACCTCTTCAGTCCACCACGCTGTTCCTTGCACCCCCCTCCGTCTTCTCTTCCTTCCACACACCACATCACATGCTGCACATATTTCTTCTGTAAATATTCTACACACACCTTCCACGTCCCCCATCTGCTCCAATTCATATTTGCCCAATCATTCCTCCACTTCTCTCTTATACTCTGCCTTTTTCTCATCCTCTTGTAACCTTTCCACTCTCCTTGCAACTACTCCTTCCTCTCGTCTTTCCCTTCTTCTATTCCTCCATCTTACTTGAACTTTAATTCTGGCCACCACCAAGTAGTGGTCAGCAAGTCCACTCCCCCAACCTCTATAAACTCTTGCATCCAATATACATCTTCGCATCCTTTCATCCACACACACATAATCAATCATTGCCTTCCTTTCACTCAGTTCACCACCCACCCTTCTCATCACTCGCCATGTATACCTGTGGATCATTTTATGCCTGAAGAGGGTATTGGCTATCACCAACCCCCTCCCAGCACAAATGTCCACTAATGCACTCCCATTCTCATCTACCTCAGCAGGCACACCCCACTCACCAACTATTCCATCCACCTTCACATTCCCAACTTTACCATTCATATCACCAATCAAAAACACTCTCTCATTCCTTCCAAACTTTTCCATGCACACTTCTACATTTGTCCAGAACTCTTCTCTCACTCTTCTAGCACGATCTTGCGTTAGCGCATACACACACACACAATCGCCCACATTTGTATTCCAACTTTCAACTTTACCCACACAATCCTTGATCCAACTGATCCATACTATCTTATGCTCCTCTTCCATCTTTTACTCACAACTATACATACTCCTTCCTTTGCCCTCTCATTCTCACCTACTCCTGCACATATACCCCATCCATACTCCCATTCTTTCACACTTTCTCCTCCCCATTTTGTTTCAGTTATTCCATATACATCCACTTTCGCATCCTCAAGCACCTGGACAATCTCTCTCTCTTTCACCTCATCATTTGCTCCCCTTTCATTCCAAGTTCCAATTGCAATGTCCTTTGTCCGGTCCTTGGTCGTCAACGTTTGGTCAGTCCTTGTCCGAGGCTTCTTGTTTGTTTTTTTAGTTAGTTGTTTTCCGGGGAGGGGCACTAACCCTCCGCCAACCCTTTTAGTCGCCTTTTACAACAAGCAGGGATACTGGGGGAGTATTCTTGAAAAAAAAACCCTACCCCCAGGGGGTACTTTGCTCTAACAAAAATTGCGCTACGTTGCGCAGTTTTTGTTGTGTTGCGGTAACAAACAAACAAAAATACAGAAATCGGATCATTACTGATTGGCAAGCTGCTTTTAGTAGGTCTCTATCGAAAACTTTTCATCCAATTGTAATGCGTCTTTTTATTTCTCTATTATGGTCTTTCGATAATTTTAGAATTTTTCCCAAATAATTGTACTCCTCGACCTCCTCAAGAATTTCCTTTCTTGTTCTCTTGATGCTCATTGGTTTATTTGGATTAAACATTGGTGTTACTAGTGATAGTGTTTGGAAACTCCCTGTACTGTTGTTTGCAGATGATACTGTGTTGTTGAGTGAAGACGAAGGGGAGCTGCAAGGCTTGGTGGATGACTTTGAGAGAGTGTGTAAGAAACAGAATCTAAAGGTGAATGTAGGGAAGAGTAAAGTGATGGTCTTTGAGAGACGTGAAGTTAGTGAATGTACAGCGAGGTTGGATGGTGAGGAATTGGAAAATGTGAGTACGTTTAAGTATTTGGGTAGTGTGATGAGTAAGGATGGAGGTTTGGAGGGTGAAGTGCTTGAAAGGGTACAGCAGGGAAGAAAGGTTGCTGGTTCTTTCAAAACAGTGATAAGAAACAGGGAAGTGAGCATGGAAGTGAAAAAGTTACTACATGACAGTATTGTGATACCAACTCTAACGTACGGAAGTGAAGCTTGGACATTGTTGGAAGGACTCAAGTCAAGAGTGAGAGCAGTGGAAATGAGTTATTTAAGAGGAGCCTGTGGAGTCACGTGGAGAGACAGGCTGACGAATGAGGATATGAAGGAGCGTTGTGGTGTGGATGTGGTTGTGATAGGAAGCGTTAGGAGGAACACACTGTGGTGGTTTGGCCATGTGGAGAGGATGGAGGATGAAAGACTGACGAAGAGAGTGTATGTGAGTGAGGTGGAGGGGGGAAGAGAGAGGGGGAGGCCGAGGATGAGATGGAGGGATGGGGTGGAGAGGTATATGAGAGAGGGGTGTGTGAGTTGGGAGCAGGGGAGTGAAATGGCGGAGGACAGGGCGACTTGGAGGCGATTTGTTTGTGGCCACCCCAAACGGGATTGAGGCGTCTGGCAATAGATAGATAGATAGTTACTCTGGGGCATATTTTGCCCTACTTTGAGACTTTCTCTGTTCGGGTCATTTATCATTTCTTGCAATGTCTCTGCTGTTCTGGTATTACGACAGTGTCATCTGGAAATCTTAAATGGTTTAGCTTTTCTCCATATCTGTTTACTCCTTTGTCCTAGTCTGGCTTTCTGAAAATATTTTCCAGGCATGCTGTAAATAATATTGGTGAAATTGTATCTCCCTGACGGACGCCCTTCTCAATCTTAATTTTTTCCGAATCTTTATGTAATTTAACTATAGCAGTTCCCTCTTTATATATGCTTTTGAGCACTTTTAAATTGGTGTCATTTATTTCTTCTGCTCGCAATGATTTTATAATTATTATGTGCTCCACTGAGTCGAAGGCCTTTTCATATTCAGCAAAACCTAAGAACAGTGGTTTATTATATTTTGCAGTTCTCTCAGTTAGCTGATTCACTGTGTGTAGATGAGAAATAGTCAGATATCTGCTTCGGAATCCTGCCTGTTTACGAGGATGGTTTTCTTTCTGTTCAAAAGGCCTTTGGTGAAGAGTTTGGAAATAACTGATAATCAGCTCTTTTGAGTCACCTTTTCTGTAAAGTAAAATAACTTTTGCATTACACCATGTTTTGGAAAATTTCTGATTTTTTATACACTGAGTAAATAAGTCGGAGACTCTGTTTTGTACTTTTACTCCTGCAGCCAACAGTAAATGTGCTACTGCTCCATCTTTTCGTGGGGCCATCCCTCTTTTCATAATTTTATGAGAATTGTTTACTTCGTCTGGTGTTACCTCAGGTCTTTCACTTGCGTCAGTTGAAAAGTTAGTTATTGGTACTAATGCCGTTGGTGTTTAAAGTTCTTTGTAAAATTCTTCAGCTCTCTTCACCATCTTATCTCTGAATTTAATGACTTCACAGTGTATGTCTTTCAGTGATTTAATTAGTTGATTCCTTGTGCCAATTCACTTCGGACTTGTTTCAGACATTTTTTCTTTTTTTTCATGGTTTGATTGGTCTAATCCGTGTTTCCCCTTTTTCTTCTCTCTCTCTCTCTCTCTCTCTCTCTCTCTCTCTCTCTCTCTCTCTCTCTCTCTCTTATGATCTTATTCAATTTCGCTCGTTCTATTTCATCTTTCTTTGTTTTGACTTTCATTTCACTTCTTCTTTTCATGAGGTCGGGCGTCTTTTCCGATTATTCATGTTGCTTTTGGCTCTATTAGCTTTCCCCACTACCTATGCTGATTCTCTTACCATTCTTGTTAGTCTATCATTCAACTCATCAGTGTCACACTCGGCATTATTTAGTACCTGAAATCTGTTCATTATTCCTAACTGAAAGGCTGTTTTGTTTTCCATTACATCTATTGGACATATCTTTTTATTTTTAATTATTTTTCTTTCACATCTAAATTGAATCTGGCTATGCAATCGACCCTTCCATGGTCACTTCCTATATTTACCTAGTTGATAACCGTGACACTGATGATCGTGTTATTCTTATCCGCTATAATGAAGTTGATTTCATTCTTTCTGTCTCCATATGGACTTCTCCAGGTCCATTTTCTCCCTATTCTTTTGTGAAAGAATGTGGTGGTTATTCTTATGTTATATGTTTCAGCAAAATTTACCACCATCTCCCCTCTTTCATTTCTTTCTCCAACTCTAAATTTTCCCAGACATGCTTCTCCATTTTTTGATTTCCCAACTTTTTCATTGAATTCTTCCATGAGTATGGTATATGTGGTCTTTTCCTCTTCCATAATCTGGGAGATGTCGTCATAGAATGTTTCTACTTCTTCATTTGAGCATCGAGAAGTCCGTGAATAAACTTGTATCACCTTCAGGATGTATTTTCTGCATTGTCTGATTAAAATCAATGCTGAGTTGCCAGATACACTGCTGCGTTTAACAATGTTGTGTGCAAGATATCTGCTAATTAGAAATCCTAAGCCACTAACTCTTTCATTTTGCCTTCCTCTCTAGTAAAATTGGTGGTTGCTGTCCTAGAGCTGAATTACTTTTTC
The DNA here is from genome assembly GCF_032717465.1 of Coenobita brevimanus. NCBI lineage: Eukaryota > Metazoa > Arthropoda > Malacostraca > Decapoda > Coenobitidae > Coenobita > Coenobita brevimanus. Next base: position 33,142,395 of record NC_137037.1, read on the forward strand.
TTCTTTTCTGTGGATCTCAATCAAACCTACAATATCCCAAATTATGCTTTCTAATTTAGTCATTAAGTTATAAAGTTTGTAGTTTTCTGTGGGGCTTCTTACATTGTACGTTTAGATCTTCATGGATTTCAGTTCGTTAAATGTCCTAGTCTCTACTTTGCCGAGAGAATGCCTACTCACTTTCTGTGGCACACTGCCTGTAAGCACAGGAGGCAGTACAGTTGGACCTTTAGTAGATGATGATCCAGCAGGAAAGCTCGGCAGATCATTGGCAATAGAATTCATGTTTTGCTGGGAGGATTGTGGCAAATAATCCCTGCCACATAGTTTCCGGTGAGATGAAAGTTTTGTGCCACCTTATTCAGCATATTCAGTGCAGCCCTGTATATCTAAAGGGTGTCCCATGGTAGGCACCATCTAAGACGGTACCTCGTGTATCTACAAGGCCTTCCCCTATCCACCACCCTGGGATGTGCCAGGTAGCAGTGGGATCCTGCCCCTGGATATATATATATATATATATATATATATATATATATATTACAAAGGTTGGCGCCAGCAAGGGCATGCGGCCAGAAAACTTTGCCCCCACTACCTAGTAGCGGACTTCTGGGAGGAGGCACGACAGGGGTTCCACCGGCATAGATTATGGGTCTAGGGTGAGATGGGGCTCGGGCCTGTGCTAGAGGGTACAGGGCACTGCAGTTCCCGGGCTGCCGCTTCCACCCAATAGAGAGGGGCCCGAATCTGGGAGTAGCATCTCAGGAGGCTGACCTATCAGTGGGTGTATAATGGCAAGACAGTTGCAGTGCCAAGGCGTGCTTGGAGGGTGTCCCTGCAGCTGTCCGAGGCCACTACCACAGCCACTGGTAAGCTGGTGGGCTGGTGGTCCCAGATCCATTGCCTGGACCTGGGACTGTGCAGTGAGTGGGGCCTGTTGTATGTCTACCCCCCTTTAATAATACTGACTGTGCCAAAATACAAGAATAAGTTTCAAAGCAAGCCTGAGTACAGTAAATCACCCATGTGGATGAGGGTGGGTTCATGGAATGTGGGAAGTTTGAGGGGAAGAACGAGGGAAGTCGTTGAGGCATTCGGTAGGAGGTGGATGGATGTGGCGTATTTGGAGGAAGTCCGGTCCAGGGGTGGATTAGCCAGAAAGATTGTTGGGAAGGTCTGTTACTATAAGTTGTTTTGGCAGGGGGGGACAGATGGATATGGGGGTGTTGATGTGATGGTTGCAGAGAAATGGGTGGAATATGTTATGAATGTTATGAGAGTCAGCGATAGGATATTGGTAGTGAAAATTCTGTTCGGTAGAAAGATAACTGCAATTATATCGGCATATGCTCCACAGCCAGGATTGGATGAAGTAGAGAATGATAGATTTTGGGATGATTTCACACGTGTAGTAGGTGGTATACGGGATGATGAGATAGTGGTTTTGGGAGGGGACTTAAATGGTCATATAGGTGATGCAGCACAAGATTATGAAGGAGTACATGGGGGATGTGCGCATGGTATAAGGAATGCGGAAGGGGAAAGGATACTCGAGTTTGGGGAGGCAACGGACATGATTGTGTGTAACACATATTTTAGGAAGAGAGAGAGTAAGGTAATTACGTGTGAGTCTGGGGGTAATAGCAGTCAGATAGATAATTTTCTGGTTAGGAGGGCTGATAGGAGGTTAGTGAGGGATGTTAAAGTTGCAGAAGGTAAGGAGTGTGTGCTGCAACACAAACTATTGATTTGTGATATGGTGCTTAAAGAACAAGTGATAAAAAAGAGGACTTATGTATCTAGGAGGAAAATATGGAAGCTGGAAAACCAAGTAGTAAGAGATGCCTTCTATAGCGAGATAACGAGAGTGGTGGCTGAACAGGGAGCTGTAGACAGAGGCGTCAATGTACAGTACAAAGCCCTCAAGAACAATCTTTTCAGAGTTACTGATGTACAGTAATATGCGGTTGGACAAGAGGACCACCAAGACATAAAGTAACTTGGTGGTGGGATGAGGGTGTAGAAGCTGCAGTTAAGGAGAAAAGAAGGCTTTTCCGGGAATGGAAGAAGGGTGGTAGCAAGGAGGAATACTTGGCTGCCAAGCATAGGACTAGAAGAGAGGTATACAGGGCGAAGTCTGAGTCGCAGAGACTTTTACTTGATAACCTAAATCATGGGGAAAGGAAGAATATGATATTTAAGGTGGCAAATCAGATGAAGAGGGATAATCGGGATATTGTAGGTAAGCAGTGTGTGAAGAATGATGAAGGAAGGGTAGTGGTGAACAGTGAGGATATTAAAGATGAATGGAGAGAGCATTATAACCGGTTGTTGAATGAGGAGTTTGGGACAGGGAAGGTTTGGAACCAGCAGATCCAGTGTTTGGCCCTTGGCCTTTGATTGATGCTGCTACTATGAGTGAGGCAATAGGCAGGATGCAGATGGAGGCAGCAGGTGTGTCTGGGTTGACTGCCGAAATATTGAAGGCCTCAGGAGATATAGGGGTGAGGTTTGTCACTGACCTGATAAATATGATCATTTATGAGTGTGTTGTCCCTGATGACTGGCTGAAGAGTGTAACTGTAAATGTGTATAAAGGGAAGGGTGATGCCCTGGAAAGAGGAAATTATAGAGGTATAAAGCTTTTTGATCAGAAAATGAAGGTAATGGAGACAGTTTTAGATGGTATGATTAGAGAAAGAGTGAATATTCATGAGATGCAGTTTGGGTTTATGCCAGGTAGGGGGACCACTGATGCCATATGCATTGTTCGACAGCTTCGGGAAAAGTATATTGGTAAGAAAAGGAATCTGTATTTTGTTTTTGTTGATTTGGAAAAGGCCTTTGACAGAGTCCCTAGAGAGGTGGTGAAATGGGCAATGAGAAAGCTTGCCTTGGAGGAGTGGCTGGTAAGGTGGTTATGGCTATGTATGTGGGTGCTCGCACCCAGGTAAGAGTGAATGGTGATCCGTGAACGCTGGTATGCATCAGGGGTCAGTTTTGAGTCCATGTTGTTTATCATGGTACTTGTAGCCCTCTCACGTGACTTCAGAAACGGACTTCCGTGGGAGATGTTGTATGCTGATGATTTGGTGTTGATTGCAGAGAATGAAAGGGAGGCAGAGGAAAAGTTTAGGAAGTCGAGAGATGGTGTGGGACACAAGGGCTTCAGGGTAAATGCAGATAAAACAAAAGTGATGATATCTACAGTAGGATTAGTGGTGGTACTCTCAAAGACGAGGGAGAGTGGTTATGTGCAGTTTGCCATAAGGGTTTGGGAAGTAATTCCATCTTGTGCTGTGTGTGTGATAAATGGGTGCACAAGAGATGTAGTGGTATCTGAGGTAGACTGTGACATAATGCTGATTTTATGTGCATCGTGTCGAAGAGAGCAGGTTGAGATTGTCAGGCATGAAAGGATTAAACTTGCTAATGGATCTCTTGAATAAGTGGAAGAGTTTTGTTATTTGGGAAACATGTTGTGTGCTGGAGGTGGGGCTGGAGCTAGCTCTCTGGCTAGGGTGAGAAGTGGTTGGAAGAAGTTAAGGGAGCTGTAGCCTCTCCTGACATTGAGAGGACTCTCCCTACGTGCTAAGGGGTCTTTGTATGCAGCATGTGTTAGGAGTGTAATAGTGTATGGTAGTGAGACCTGGGCAGTAAAGGAGGAGGATATTCACAGACTCAGACGTACAGTAATGACAGTGATTAGGTGGATGTATAGTGCGCCCTACATGCAATGTCTCGGGTGGCTGGGTTTACAATGGAAGAGTTGAGAGGTAGGATGAGACTGAGTGCATTGGTGTTGTGATGAGGAGAGGTAGATTGAGATGGTTTGAGCATGTGGAGAGGATGGGGGATGATAACTGGGTGAGGAAGGTGAGAAGTGTTACTATTGGGGATGGGGTTATGAGGCGTAGACCGAGAATGACATGGGATGAGGTCATTGTGACCTCAGGGTTAAAGGACTGAACAGAGATGCTGCAATAGATCGTGCAGCATGGAGAGCCGCCATTAGGTGACCAAGGCCGACGCATGCAAGCATGTTGGAGCCTTCAAAAACGAAACGAATATATATATATATATATATATATATATATATATATATATATCATCATCATCATCCAATCCTGCATTGCCCCATGAAGAGCGTAGGAGCTCGGGGCTAGGCAGTTGGTCCCAACATTTAAGATGAGAGTGACCAGCCTCACTCATCCCTGGGTGGCATTACATGAGCAATCAACCCCAACCATCCCTTGGATATAAACCATCACTGGCTCAATCCGATTGGAGCGCAATAATTACCCACTAAAGCACCAGGTGCCAAAATTTGGTTATATAGTTACCATCCAGCGTAGTAAATGGTTTCCTGGTGCACAGGAAACCATTTGGCTTGTCTCTCAGTGTAGAGTCACCCACAGGCTGAAGGAAGTGGAAAGAATGAAGGAAAGAAAGACAGAAGAGGGAGCGTAAAGTCACTCGTAGACAGAAGGACAAGGAAAGAATGAAGGAAAGAAAGACAGAAGAGAATGGAAGGAAAGAAGGATGGAGAGGAAAGGGCTGACACCCGAGAGCAACACTACATCGAGTGAGTGGATGGTGAGCGCCCCTACCTACCACAAATATATATATATATATATATATATATATATATATATATATATATATATATATATATATATTTATTTATTTAATGCAAGATAGAAGGAACCAAAGGCCAGGAGCCCACAAATCATTCCAAGAAAAAACAAAAACAATACAAAGGAGAGCCTAATTCAAGATCCGTTCCTTTCTAGATGCCTGGCCACACTGTGTGTGAAAGACTGGAGATCATAGGAAGTAGGAAATACAGACAGAGGGAGACAGTTCCAGAGCTGACCTGTTGTATAAATGAAGGACTGAGAGTAACGGTTAACTCTTGCATTAGAGAGTTGGACAGAAAAGGGATGAGAGTTTGTTGCTAGACGGGTGCTATGCACCTGTCATAGAGGTGGAGGGATCCAAGCAGTCAGTTCAGAGGAGCAGTGACTATTGAAGTAGCAATAGAAAAGAGATAAAGATGCAACAGTGCGGTGAAGAGACAGAGGTTGAAAGGAGCCAGTAATAGGAGCAGAGTTGATGAGACGAAAAGCCTTTCACTCCACCCTAATGAGAAGAGCTGTATGTGGGGAGCCTTCCCACACATGAGAGTTGTACTCTAAGCAGGGGCGAATAAAACCCGTGTATAAAGTCAACAACTGTGGAGCGGTAAAGAAGGTACGAAGTCGGTTTAGCACACCTAATCTCTTGGAAGGAGATTGTACAAGAAATACAATATGATCTTTCCAATGTAAGTCCCAAGTGAATGAAACCCCAAGTATGTTCAAGGATGATGCAGGACTGAGCTGGATATTATTAACCATAGATTAGCAAGGTCAGGATTTTTACATGAGTGGCAAGGTGGTAACTGATTTGGTACCAACTTTGGAAAATGACAATAAATATGAAAATGATAGAGATTTTAATTACAAAATTTTTTCAAGATAATGCAATGTATTTGCAAGAGTTGTAACCTAGAACTACTGAAAAACAAAGAAAAATATATTTTTTATGAAATAAATAATGGGCAACTATGTAACAGCAGTGGGGGCGTCAGACTCATCCCGGGGCATCGTTACACGTCCACCTTCGTCTCCTCCACTTCCCCCCTCCCATATTGAATGTTTCTTTGTTTACCTTCTTTTGTATAACACTGTTTTAGCTGCAAAATAACACACATAACTACATAATTATATTGACTAGTAAGCGTATGCAGCCTCGACCTCATGTGTGTGGCAAGGTGGTACTGAAATTTGGACCAAGAGGCATAAAACCAAAATTTTACGCGGGAGCAAAACCTACCCACCATGCACGACCACAGCACACCTTGAACTGAGAATACTGGGGAGAGCGGTCACAGACACCCACAGGCGTCAGCGTGGTAAAGTTGAATAGGCCTATGGAACTGACTTTGGCGCCACCTTGCTAATCTAGGGTTAAACATTAGTGGATACTCCTGTGGACGATTGTGTCGGGTTGTTAACCCCTAGGGTACCCAATTCTCCAGCCTCGACTGTCCCCCAGGACGCAAAAACAGGCCAATTTTTCGACTTCCTCAAAGGTAAAAAATTTTATGCCCGATTTATAGAGCTTGAATTTACACACCTGAAAACGCAAACTCCACCCTCCTAGACCCAATAGTTACCGAGCTATGGTCCATCAAAGTTTATAATAGTTATCCTTCGCGGCCCCAGCGAGAAAGAAAGTACGCCGCTCGCACCTGTTTTCTTCGCAACAATACATACAAAATCACCAAAATCAATTTTTTGTGCTTAGAAAAAAATAAAATAGTAACAAACCCCCTAAATAAATATGATAAATAAAAATTATCCTTCCCTCCTCTCCTCATACCTCCAATCCCCTCCCTCCCCTTCCCTTCCCTTCCCTTCCCCTCTCGTCCCCTTTGCTCTTCCCCCTTCCCTCCATGCCGAGCTGTCAAATCTAGCAAGGGAAATAGGTCATGAACCCCCCAATAAAAATATGATAAATAGTAAAAATTATCCTCCCCTTCTCTCCCCTCTTCAAACCTCCAGTCCCCTCCATCCCCTTCCGTTCCCTCCCCTCCTCTCTCCTCTCCTTCCCTCCCCTCCCCTCGCCTAACCTCCCCTTCCCCCTCCCCTCCCCTCCGAGCTGTCAAATCTAGTTTTCGTTTCGTTTCGTTTCGTTTTGAAGGCTCCAACATGCTTCCACGTGTCGGCATAAAATAAAATGTCTTTTCCAAGTGGGTTTCGACTAAAGACAGCTAAAGTAATTGTGGTGTGGATATCTGTATGCAGACACCAATAAATTACAGGTAATGATTAAAAAACACATGCCATAAAGCTTAAAAAATACGCAAAATATTCGAGGCCGGGGAGGTGCTAGGGGGTGCGGGTAGGGGGTGGGGGTGGGGGGAGCTGATAAGGCCAGGAGGGGGTGGATGGGGATTGAGGGATGGGAGGAGACCACCACAAGACACAAAGGAAGGGCCAAAGTGGAGTACAGGGACATGGAGGAAGGGTAAGGGGGAAATACCCTCCCCCCAGTTGACTGGGGAGGAGGACATGGGGGGGGATCCACATGGGAGGGGGGGATGCATGAGGAGGGGGTGGGAGGGGTTATTGTGGTGGTAAGAACGGTGGGAGGTAGGGTAGTAACAAGGTAGTGGAGTAGAAGGACGTGGCGAGAGGGAGGTGGGGGGTACACCCCCCACCGCCTGGTTACGGGCCTGGTTCCCCCCTCCGGTGTGTCCAACACCTAGTTCTGATTGGATAGAAGCCATCTACGTCACAGCTGGGGTGAAGCCAGCTGCCGCCAGTTTTTTGTGGATGTTGTACAATCGGTGTTGCTCGTCCTCTTAAGAAATTGCGCAAAAAGTCTGATCGATGAGATTAGCACTTAAGGGGTTAAGTGTAAAAACTGAGTTTTTGATGCATTAAAAACAAGATTATTTTTACCCCAGTCAGAGATACAAGCCAAGCCAGACATTAGGTGTACCATAGCCTCATCCCTTGTTTGTTGAAGTAACTGCTGAGATGGAGGTTGCAGGAACCGAATGGAAAGGTGAAGGGTGGAATCATGAGCGTACGAGTGGATAGGGTTAGATGTACAGCTTAAAAAGTCATTGATGAATAAAAAGAAGAGAGTTGGTGATAGGTCAGAGCCCTGAGGAACACCACTGTTGATAGATCTAGAACGATGGCCATCTACAACAGCGGCTATAGAACAACCAGAAAGGAAGCTATAGATGAAGGCACAGATAGAAGGATAGAAACCAAAAGAGGGCAGTTTGGAAATTAACCCCTACACCGCGGGCTTGTTTACCAATGACTTGCGTGTCCCGCGGGGTTATTTGGGCTCCGACAGACTCTCAAAAAATATTTGCCAAAAATCAGTTATTAGTCCTAGAATAATAAAATTACATATGATTATGGCACATACCTTCAGCTTTCTCCTGGAATGATTGTTGAGCCTTCGTCCGTTACCGTAGGACTTGTGGAGACCTCTGAAGTAGGGTAACGAAGTCTCCACTTTACACTTCCCGACAACCCGTAATATGCTTACCACAGCCAGATACAAACACTATAAACACTATTCTACAATTTTCAAGTAGTTTGGGATCCATACTAAAAAAAAAAACACTGTGAAAGCAATGGAAATTACGAGCGCGTCTGATCGTCGCACTGGCACTAGTTCGCTCTTGGTACTCTGTCATTTATTATTCATAAAACCCCTCACACTTTATATTTCTATTACTATATAACACTTATATATATCTACAGTCTTTATCCATAAGTTTCCTTCAGTAGTATTAGTTTATTGTCACTGTAGGGATTCAATTTCTTTCAGTAAAATACGTAGCATTCACTTTCTCGTCCTGTATACTAGCATTGAGAGTGAATGTCACTTTCATCTTCACTCTCATAACTCATAGCATTCAGACATGCTAGAGTGAAACTTTCACTTTCATTACTCCTAGGGTATATACTCGTATTCTTATAATACTACTCATATACATTTCTATTTACGTTCTCTATTTTATTTACGTTATTTACATTTCTATTTTATTTACACTGTGTTATGCACTGTCACTTGAAGTAACTTATAAAACTATTTTCCATTTTTCACGTATATTTACATTCATTACTTTCACTTGCTGTTTACACATTATTTACGCATTATTTACAATTCCACTTGCACTGTTTTACTCAATAGAAAGATCGTAGTCACTCTTTTATCAATTGTCAGCCCTTTACCTCTTTCCACACAAGGTTTAGTAGGGGGTAAAGGTCACAGGGCCCTTTGCATGGGGGTGAAAAAGTCCTTGAAGTCAGCAAGAAGAAACATACGTACCCTCACTTCGGAAGATGACAGTAAACTGATAACGGAGGGCTGGGGTGGAGGCCTACTTAGGGGATATTCAGAGCTACCAATGTTAGCTCTTGAAACAGCTATGTCTAGCACTGAAATGATTGGCAGGAAATCTAGACAATGCATTATAAATTAGGTAGTTCCAGGTGAATGTAAATCTCACTTAGGCTTCTCCCTTCCCTCCTTACATGTATATTTATTACGAAAATAGATTATACGGCATATTTCAAGGGGAAAAAATCAGCGAAAATTAGCGAACGAGTGCACGTGAGGTGTTGTCAGGTGATAATTAGCCAATTCCAGGTGTATGGCACTCTCACTTACCTTATTTCTTTCTTGTATATATTATTTGGTATAAGAATAGGACATAGGGCTTATTTCAATGGATGAAATCAGTGAAAAATTCCAGGGAAGATTTACTTAGCGTAGCACGGCCGGGGAGGCGAGAGGATAGGGTAATGGAGGGGGGGGTAGGGAGGGGAGTCAAGAACGGGGAGAAATGGCTAAATTGTCAACAATGGATGGCAGTACAGATGAGATTAGGAGTGCTGACTAGTGTTGGACATTGGCAGTACTGATAGATGATACAAGCCCCCACTTGGAAGCCCGGGTTAATTCAAAATAACACAGAATCACAAAAGCGACGCCCCGCGGTATGATCCCTTGCTCCCAAGCATCACGAAAGTGACGCCCCGCGGTTAAGGGGTTAAAGATTTATGCCAGACTCGACTGAAAGCCTTTGAGATGTCAAGTGCAATGCCAAAGCTTTTGCCAAAGTCCCAAATGGAGGATGACCAGGAGTCTGAAAGGTAGGTGAGAAGATCGCCAGTGGAGTGTCCCTGACGGAACACATACTATGATCAGAAAGAATGTTGTGACAGAAAAGGTGCTTTAAAATTTTTCTGTTAACCCTTTAACCGCGGGTGTCATTCCAGAATGACGTTGCAAAAACTGGACCAAACCGCGGGTGTCATTCTCGAATGTTTGTGAATATTTTGAATACCCCGCGTTTTTTCCGTGCTCTAATTGTTTCAAGGGAGAGTAGCTATTAAGTTCTTTCACTCCAGCCGACCCCCACCTCCCTCTTCCCCCCCCTGGGGCCCCACCTCCCACCCCCTGGGCCCCCCACCCCACCCCTGACCAAGCGCGCATCAGTATCTGTCCAGCTGTGTGAGTGACAACACATGTTGATGTGGCAGTGAAGTGCAGGCAATTACAGTGCCTTTTACCTGTCTCAGTGAACACAGAGTGAGTGTTTATCGTATGTGCAGTGTTCATATATGTTTATAGTATTATTATCAGAATGTGATTGGCATTTGGTAATGGTGTGTGAGCGAAAAATAGTGATTACAACACCGCTGATGTGGCAGTGAAGTGCAGGCAATTACAGTGCCTTTTACCTGCCTCAGTGAAAACAGAGTGGGTGTTTATCGTATGTGCAGTGTTCATATATGTTTATAGTATTATTATCAGAATGAGGTTGGCATTTGGTAATGGTGTGTGAGCGAAAAATAGTGATTACAACACCGCTGATGTGGCAGTGAAGTGCAGGTAATTACAGTGCCTTTTACCTGCCTCAGTGAACACAGAGTGGGTGTTTATCGTATGTGCAGTGTTCATATATGTTTATAGTATTATTATCAGAATGAGGTTGGCATTTGGTAATGGTGTATGAGCGAAGGTAATGATGTGTGAGCGAAAAATAGTGATTTTACACCCCTCACTTCTAACGGCACTGCCCGTCCTGTGAAAGTCAACGAAGTCATGAAACCTACATCAATGGAAAGCTGAAGGTTAGTACTTTCTAATGGTACCTTATTTTTTTCTCTAGCTTTATTCTGTGCAGAGTTATTAAGGTTAAAAGGTTTGTTTACATTTGGCTGAAACCCCCGCGGGAGAGGACAGTCAGACCAAAACAATACCCGCGGTTAAAGGGTTAAGAATTGACTAAAAAACTTTTGAGACACAGGATGTTAAAGCAATTGGATGATAGTTAGAGGGTTGGGAATGGTCACCCGTCCTTGGGACTGGCTAAATGAGAGCAAATTTCCAGCAAGAAGGAAAGGTACAAGTTGACAGACAGAGGCGGATGGCGGAAAAATTTATGGTCCCCCCCCCCCGGGGACTCTGAGGCCTGATTTACTGATGCCATTTTTCTTTTTTAAATTTTGAAAAGGAAGTGTAGTGTGTACTGTGCACGTAATTTGGTGTTGACAGCTAGAGAAACTTGTGCTGGAGAGCATGCTGGCCTACTCTCTGTGTTACTGAAGCACTGAAAAAGTTCAACAAAGGGGGATGGTCAGGAACTAGTCCCGAGGGCTAATGAAATGGGAGCTCCAGCTCTCCCTGTCATCAGCTTTCCATCCACCTTGGGAATACTGCCCAGATCGACTGGTGCTACAGTCTACTTCACATATATATATATATATATATATATATATATATATATATATACTGTGGAGAGAGAGAGAGAGAGAGAGAGAGACAGACAGACAGAGGGGGGGCAGAAAGAGAGATAGACGAAAAGAGACAGACAGACAGATAAACAAAAGATCAACAGAAAGACATTTGAGATCTCTGTGTAAATAAAAAAGGCGAATGGCATAACCGTATAGGATGAGAATCGTATTTGAGAGACAAAAAGCAAAGAGAAAATAACGTATGTGATGGCAATAAATATTAGACAGAATATCTACTGTGAAGGCAGTATGTGCAGAGAATGAGACCCATACAACAGAAAGAATGAAAGAGACATGAAAATTACATTTGGAAGGAAACACCAAGAAAGTCTCATTTTTAACCCCTCCGCCCATGATGACGTGTTTGTCGTCATATGGGTGTGGCTGCGACTATACTCGATGACACACTTGTCGTCATTTAAGCATAAAAAGCTTCATCAGAGAAAAAGCTTTTGTCCAATCGGCATCATTTTTCGAGGCATCATAGTTTCCACACTTCTCGTCAAAAGTGATGACTTAGCAACCTTGGGGCCCATGAAATGCGGCAGGCCAGACAGGTTGATTAGTACCAGGACTGTTGAGGGAGAAGGTAGTGCACAGCGGGCCCTTTAAATTGTACTCTATTTTCCCCCGTCCTGGCTGCACATCATATTCCACTATACCAATAATGTTTGCGTTTACTTTTTGTGCACTATTGTGATTAGATTGGTGTTTGCAATAGGGAACTAGGTTTTTGTGAATCATTCCTGGCCATTATCAGCCGTTGGCCCAACGAAGATTGTGCTAGGCCTACCCTGTTTTTCACCGTGTCCCAACAATTACACTCCCTCTACCCTGCACCCAATGTGAGTATTCAACCACTGAACAATAGTGACAGTGAATCAGGCGACTATAGTGTGCAATAGCTAGTGAGGAAGGACATAGTGAAACGTTGAGCAGGGAGAGGTGAGAAACTGCCTAACGACAAGGCGTTGTCTTGAATGGAATATTTGCCAAGGTGTTGATGAAGTTCTTGTTTTATGCTGATATATGGTGGATAGTGTTATTGTGCAACAGACAGGAGTCTAGTGCAACGAGTGTACATGATAAAACATTGGCTAGGGCAGGAGTCACATACGCCTTACAGCCACGGCACGTCGATGTCAGGAGGGGATAAAATAGAGGAGGGTTATAGGGATATTTGATTTTATCATATTGTTATATTTATTCTGTATGCTTTTTTTTTTGTGAAATAAAGCATGAGTGTTATAGTGATATGTTTATCGTATGCTTCTGCGGATGAACATTAACGCTGCACCATGTGCTTGTCAGAAGATATCATCGTGATACCTTATTGTAGGTATCACAGATGTGACATACAGTGCATGTTCATGTATTGTGGTGAAATATACTGTATTTCTCATAAAATGATGGATTTGGTTATGTGTAATGTGAAATAAAAGTGTGAACACTGCAGCATCTTCAGGTAAGGGGAAACATCATCTGCTACACCTTAGTGTACAGGTAATGGCCATGTACTTTTAGTGGTGTAATAATACTGTGTATCTCATATATTGATATATTTGGTTATGTTCTAGGTGAACGACAGTAAAAAACTGACAGAATTGCTCATAAGAACGAGTGCATATTGTATATCTGAGTTAGCACAAAGGTAGCGACATGCAAGGTGAGGTTAGGAGCACGTGCATTTAAATTTTATTGGGGAAATATACTGTGTATCTGATATATTGATAGATTTGGTTATTATTTGAAAAGAAAGTGAAAGACTGAACCACATGCTCATAAGAAAGAGAACGTCTCGTACACCTGAGTTAGCACAAAGGTAGCAAAATGCAATGTGAGATACATAATTGTAGATGGCATATTATACTATGTACCTCATAAAGTGAGAGATTTGATCATGCATTATGTGAAAAAAAGTAAAAGTGGACCATGTGATCGTCTGAAAATCATCATCTGCTACACCTTACCACCCAGGTAGAGGTCCCGTAATTGACACACACACACACACACACACACACACACACACACACACACACACTCACACAGTACAAAACTCCTCACCTCCCAACCGAGCTGGTCCTGCAGGAAGATCATCACCACTGGGTAAGTACATGAAAATCTTTATTTATCTACTTACCTCTATTTATGTCAGTATATTTACACATACATATATACTGTTATTTACCTCAACACAAATGACAGAGAAATAAGTACAGCTTCAGTTTCAGTTGCTAGCAACAGGTTTAGTGTTCATGTGTAGTTTCTGAGAGGACTAGAAACAAAACAGAAGTAATTATATAAAACAGTCATTGGTATAAAACCAAAGAAAGCATAGTTAGCAAGCATAAAAATGTTAGCGCTCTATGGGAATATAACATAAGTGAGCGCAGCTGATGGCAGTTCAGTGCACAGGAAAATACATCATAGTTTTTTGCATTTTTCTCGAAAACTATGAGGCCTAGGATCACCGTTTTGGCTCAAATGAAAGCCAATGAAATTCTGCATAGGATAATAAAATAAAAACATAACAGTGGCGAGAAAAGTTTTTCACTAGAGCTCCCCGAATAAAAAAATTTGTCTGTCGGAAATGGGTTTTACTTTTATGCTTATTACTCGAACATCATAACTCTTATCAAACTGGGACCTCCGGCATTCGAAAGCTAATAAAATTCTCTTTCGAATGATGGAATAACATGTAGAGATTGATCAGTAAACATTCGACTTCTGATGTTGGGAAGTGAGATCTGAGATCCCTAATGTTTATTCTGAGGGCCCTAACATATGTATAATGTATTTTTGTGTGTGCGTGTATTTTTTTTTTGCTTACTGTGTAGAACAAACATCGACTAATAGGAATATGTGGGTTTTGTGGCAAGATAATTATGTTTGGGTGGTGAAAATAAGCCAAGAATATACATTTTTGGAGTGCACAGCAACCAGGGGGGAGGGGAGAAAAGCCGATGTGTCATGGCACAGAAAACTTATTAGCTTATCTGCACAGGAAAGGGTTAAGTGCTAAATGACGCTGTCAGAAGAGATGAGGAAGAAATGGGTCATGGCAAGTGAGGACATTCTGTCTAGAAAGAAAAATTATATTCCATCAAAGATCTGAAGAGGAAAATAACGATAACAACAAAAATAATAATAATAATAATAATAATAACAGTATGATGATGAAGGAGAAGTGGAAAAAGAAAAAAAAAGAAGAAAAATCATGCTATGCAGTGAAGAAAAGCATCATTAACAATATTTCATACATAGTGGATGCATAAATAGCAGAGAGTGTTCACAGCGTTCTATTGGGTTTACAAAAATGAACTGCATTTATATTGATTAATGTTGCTGAGAGATTTGATTAGATGGAGAGATTGTAGATGTATCATAGAGAATGGCTTCCCCTCTATCACCAGTGGAGTGTAACGTGAGCTGTTGCTTAGTAAAATGGTGCATCATCAAGTAGAAGGAATAGGCAGGTCTCTCTCTTTCTCAAGTTCCCCCATTGTGTATTGTAAGCATGGTGAGTTACAGAGCATTTTTGGGTTACGGAGTTTATTGTACACAGTGATATCGAAGTGTGATTGACAGCATAATGCAGCATGACAAACTTCCTAGCTGACCACATCTTCTGCCTTCTGCCCTGGATACTCTTGGGCTCTCCCTAACCCCTTCTGACCTGAAGGGAATCTCTCCGACATTATATACAGCTCGGAGGGGATGTGCGTGTGTGATGCAGCGTCTGGTATATTTCCATTCACGTGGACTAACCGACTAGAGCTGGTTACCTCACGTGTTTGAATACATCACGAAATTCTTGGTCGTCTGGACTACAAGAGATTGTTTGAGATACATCATGTGTTAAGACATTCTTGATGATCTGGGACAAGAGTGTGGATATACATCATGTGGATTGCCATTCCTAGTAAGAAGCTGTGTATGTCTCCACCAGACACTAACTACCACAGATTGTGATATGCAATATATATTGGTGCCTCTAATGCCTACATATCGCCAGGTCACGCAAAGCTGTCGTACCAACGACAGTAAATATATTACAGTCAACATGTAAACTAATTAGGTGAAATACATAATACTGTAAAAGTAACAATTGTGGTAATACTGTAACATAATTGCAGTCATTGTGGTAATAAAATTGTATATATATATATATATATATATATATATATATATATATATATATATATATATATATATATATATATATATACACACACACACACACGAGCAATATCACAATAATACAATGGCAAGTCTACAGTAGTCAATTATATATAAGAGAAAGGCTTGGTATCTATCTATCTTTCTATCTATATACAACCCGTAATTTGTTCTTTAATAATAATTTACATATGCAATATTTACAATATTTACTCAGTTTGTCTCACTTGTACAGAACAGTTCTTAAACACCGATTCCAGGTTAGCAGTCCTTGTTTGCATTCAGTACATGGCCAAAAGTAATTTAGCAATTATGATGGAGAAAATTACAAAGATGACTGAAACTGGGCTGTATACATAATATGGGTTCAATATAATCCTACTGTATTCTTCCCAAGGTAGTATTGTCTGATTTATTAGCTGCATGGTTTTAAACTTGGGTCAAGTCAACTAAATGTGTGCACTTATGCTTAAGTTCATCCTAGGTAATGGCTGGAAGTACTTATGTGTTTGGCTGAGAAAAGCATAATGGTTTCCAGTGGGCAAAGTGGATACTGTAGGTGTCAGAACTGCACAGTAATCTGGTGAGATGTATAAACCAGTTGCTGATGTATGGGCAAGTCACAAATATTGATGTTTTTTGAGTGAAGAAGAAAAACTGCGAATGTCCAATGCGTTGATGGTGGATGAGTTTATCTGGTGCAAATGTTAAGTTGCAATGATGAGGGATGTCGTGATTCTTTATGATAGCCATTTCACATGGGACACTCTTAGCAGGCTGAAACGAGAAGATGTGCGCAGGACAAAGGTAAAATGCATGTAGTGATATGGACATTTGTTTTCAATTGTTTCGCCAGTGAACAAGACAGCTTTCTGTTTCTTGGAGACCATGATGACTACTGTTTTGATTTTGATGGTGACTAATGAGTCATCTTTAATTTAGAAGGAAAAGGGTATATTTGACAGACTGTTTAAAAATCATCTGTAACGAATGGTACCCAAATTACTGTTGATGGTGGTGTTAGTGGTGCTTCCGAGTATGGATAATATAACATCAGATTTCTTTCACCAAACAAGGGCTTCAAACAACGTTTATGTATTCCTTAACTAATTATTTGACGGAGATTGCTAATGGGTAGTAAATTTATGGTGATCCTTCCATTACCAGCATTACCAGTTCCTTTCAAGAAGGACTGATAATGAGCTCAAGTACTGGCTAACTGTAGTATTATTATGTCAGTATGTTCCATGATCACTGAGAGGTGTTGGAAGAGTGTATTATTTCCTTCTTGTGTATTTACTTCCTCTACAATTCCTACAGTTGACTTTTCTGCCTTTCTTAGGTTTTTAACAATCATCAGCATTAATGTGTTCCGGGTATTAGCCAACTTTTGTTGATATGAGAGAATTTGTGCAGTTTTGTTAAATTTGTATTTATTTCCTCCAGATCATTTTCTTTAGCCAATCCAAAAATGTTGCCATAATTACGTCACTTAGGTCGAACAAACCACGTTTGTTACGCGTATTTGTGTATGTGTTACTCCCACCTGATGGGATGTCCTGGATCATGGTGAATATTACAGTATGTGCTTAGCCTGTTCTAGCTTCCAGTCAGTTAACTTAATGAATTCAGCCTCTTCCTGTGTGGGGTGATGATGTGAGGAAGGGCGTGTTAATACCACTTCCAGAGTTCTAAGTGGTACTGATAATATTTTTTGTAACATTATTGGTAGGTCTTCCACTACGTCTAAACTAATTTCGGTACTCATTATGTCCTGCACAATTGCCGTTGATGCTGCTGGGGCGATCAGGCACAAATGTCTGCTTACATGTTGAGGGTGTAAGTGAGGTGATCCTCTTGATATCAACAGGAACATGATCCATGGAATAATTCGCCTCAACTTTACCAACAGAAAGAACAAATGTATTAGATGGCTAATCCACTGTTTTTTGCAAGTTATGTTAAGGGTGATGATAGTGATGATGAACACTACAGTTATCTTGACTGTTTAAACCTATTACCTATCTATACGAGTGGTGCAAAGAAACACGAGTCTGAGACAGAAGTTTATCCCTGACTAGTTTTGCACAAAGGCTTCTTCAGAGAAATGAACAAGCCTCTGTGCGAAACTAGTCAGGAATAAACTTCTCCCTCACACTCGTGTTTCTTTATACCACCCATATATATGTCATAATATCTCAACGTATTACCTATAAAAGGAGTCTAAATCGATTCCTAGTCAAGTAAATGCTTTGTTATGGTGAGAGCTTATTGGTTGCACCTATGTTTCTCTGGCATGCGACGGAAATTTATTTCAATATGTGTTTATTGCTTCCGGCTTATTTTCACCGTGTGTACTAGGCGTTTCGGTTGTATCCGGTGTTTATAATTGCAAGCTAAATTTTTTGAGACCCTTAGTAAATAATCAGTGTTTGTTTTTCTTTGTTACTCGATAGTGACTTAATCACTACCTTATTGGCTGTTTTCTTAATAGTTCTGTATGGGTTTTCAAATTTCGGTGACAGTTTATTGTCTTTAGTATGAATGATGCCATAGACAATATCACCTATGCTGATGTTTGATTCGCTTGCCTTCTTATTAAATGATTCCGTCATTTCTTCCTTGGACATCGTTAACTGTTTCTTTGTGTGTATTTCTTGAAATTCACTTAAGTGAAGTCTACGATAGTCATCATAATTGTACACTGGAATGTGTTCGCCTTCCAGCATCTCGTACGGGACATGTTTGTCTGATCCTTAAATGATGAAACGAGGTGTGTCTCCTATAGATTTGTAAATCGCACAATTAATTGATGCTTCAACTCTGGGGATTCAGTCATCCCACTTTACATAATTTTCAATGAGAATGTGCTGTAGTACATCTAATATATATATATATATATATATATATATATATATATATATATATATATATATATATATATATATATATATATATATATATATATATACATATATATATATATATATATATATATATATATATATATATATATATATATATATATATATATATATATTTTTTCCACCAATCCATTGGAAGCTGGATGGTATGCCAAGACATTAACCTTCTTTATATTGTATTGTTTACGTATTTCTTGCAAAATTTCGGAGTTAAATTCACCACAATTGTCACTTATTAGCACCTTTGTCGTGATGAACCTACAGATAACATGATCAATGATTACCCGTGTGACTGTTTCTGTTGTTTTGTCCGTAACCGGAACCAAGATCACGTATCGTGCGAAATGATCAGTAGCAACAAAAAAGATATTGACTGTAATTGGTAGTTAAGGGTAAGTTAAGTAAATCAACCGTGATAATGTCCCACAATTGGTTAGGTACAGGATATTTCCTTATAGGTGCAGGTGCTAACATGTAACGTTTGTGTTTTGCACATGACTCACATTTGCCTACGTGATTATGTATGTCTTTGCATAACATTGGCCGATAATATGGCATTGGGGCCTGCCTGACTGTCCTATCCTTGTCAGGATGCCCTGCATGTGGACTATCGTGTATTATCCCTAAAATGTGAGGTATCATTGTACTAGGAGTAACTAATTGCCTGATATTTTTTCTACGATTCGGTTGTCCTGGATTTACCCTATATAAGGTATTGTTTTCCATTGTGAATTGTTTCAGTGGTACATGTAACTTAGGTAATGGTACATCATTGCCTGACTTGAGATGATATATTACTTTAGACCATACTGGATCCTGAGATTTTTTTATTAGTAGGGATTATTTCACTATCGTTGGAGGGTGATTCCCGTGGACTTCTTGTAGAGACACTGGCTGATGGCTTTCACGATAAGGATCCGCCGCCAAATTTATTTTACCTTTTATTTAGTGAATATTTACATTGCAATTCTGGATTTTACACTTCCATCGTGTTCTCCTCCCAGAGAGGAGTTTTTCTTGGAACATGACTAAGAGAGGCTTATGGTCTGTGTATAGGTGAATTTTGTATCCATATACTGTACAAGGTCACGAGATTTCTGTAGAGCAAATATTACTGCTAGGACTTCTAAGTCTAGTGTACAATGTTTTTTCTCTGCTCTTTTCATTTCTCTACTGGCAAATGCAATGGGCTGGTATTTCCATCGTATATCCTCTTGCATCAATACAGCACCTAAGCCTCTGAGGGAGGCATCTGTGCAAATTATAAATGGTTTTGTTAAATTAGAATAGGCCAAGCAAGGTGCACATATAAGTTTATCTTTAAATTCATTAGATGCTATTTTTTTTTTCCTCTCCCAGCTGAATTACAGCTTGTTTTTTCAGCAGGAGGAATTATATGAGAGAATTTTTGTATGAATGTAATATCCTGTCAGTCCTAAAAACTCTCTTGCATCATCCACATTTGTGGGTTCAGGGAAATCCTTTACTGCCTGAATTTTCTTTTCTGAGGTGTGGATACCTTCTGAATCGAGTCTGTGGCCCTATATTTTAATTTCCAGACAGCTTAATGTTTAAACAAACATTGGCTAACTTGTGTAGGAACTGGTCTAATTTCTGATGATGTTCATCTGTTGTGTGTTGTGGTTATGATGTTATCCAGATACATGAAAATACCAACACCTAACATTCCTGATAAAACACTATTAATTATTCATTGGAATATGCCTGAAGCTGTCCATAATCCCATCGGCATTCTTTTTTACTGATAATGCCCACTATTTGTTGAGAAAACAGTGTATTTGCGTGAATCTTCATCTAGCTGTATTTGGTAATAGCCACTAAGTAACTCGATTGTAGAAAAGACCATATTTTCTGGTCCAGTGTTGTGTAAGACATCACTTAACGATGGCGTGGGAAAATGATCTGGAATGGTTTCCTGATTAAGTTGGCAATATTCAAAACTGCCCACATTTCCATGTTTTGTTTAGGTACAAAGAAGATTGGTGTGTTCCTTGGGGATACTGAAGGTTCAGTGATCTCCAGACGTAATATTTCATCCACATACTGCCTTGCTAGTACACGTTGTGACTGTGCAACTCTTTTTCTGGCGCAGAGACTGGTTGTGTATCCTGTTTTACGTTGATATGGTGTTGTATTAGATTTGTAAACCCTAAGTTTTCACCAGGTAATGTAACAGTCAGTTGTAGTAAGTGTAAAATATCATTTTCCACACCGGAATTCTCTGTGCAAAT
The DNA here is from genome assembly GCF_032717465.1 of Coenobita brevimanus. Classification (NCBI taxonomy): domain Eukaryota; kingdom Metazoa; phylum Arthropoda; class Malacostraca; order Decapoda; family Coenobitidae; genus Coenobita; species Coenobita brevimanus. The sequence continues at coordinate 33,163,134 of NC_137037.1, forward strand.
TAAATGCTCACTGATGTACTCCTTGGCTGATGAGTTTACTCTGCTCGATGCTCAAGTTACTATCACTTTCATATAAGAGCTGGGCAAATTTCTAAGTTCCATATACAAGTTCCTTTCTTAATCTCCACATCTCCATTCATGGTGTTAGCTAAAATGTTATTAGTCTCATCCTTGTCATTTATCCAACATAGGGCACTTTATATCAAAGGGCCATTTATTTTGATAGTCTATTCAAATACAATGAGATTATAATTTCTCAATTTACTCTTAATCGTAACGTGCATGAATGATTTAGGTGGTAAATATATATTAAAATTAATGCTTGCTGGGTGAGTGAGCGAGTCACGATTGGTGTGTAGGTCAGTGGGTGAGAGGTTGTAAGCCCGTTGGTGAAGGGTGGTGAAGTCCCGTTTTCTTTGAGAGACTGTATGTTAGACTCTACCTTCTTTGTGATGTGTGTAATTGGTCATGTGACTCTAGTTTCTCTATAATTCTTGGTTGTGGTATCAGATCAAACTTCCTCTATGAATTCACTGTTGTAGTTAATTCCATTGAAATGGGGCATCAATATTATATTTTGTGTCCTCATTGCATTTAGTCCAAGCAGCATATTTCCTCTAATTGATAATTTTTCTACTATGTAAAATGTGGTGGCGAATGATTTTGTGGTCTCTGAATTTCATGGTTAACTCAATAAGATCAATAACTGGTATTTCTCTACCATCTACTGTGTATAAAGTCTGAATTTTCCAAAAAAGTCCCTTTTCTTCTATTTTGAAATATTCTTTCTAACTCATCTTGCGTTATTAGATTCACTGGTGAGCCTGAATCCAAAATAATGACATCTCTTCGTCTTCACTTACAGCAGACATCAAAATGCTTTCATTTCCCAAAATACTTCCTATGTTTACTACTTATTTATTTGGTTGTTTTATGTGTTATCATCTTTTGTGCTGGTATGACCTTCCCCCGATCTATAGATAGATAGTCCTAGCTCCTTCGTACATACTCCTCACAGCACTCAACAATTTCTCCTCCACTCCATATATTCTTAATACCTTCCACATACTTTGCCTATCTGTTCTGCCATAAGCTTTCCCCAAATCCATGAAGGCAGCATACACTTTCTTTCCCTTCTCTAGATTCGTCTCCACTAAACATCTTGGAACAAATATCTGATCTACACACCCTATTCCCTTCCTAAATCCTCCTTGTTCTTCTCCAGCTAGCTCCACTCTTATATGCCTAACCCTATCAAAGAGTATTCTACCATATATTTTTCCAGTCACACTAAGAAGGCAAATACCCCTATGGTTACCACGTACTTCTCTCTCCCCTTTTCCTTTGTATAAAGGAACAATTATACCTGATTTCCAGTCCTCTGAAACCCTTCTCTCTTCCCAAGCCAGTCTACACAACTTCCATATCCACTCCATAAAAATCTCTTCCCCATACTTCAGCATTTCACCACACACTTCATCAATTCCTGGGGCCTTTCCCATCTTGATCTTCTTCATTGCCTCCACTACTTCCGCCCTACAGATCTCTTTCCTCCCTCCTCTTATCTCCTCTTCTCCCAGCCATTCCCCAACCACTTATACTCGCACTGCTATCACTCTCAACATTCAACAAATCCTCGAAGTGCTTCTTCCATCTCCTCAATTTCTCTCTCTTCTCCACCAACAATCTACTTTTCCCATCTTTCACTTCCCTACTATTTCCCCTTTCACACTGTCTTACTTTCTTTACCTCGTTCCAAAACAATTTCTTACTTTCCCTCTATTTTACAGTCAGATTCCTCCCAAACTCTTCGTCCACTTTCTTCTTACTCTCCTTCACCAATATATATATATATATATATATATATATATATATATATATATATATATATATATATATATATATATATATATATATATATATATATATATATATATATATATATATAAATAATCCCTCCAATATCCTGACGCCCACTATCCGGACATCCCCACTAACCGGACATAATCATCCCGGAGATCCAATATTCCTAAAATGGTCCGAAAACCACAAAAAATTTGAAAAAAAAAAATCCTGCCCATAATTTGAATTTGGCGCGTGGGGCACGGGACAACTTTGTTGTGGCGCGTCATTCCTCTGACGTCCGCTAGAGCGCCCCTGCATCCTCCCCACTTTCCGTCTGTCTCTTGCCACGAGAGAACGCTTGTCGTCATGGCTGCCCATGTGCTCGCTTTTGTGGTGGTGCCTTACCTGCTGCAGGCACTCCTGCTCTCTCGTGCCTCTCCTTCGTGTGTGTGATGATGGCCCCACCGCCTGAGAAGAGGAAGAGAGTGGTATTGACTCTGGAGAAGAAGTGGGAGATACTGGAGAAAGTAGATGCGGGATGGTCTTCTTCACGCATCCTCCATAAGTTTAACCTGGCCCGATCTACTTTGTTTGATATTAAGAGATCCCGAGACAAACTCATGGAGTACACGGCTGACTTCTCGTCGAATAGCAAACGCAACGTGGAGAGGAAGGTGATGTTTACTCCCAAGTTTGCTGAAGTCAACTGCTCCATGTTGATTTGGTATCGACAGCAACGTGCTGCTGGTGTGATGGTACGTGGTACGGATCTGAAGGCTGCTGCTGAGAAGTTCGCAAGGCTTCACGATGCCCTAGACTTCAAGGCATCCGAGGGTTGGCTCTTCGCGTTTAAGTTACGGCATGGCCTTACCAACTGTAAGTCTCATGGCGAAGCTTTGGACGCTAACGAGGATGGAGTTGACGAGTTTCAGCACAAGATGAAGGGCTTGATCGACAGGGAGGGCCTCACTCTCGGTCAAGTCTACAATGCTGATGAAAATGGTTTATTCTATCGCTCTTTGCCAATGAACTCCAGCCGAGGAGACAGAGAAGCGTGTACCTGGCCACAAGCTCTCCAAGCAATGGATATCTGCTTTGTGTTGTGCCAATGCTAACGGCATGCACTGGCTTAAGCCCATTATTGTTGGCCGTGCAAAGCAGCTCGGTGTCTTTGTGGGGTGATGGATGTCCTTCCTGTCATCTGGTACCATTCTTTGAAGGCATGGTTCACAGTCCAGATCTTCATTTCGTCAAGGAGGTCATACATTACCAGACGGAGAAACTGGGAATCCCACGCGACCAGGTAAAGGCCCTCCTTCTCCTCGACAATGCACTTGCCCACCCGTGCAACAAGGACTTGGTGGCTGAGAATGGCCACATTAGGTGCATGTTTCTGCCACCTAATACTACTGCTCTCATCCAACCAATGGACCAAGGAGTGCTTGTGGCAATGAAGCACCTATACCGCTGGAAGTTCCTGGACGAGGTGATGGTTGTTCTTGAGGACAAGGATGAGCGCAGGGAGGGATGGGACACGCGAGGCCAGCGGACTTTGGAAAACCTTCGCCGCTACAACATCAAGTCTGCAATCTACAACTGGACCTGTGCATGGAAGGAAATCCCTGTCAAGACTCTAGAAAATGGTTGGTCTCGTCTGCTTCTCAGAACGGATGCGGTTTCGACGTGGATGACTTCCATGCACGTCTATGTACGCATGGCGATGATGTTGATGTGGACGAAGTGCATGAGTGGTTGGATGACGACGAGGGCGATCCTGGGTATCAGACCCTGTCTGATATCGAGATCGCATCTTCAGTTGCAGGTGTCAGTACCCAGCTTGAAGATTCCAATGAGGACGGCGACAATGATGCGGACTCCTCTCAGCATGACATAACTCCAGCCATCCCCAAGCTGAGCACACTCCGGGAACACCTAGAGTTCGTTCTGAGCTACCTGGAACACCCGGACTGTGACAGGGAGATGGGGCCCTTTGGACTTGTGGAGGAAGTGCGTGCTTTCAGGCAGCACATCGTAAATTGTCAGAATTGTTGTTCCTTGTGTCAATCAACGATTGACAGCTTTTTCAGGCCCGTGACCCCCGCTATGCCAAGCCCTGGCTCCACTCCATTGCCTCCCCAAGACAGGGCCTCATGCTCCGAGCCACAGCCCAGCACATCAGCCACGGTGGAGCCACAGCTCGACGTGAGTTTGTGTCTATCTTCAGCGTCATCTGCAGTGGGTATGCCATCACCACGACCCAGCGATGTACCCCTAGGTCACCTCCCTGTGCTACTCTCAGATGCCAAGAACTTCTCCACTAGACCACATGGGAATTTACAGTGTTGTGCAGTGAAAAAAAAACAGTGCATTGTGTTAAGGATCTAGAGTTGTAAGTGAAAAGACAAAAATTTAATGGACTGTAACTGTGACATAAATTAACTTGAGTGTTTTTTGTTTAGAAAATGGTTTTAAGAGTGGAAAGACTTAAAGTGCAGAGTGCAACACTTATTTCATTAAGGTACAATGGAGCGCAAGTAAGACAAGAGTGTGCAGTGTGAAGAGAATGGACTTCTGAGTGCGAATGACTAAGTTCAGTGCAAGACTTCATGAACAGTGTACTGCAAGTGCTTCAGGAAATCCTTCTTACTGTCAGAGTCTGAGAGGAGGCGGTTATTCATCGAGATGGCCATGGACTTGCTGTAAGTAGGCAGAATGTTTCATACTGTACTCTACTGTATTTTCCATACTATACTTACCTCAAACACCTCATTTCACTCTTTCATGTCCCTTATTGGTGTGAATATGCTGTATCTTAGGTGATATGCATGTGCAGTAGGGAGGTGTTTTTCTGAGTTAGGCTAGGTTAGGGTCCATAACTACCAGTCCAGGAGCCAAGGACTTGTAAGTACCCAGAATGTTTAATCTGCTCCGTCCCGGAGACGTGAATTCACGTCCTCACATGATGTGCACTCATATCCTGGAGACGTAAATTAACGCGGCAACATTGCAAGGTCCCTAATTTGCACAATTTTCAATTTTCGTGAGTGATTTTTGGCACGTATACACGGGACACCTTCCTCTACAAGATGCCAGGCAGGGACAATGCCTTACCCAGCATGACCTCCTCCCCCCCCCTGCATGACCATTTCTCAGTAATTCACCTGTTATCAGTGACATGGCCAGTAAAGCCATGTCATGGTATGGTACGAAATTCAGGGCCAGAGTGATTTCCCAATCAATGACAATGTGGAGGACAAATATTATAGGAAGAAACAGTCAGAAATGATGATCAGGTAACGTGGCAATTAAAGGTCAGGAATGGTGATGAGTAAGTGAGTGAAACAATGCTTATAATCCCTATATTACCGTTTGAAAACCAATATACCCTCGTACTACATATAAATTCGTACCAAATAAAAAAATAAATACCGTTTATGAGTGGTGTAGAATAGTTATCCTCCCATAGAACTCGTTTTCTTTGCAGCCAGCCTGATAGAAAACCCTGTAAGGTAAGGAGGTACTCCTACCTGGATCAAGTATTTTAAACCTCAGGTGAGCGATTTCTCTATGAATTTTCGATGTTTCTCACCAAAAGCGGATGTTTGAGCCCCCCCCCAAAAAAGGTCCAAAAATGTTGGGACTGGGGCGTATCACTGACCAGAAAACGTCGGGATGGGGCTTGTTAATATTGTATGAACCTACCTCAAAAACCTCATTTTATGCTTCTTTTGCATTTATTTCAGTCTTTTATGTCCCTTATTGGTGTGATTTGGGTCTTAAATAGGTGCTATGCATGTCCAGAGGGAGTTGTATAAGTGTTTTTCTGAGTTTGGTCCATAAATACAAGTCCAGAAGGCTGGGGCCCAATATCCAGACAGGACCACTATCCGGACATGCCTATGGCTCTATTATGTCGGATATTGGAGGGATTATATATATATATATATATATATATATATATATATATATATATATATATATATAAAATAGTTCCTCATGCAAAGAAGAAGGAACCAAAGGCCAGGAGCATGCAAATAGTTCCCTCTAAGAAAAAAAAAAATAAAGCTAAAAGAGAGCCCAATTCAAGATCTGGTCAATTTGAGATGTCTAGACACACTGAGTTTGAAAGACCACAGATCATAGGCACTAGAAAATGCAGACAGAACGAGACAGCTCCAGAGCTGACCTGTTGCATACATGAGGGACTGGGAGTAGCAGTTAACTTTTGCATTATAGAGATGCACAGAAGAGAGATGAGAGTTTGTTGTCTGAATGGTTCTACACGCTTGCTGTACAGTAGTGATGGAGGGATGCAAACAGACAGGTCAGATGGGCAGAACAGTGAACATTTAACCCGTTCGTACACGATGACGCATTTGTCGTCATTAGGGTCTGGCTGCGACGATACACATTGACGCTTTTGGCATCATTAAAGCATAAAAACTTTTGTCAGAGGAAAAGTTTTCAGCCGATTGGCATCATTTTTGGAGGCGTCATAGCTTCCCTGCTCCTCGTCAAAATTAATGAGTTGGCAACTGTGGGTCCCGATACCAGCAAGAGAGCGGACATGTTATTCAGTACCAAATGAGCTGTGAGTGGGGAAGGTACTGCGTGGGTCTGTCCCTTTAAATTTCCACTTTTACCCTTGTCCCACCCGTGCAACATATTTTACTATACCAGTAGTGCTTGTGTATAGTGTTTGGGCACTGTTGTGATTAGATTTGGTGTTTGCAATAGGAAATTTGGTGTTTGTAAAGCAATCCTGGTCATTATCAGTCGTTGTCACAATGAAGATTGTGCTACTGTTTCTAATCAACTACACTGCCTCTACGCTGCACCAAATGAAAGTATTCAGCTATAAAAATAGTGGCATTGAATCATGTGAATATAGTGTGCATATCTAGTGTACAAAGAATTGGTGAAATATGTGCAGTAGGTTAGAGGATGGCAGGAAACTGCCCTACAGTCATGACATGGCATGGGTACACCATAGTTTTTTGCATTCTTCTCGAAAACTATGAGGCCTAGGATCACCGACGTGGGCTCAAATGAAACCCAATGAAATTTTGCATAAGTTGATCAAATAAAAACATAACAGTGGCGAGAAAAGTTTTTCGCTAGAGCTCCCCGAATAAAGAAAATCTGTTGTCCATTGGAAATGGGTTTTATTTTTTCGCACATTACTCGAACACCATACATCGTATCAAGCTGAGACCTCTGGCATTCGGTAGCTAATAAAATTCTCTTTCCAGTGATGTATAACATGTAGAGATTGATTAGTAAACATTCAACTTATGATGTTGGGAAGTGAGATGTATGCACCTGAATGTTTATTCACGCCGCCTTAACGTACATATAGTGTGCTTTATTGTGTGTGTGTTTTTTTTGCATATCGTGTAGAACAAACATCGACAAATAGGAATATGTGGGTTTTGTGGCAAAATGAATACGTTTGGGTGGTGAAAATAAGCAAAGAACACACACTTTTGGAGCACGCGGTTGGTGGGGGGGAGGGGAGAAAAGCCAGCGTGTCATGTCCCAGAAAACTTATTAACTTATCCACATACGAAAGGGTTAAGTAGCTTAACCCCTTAACGGTGGGGCGTCACTTTCGTGATGCTTGAGAGCAAGGGATCATACCGCGGGGCGTCGCTTTTGTGATTCTGTGTTATTTTGAATTCACCCGGGCTTCCAAGTGGGGGCTTGTATCATCTATCAGTACTGCCAATGTCCAACACTAGTCAGCACTCCTAATCTCATCTGTACTCCCATCCATTGTTGACAATTTAGCCATTTCTCCCCGTTCTTGACTCCCCTCCCTACCCCCCCTCCATTACCCTATCCTCTCGCCTGCCCAGCCGTGCTACGCTAAGTAAATCTTCCCTGGAATTTTTCACTAATTTCATCCATTGAAATAAGCCCAATGTAATATTCTTATACCAAATAATATATACAAGAAAGAAATAAGGTAAGTGAGAGTGCCATACACCTGGAATTGGCTAATTATCACCTGACAACACCTCACGTGCACTCGTTCGCTAATTTTCGCTGTTTTTTTCCCCTTGAAATATGCCGTATAATCTATTTTCGTAATAAATATTCATATAAGGAGGGAAGGGAGAAGCCTAAGTGATATTCACATTCACCTGGAACTACCTAATTTATAATGTATTGTCTAGATTTCCTGCCAATCATTTCAGTGCTAGACATAGCTGTTTCAAGAGCTAACATTGGTAGCTCTGAATATCCCCTAAGTAGGCCTCCACCCCGGCCCTCCGTTATCAGTTTACTCTCATCTTCCGAAGTGAGGGTACGTATGTTTCTTCTTGCTGACTTCAAGGACTTTTTCACCCCCATGCAAAGGGCCCTGTGACCTTTACCCCCTACTAAACCTCGTGTGGAAAGAGGTAAAGGGCTGACAATTGATAAAAGAGTGACTACGATCTTTCTATTGAGTAAAACAGTGCAAGTGGAATTGTAAATAATGTGTAAATAATGTGTAAACAGCAAGTGAGAGTAATGAATGTAAATATACGTGAACAATGGAAAATAATTTTATAAGTTACTTCAAGTGACAGTGCATAACACAGTGTAAATAAAATAGAAATGTAAATAACGTAAATAAAATAGAGAACGTAAATAGAAATGTAAATGAGTAGTATTATAAGAATATGAGTATATACCCTAGGAGTAATGAAAGTGAAAGTTTCACTCTAGCATGTCTGAATGCTATGAGTTATGAGAGTGAAGATGAAAGTGACATTCACTCTCAATGCTAGTATACAGGACGAGAAAGTGAATGCTACGTATTTTCCTGAAAGATATTGAATCCCTACAGTGACAATAAACTAATACTACTGAAGGAAACTTATGGATAAAGACTGTAGATATATATATAAGTGTTATATAGTAATAGAAATATAAAGTGTGAGGGGTTTTATGAATAATAAATGACAGAGTACCAAGAGCGAACTAGTGCCAGTGCGACGATCAGACGCGCTCGTAATTTCCATTGCTTTCACAGTGTTTTTTTTTTTTTAGTATGGATCCCAAACTACTTGAAAATTGTAGAATAGTGTTTATAGTGTTTGTATCTGGCTGTGGTAATCATATTACGGGTTGTCGGGAAGTGTAAAGTGGAGACTTCGTTACCCTACTTCAGAGGTCTCCACAAGTCCCACGGTAACAGACGAAGGATCAACAATCATTCCAGGAGAAAGCTGAAGGTATGTGCCGTAAGCATATGTAATCTTATTATTCTAATGCTAATAACTGATTTTTGGCAAATATTTTTTGAGAGTCTGTCGGAGCCCAAATAACCCCGCGGGACACGCAAGTCATTTGTACACAAGCCCCCTGTGTAGGGGTTAAAAAAAAAAAGATAAAGAAGAGAGTTAATGAGACAAAAATCCTTTGACTCCACCATATTCAGAAGAGCTGTTGTATGTGGGGAACCTCCCCAAACATAAGAGTTGTACTCTGCACAGAGGCGAACAAAGCCCGTCAATAAAGTGGACAACAGTGCAGGAATAAAGAAGGCACAGAGTCGGCTTAGCACAACTAATCTCTTGGAAGTTGATTTTACAAGAGCGGTAATATGAGCTTTCTAATATAAATCCTGAAAGAATTAAACCGCAAATATGTTTAATGATGATTCAGAATCCTGCGGAAGATTTTGTCGGGTTGATGGATGTAAGAACTGAGTTTTTGATGCATTAAAAACAAGATTACTTTTTCCCAATAAGAGATATAACCCAAATCAGATATTGTGTTCCATAGCCGTATTTCTAGACTGTTCAAGTGAATGCTCAGATGGACGCTGTGGGAAGCGAATGGAAGAGTCTAGGGTGGAGTCACCAGCATATGGGTGGATAGGGTTAGATATACAGCTTAGGTCATTGATGAATTGAAGGAAGTGAACTGGTGATAGGACAGAACTCTGAAGCACACAACTATTCATTGCTATAGGAGAAGAACGGTGGACTTCCACAACAGCAGCTATAGGACGACCAAAAAGGAACCTAAAGATGAAGATACAGAGAGAAGGATAGAAACAGTAAGAGCGCGGTTTGGAAATAAAAAGATTTATGCCAGACTTGCTCGAAAGCCTTTGAGATGTCAAGTGCAATGGCAAAACTTTGACCATAATCCCGAAAGAATGATGGCTAGGAGTCTGAAAGGTACGTAAGAAAATCGCCAGTGGGGCATCATTGACGGAACCCATATTGACGATCAGAAAGAAAGTTGTGAAAGGAAATATATATATTTTTTTTCTTAAAAATACTCAAAAAGTTTTGAAATACATTATGTTAAAGAAATTCTGCGACAGATAGGGGGATGAGAATGGTCACCCTTCTTTGGGACAGGCTGAATGAATGCAAACTTCAAGCAAGAAGGAAAAGTACATGTTGACAGACAAACACGAAATAGTTTACCTAGGCAAGGTGTTAGCACAGAAATAGTTATAAATATATATATATATATATATATATATATATATATATATATATATATACATATATATATATATATGTACACAGTGCTGGGGAGGTGTGCAAACACTTGCGCATAATGCAATTCACACCGTTGCGTTCTGGTGAATATTGTTTGCGCATTGCGCACCACACAAGACCATGCGCAATATTGCGCTTTCGCACCTGCCTTGCGCACGTGTCCCTGGGATTGCGCAGTGTGCAATCCAAGGGACACGTGGTCTTGTGAGCTTCCCGTATGTCTGGACAAGGGATAGGAGAGACTCAAGCGGGTCGCAAGGGTTCTGCTGGGAGGAGGCGGGAGGGACAGGTGTCATAAAGACTTTGTAGTTACTTGTAGAGAAGTATATTTTAGACTTGTGGTCGAGCGGCTTTTATATCTTGTAGTAGTTTCCCCACCAGATGTCATGTAGTGACGGGAGAGGTAAAGAATAGTATGGGACTATTTTTATTTGTCTTGGAAATATTAAACAGGTATAAGAGTATAAGTCCCGGGTAAATACCTCCCTGTCTCGCTATCTCTCTCTCTTTCTGTTCTAAGGCTAATCTCCGTCTCGACCTCTCTCTAGGGTCGCTTGTCTCCTTCTAAACTCTCTTTCCTAAAATCTGGTGTAGCAGGGGTTCCTCATGGTTACCAGATCTTTCTCACGAGAGGACTGCTGACAGCTAACTGCATCATCTCCTTACTGGCCGCTGTCGTCAGCTTTCCTCCGTGTAAGCATGTTTAGCGCTGCTCGATTCTCGCAGACACAACACCTTCTCATCATTTGACTTCCTGCTTCTATCTGTCTCTCTATCTATCTATTTATCTATCTATCTATTATGTAGTCCTATACAGGGGGTAGTAGCATTTCTTAAAATGCTTCAACAGAGATAATTTGTTTTAATATTTTTTTAATTCATTATTATTTGTCAATAATAATAAATTAAAAGTACATTATTATTAAGAGTAGCATATGCAATTCCTTACAAAAATCATTAAAACCTATTATTTAAATCAAATATCCACAGGCTAATTATTTATTAGGCTGTGGATATTTAAGTAGTATGTTTTAATGCCTTTTGTAAGGAATTACATATGCTGTTGTATATTTATGTTGAATTATTATATAAAACGTCTTGCAAAAATGCAGATAAAAGTAAAACTGGCAACATCACAGCCTTTGTTTCCCTGTCCCTCTGCTTTGCAGCCCACTCACTGCTCTGTTTGAACTTCCATGAGTGAAAAGTTACTACATGACAGTATTGTGATACCAGCTCTAATGTATGGAAGTGAAGCTTGGACCTTGTTGGAGGGACAGAAGTCAAGAGTGATAGCTGTGGAAATAAATGAGTTATTTAAGAGGAGCCTGTGGAGTTACATGAAGATACAGGCTGACAAGTGGGGAAGTGAAGGATCATTATGGTGTGGATGTGGATGTGATAGGAAGCGTTAGGAGAAACACATTGAGGTGGTTTGGTCATATGGAGAGGATGGAGAGTGAGAGACTGATGAGGAGAGTGTATGTGAGTGAGATGGAAGAGGGGGAGAGGGAGGGGGAGGCCAAGGATGAGATGGAGGGATGGAGTGGAGAAGTATATGGGAGAGGGGTGTGTGAGCAAGGAGCAGGGCAGTGAAATGCCGGGAGACAGGATGACATGGAGGCAATTTGTTGCTCTTTTGTGGCCAATGGCCACCCCTTACGGGATTAAGGCGTCCGGCAATAGATAGATAGATAGATAGAATAATAATAAATAAAAGTAAGTATGCTTATTTATTTTAATATCTCAATATTTTACGGTAATTCCCACAAATATATGCAAATGGTTTGCGCAAGCACTTAGCGACATTGTGCAAGCTAAATATTAGATTGAACACTTGCCCAAATTGCAAATAATAGAAAATAATAATATTGAATAAAAGTAAGTATGCTACTTTATTTAAATATCTCAATATTTTACAGTAATTCCCACAAATATATGTAAATGGTTTGCGCTTGCACTTTGGTACATTGTGCAAGCTAAATATTTGTCAGATTGCGCACTTGTGCAAGGTAGTGAACTGTGGATTGCGCATTGCGCTTGTGCAAGGTCCTTCTACGTTTGCGCTGCCCACCACTGTATGTATATATATATATATATATATATATATATATATATATATATATATAGAGTGTATATGTATGTATGTATGTATAATTGAGAATTTAAAAAATTGGCTTCTTTGACGGTCTGAGAAGGTAATATATTTAATTCTCTCTCTCTCTCTCTCTCTCTCTCTCTCTCTCTCTCTCTCTCTCTCTATTATACTGTGTGTGTGTGTATATATATATATATATATATATATATATATTATACTAGCACTTTATCCGGCATGCCGGGCCAAAAAAGCAAACACTCTGATCCTATCTGTTCTACTTCAGTCATTCTTTCTAGGCCAGAAATATCATGTACCTCTTATGCTTTTGAAGAGGGATTATAAAAGGTCTCGGAACTTTATTTCAGCTTTCGCAGACCACCGCATAGTATGTGTGCACACTTGATTACTGGTGACCTCAAATGACCTCTGCCCAGTGACATCAAATGGCCTCGGAGGTCATCCTCACATGGTTTATATCCAAACTTGAGGTCAGATGATTCTCCATGCCAAAAATTGCGCTGCAGGAGTACCCGGCGTTGCCCAGGCCATAAAGGCGAACACCCTACCAGTGACCTCAAATGATCCAGATCTGAATTTTGACCTACCTATAACCATCACTGGATCGCCCTGATTCAGAGGATATATGGATCTGCGGGTCTCTGGCCCTTGGTTTGGGCGTGATTGAAGGACAAACAAACAATATATATATATATATATATATATATATATATATATATATATATATATATATATATATATATACATATATATATACATACATATATATATATATATATATATATATATATATATATATATATATATATATATATATATATATATATATATATATTACTACCTTAGGCATTATGTCTCAGTTTATTATTGACGTCTCTCCACTAACCCTTTCAGTATCATTGCTACTACCAGATAGACGAGATAGTATGTGGGAAAATATGGAACCAACAAAGTATCAGAATAAACATGAGAAGGAGGAAACAATGAAAGATAAATGAACTAAATGCTTGGGCAATTTCAGAAAATGAACTGATAATGACATTAATTTGTCAGAGAGAGAGAGAGAGAGAGAGAGAGAGAGAGAGAATATGAACGTGGAAATGCTAAAGGAAAACGCAGAGTGAATAGGGATAAATAAAGACTACATAGATATTTATGTAGAATTAATTTATGAACTTCTCTGACGACCGAAAATATTATTACTTCGTAGGGTTTAGCAGTGGAAGCCATTATCATTACACCCGTGCTCGTGTTGTAAGTGCAGGAATTGTTTTGTGCGGTCACGAGGTATCACGTGATGACTGATGTGTTCTAGTTCCTTCACGGCATGATATACCATACAATCCCTGTCACGCCATAGTTTGAAGAGCACGCCCATAATTATGGTGTTCAGTGGCCTTTGCCATCTCATTACAGTCAGCTGAGTGCATTTCATGCAGCGTCATTCACGCGCATGCCACTGTAGCTAGAATTTGCAATGTGCATGTTGTCAGATTTTTCACCCACCTGCCTGCGACGCGCCGCCTCTACTCTCGATAAGCCTCTCCCAGCAAGGCATCCAAGCAATGAGCTTAGCAAGAGCGTCATACGGCGTGAATTGGATGTACCAGTCTCTCCTCTGACTAGCGATAAATTGTCATCTTCAGAGGAGAACTACCATGGGAAGTACATGCCACCAATATTTCTATCTCCCATAATGTGATATTGACAATCCTCCAGAACACTTCCCTATGCATCTACCATCAGGAGAATCGGGTGAAAGGTCGGAAGATGAGATAACAAGTGAGGATTCTGGAAAGAATGGTGAAAGTCGCGTGTAGATGATATGTGAGACAGGTAGTTACGCCTGCAAGTGACACTCAGGCTTTCCTGTCCCACCAGCACCACCACAATCACCCCAGCCAGGTATGTCAAGGGCTATATCTCCACTATCTCGTCCTTCTTCTGTGCCATAAGAACAAGGGGCGCCACAAACACCACCATCAGGCATGCGACGTTGGTACTTTCCACGCCCAAGCCAGGCACAATTGCAGACAGATGACACTCGAGGCCACCCGCTCCACCATCTAGCCATGCTGGGATGAACATCTCACCTGGCAACAATCGTGTAGCCGAGTCCTGGATCTACATTCAGGGGTTCAGTTTGCTGTCGGTTCAAAACATACTTCTCTACATTTCTAAACCAGATTGGTTTTCGCTATATTACCAGTATATATCATAATAAGCTAGAAATATAAGATGCATATGTGCATTATGGCATATTATATAAAACATGAACCCAGACGGTATTATGGTGTAATTCTTAAAAGTAAACTGCCAAGGAAGAAACGCTGCTACGTCTCCTAGGCCAATGGGAATATTGCTATATTTTGGAGTGAATTTTGCCTAGTAGCAAGTCGCTGTGGAGTATCTTTACAGTGTCAGGGGAAAATTTGTACACTGCTTGTGATAGATAATAGAAAAGGACTCCTCACACCTAAGTTCGTCCCCCTCCCCTACCTGTAGCAGTGCATTCCCAAGAAGGTTTTTTTTTTTTTTTTTTTTTTACATGATTAAGAAGGAACCAAAGGCAACGAGCCTGCATAACTATTCCTTCCAAGAGAAAAACAAAATATAAGAGAGAGCCAAATTCAAGATCCTATCATTTCCAGATGCCTGGACACACTGCATTTGAAAAACTGGAGATCATAGGAAGTAGGAAATACAGACAGAGGGAGACAGTTCCAGAGTTGACCTGTTGCATAAATGAAGGACTGGGAGTAACAGTTAACTCTTGCATTAGAGAGTTGGACAGAAAAGGGATGAGAGTTTGCTGCTAGACGGGTGCTACGCGCCCGTCGTAGGGGTGCGGGAATGCATGCAGACAGTTCAGAGGAGCAGTGACCATTGAAGTAGCGACAGAAAAGAGATAAAGATGCAACAGTGCGGCGAAGAGACAAAGGTTGAAGGGGGTCAGTAAGAGGAGGAGAGTTAATGAGGTGAAAAGCCTTTGACTCCACTCTATTGAGAAGAGCTTTATGTGGGGAGCCTCCCCACACATGAGAGTTGTACTCTACACAGGGGCGGATAAAGCCCCTGTATAGAGTCAACAATTGTGCAGGGGTAAAGAAGGAACGGAGTCGGCTTAGCACACGCAATCTCTTGGAAGCAGATTTTACAAGAGATGTAATATGAACTTTCCAAGACAATTCCCGAGTAAATGAAACCCTAAGCATGTTCAAGGATGATGCAGGATTAAGCTGAATATTATCAAACATTAGTGGGTATACCTGTGGAAGATTTTGTCGGGTTGATAGGTGCAAAAACTGAGTCTTTGATGCATTAAAAATAACAAGATTATTTTTACCCCAGTTTGAGATATGAGCCAAGTCAGACATTAGGTGTGCCATAACCTCATCCCTTGTTTGTTAAAGTAACTCCTGAGACGGACGTTGTGAGAATCGAATGGAAAGGTGAAGGGTGGAGTCATCAGCGTATGAGTGGATAGGGTTAGATGTACAACTTAGAAGGTCATTGATGAATAAAAGGAAGAGAGTTGATGATAGGACAGAGCCCTGAGGAACACCACTGTTAATAGATCTAGGAGAAGAACGATGGCCGTCTACAACAGCGGCTATAGAACGACCAGAAAGGAAGCTAAAGATGAAGGCACAGATAGAAGGATAGAAACCGTAAGAGGACAGTTTGGAAATTAAAGATTTATGCCAGACTCGATCGAAAGCCTTAGAGATGTCAAGTGCAATGGCAAAGCTTTCGCCAAAGTCCCGAAAGGAGGATGACCAGGAGTCTGAAAGGTAGGTGAGAAGATCGCCAGTGGAGCGTCCCTGACAGAACCCATACTGACGATCAGAAAGAAGGTTGTGATAGGAAAGATGCTCTAAAATTTTTCTATTAAGAACAGACTCGAAAACTTTTGAGATACAGGATGTTAAAGCAATTGGACGATAGTTAGAGAGTTGGGAATGGTCACCCTTCTTTGGGACTGGCTGAATGAGAGCAAACTTCCAGCAAGAAGGAAAGGTACAAGTTGAAAGACAAAGGCAAAAGAGTTTGCCTAGGCAGGGTGTAAGCACAGAAGCCTTCTGACGTTCCAGCATCACCTCCAGCCACCCTCCTTGCAGCAGCTGATAAGAGCGATAACATTATATTTGATACTTTAGATAAGTATAAGCAATATGCGCATATTAGAATTATCAGGAATGATTAATGAACTCAGCAGTAGCACAGTCTGGCATGACGATAACAGGCCACTCCATATGCCAGTTCTGACGTCTATTACACACATAATTAACCGTAACCTGTGATTTAAATGGGGCATGAGAACAAATTTTTTATATCATTTCACAATACAATGTGTATAGTTCTTTAGAATTATTTCATTTAGACGAGAGTAAGCCAGCCTGAGTCAGACACGTGAAGAGCTAAGTTTCGAAACAGCAGCACGCTGAACCCCTGAGTGCAGATCTACGACGACACTCACTGTTGCCATGTAAGGTGTGCACCAAACCACGACTAGGTTGTGGAGTGGGAGTCCTCGAGTTACCTGTCCGCTGTTGTACTGTACATCAGGCCATGTTTCATTCCCCTCGAGGTCCTTCTGTTTCGCCCTCCTCACCTCCTAGGACTAGAGGCCTATCTCGTGGGCATGCAGACAGCCCATCAGGCCGAAGGGAGGCGGCATCTGCAGCAAGCAGTCGTCAAGCAGTCTCCCACCAAGGCTTGATACCTTTGTGTGTGAGGAGAGTATGGGATTTCATCCTGAGGCTCCTAGCTTTGATGAGTCAGAGGAGGGCATGCAGCCAGAATTCCCGTGCACTAATATATACTGTCTCTATCAAGACTTTTTCCTGGCATTTTTTTCAGTGACTGTGCTTTTGTTATTGCTAGATAAAGTGATTAGTTTTTGCAAATTTTGCTTAATTAGGCTGATACGCCACATGTTAGCAAACACACTAAGATGAAACGCTGGGAGTCAACGACTGTCAGAGTTTTGTCCGTGTGACTTGCATTGACCATCCTCATGCTGCACGTGAACCTGCATGACTGAAAGAATATTGGACAGTGGATAAGCTTACCAGCACACCTGTGTTTAGTAAATGTATGAATCATGACAGATATCTAAAACTCCTGAGGTTCCTGCACTTCGCCCCAAACATGGGGCCTGATCCAAATGCCAGGCTACAGAAAGTTTGCACGATTTTTGATACTGTAAAGAACTCATTCACCAAGTTCTTTCCGCGACTGAAGAAAGTGGAAGTCAGCGAGACAAGGGGACATTAGTGTCACACCGTCACCACTTCAGGATAATTTTTTTTTGTGATCTGTGATTTCTAGATTAGATTTGTGCTAGATTTTGTTCTGCACTTAGCCTCGGAGGTGGAAATCTCCAGCAATGGCACTCACGGCTTCTTTAGTGAATTCATTAAAATCCTCATCGATCTTTATTCCAGAAATGACCACATCTTGTATACGGATAATTTCTACACATCCCTTGCTCCAGTGAAGTATCTCGTTTATCAGAAAATGGGCGCCCGTGGACAGCGAGATCACAGAGGAAGCGTTTTTCCTCTTTACCTTTAATACCCTGAATGAATCACTACTGAAAAAGAATTATGATAAGATGTTGATCCAGTGGCATGACAAAAGGAAGGTCAACATGCTTACCACAATTCAGGGGGGGTGGTGTGGGGCGGAATGCTGCATTCCAGGAAGCCGACCACAAGACCAATCAGCCAATACTCACGCCAGATGCTCTCAGTGATTGTAACGTGAAATTGAGACTTACTGATAAATCTGACATGGAAATTGGTGAAATTGGCTGTCTCTGAAAGTGCTGTAAGTGGTACAAGAAGGCTTTTATTATTATTTTTTTTAATACGTTTTTGACACTGTGCTGAACTCCTTCATGTTCGACAAGCATGTTCCAAATCCACGACACTTCTACGCCAGTTCAAGAAGGAATTGGTTAGGCAAATGCTTGCAGATTTTGGATAAGTTCAGCCCACAGGACACAGGAACACAGTACTAACCAACAGCCTGATCTGTTGCAGTGTTGTGCATATATAACATCACGTCACCGCCTGGTGATTATCTATGAAAATAATCCTGAGAAGATGTATGGGTGGTGCCATCTATGCTGCAGTTCGCAGGCACAGCCAAGGGTACGTAGAGAAACAATGCACCAGTGTTGTGACTGTCAGGTGCCGCTGTGCCAGGTGTATTACTGCTAGGGCCACAGCATCGAGATATATCAGAGTTTGGTATGTGGGGATGTGGAAGGAAAAATATTTTGTTCCCACATTGTGAACAGTGTACGACAGTGACGTTTGTAAATTGTTTACGACAGTTACATCTTAAAATATTGTGATGTGTAAGTAGTAGGTGACGTGAGAGGAAAGTGTGCGACAGTGACGTGTAATTAAAGTGATATGCGAAAATAATGAGTGTGACAGTGACGTGTATATATTTACGACAGTGACGTGCACGTATTTAACGACAGTGACGTGTCTATAGTATTTGTAAATGTTTATTTCAAGAATAATATGACTTACATATAAGTGTATAAGTGATTTTTGCAGTAAGAAGCGTGAATAAAAAAATAAATGACTGTCCATATGTTGTTTTCACAGAGAGAGAGAAAAAAAAAGAAATATATAGAAGAAGTTCCATAAGAGACTATATTCCACTTCGTTACAACCTGGAAAACTGTCTGCTAAAGTAAAGTTCATAAAATAATGGATTAAAAGTTTTAAAAATAGAAAATTGGTCATAAATTGGCCATCTTGGATTTTTTTTTCAGAATTTCGAGAAGACGGGCATTGACCTCCTCTCTGGCCCTACAATCATACAAAATATGAGAAAATTTCAGCTGATGGTTTCTGATATACAGCGTGGAATAGATGAATGGATGAGAGGACTACTGGTGTAATGCCACAAATTTAGTATTCATGTATATGTTTAGAGCTACTGTAATTTCTAAGTTAGATAGTGTAATCTGAATACTAGTCTATAAGACTCCTGTTCTAAGTAGTAGTTCATATGTTAATGATCAATATAGGGACAACTTTATTTTTATATGTATATATCTCTGTATCTATGCATATGTAGTGTAATTGGGAGTGTTGAGCTATGGGAGTTCACCCATCTGGTAGGTAACGAATAACAGATGTGGGCAACATCCACTTGCTTGTGGTGCGTCGTTGCCGGGTGCCAAGTTTAAACCTTAAACAGAATAATAATGGGTATGCAATTCTTTCCGTATCATTGTTGTGAAATGCTTACTAATGAAGCTGCTAGAATCCAAATATGTGAAATTAATAGTCAGAAAAGGCAAAGATAATGTAATTTGTGAGGATCAAGTAGTTCCGCCTGCCTTAGCCGTCACTAGATGGCATAAGCTACCCCAAACTCTGGGCGGGATGGCGGTAAATTCAGTATTTAACTGTAGTAAGGAATGAATACCAAATTTTCCCCAATTCAATCAAAAGTCCTAACGTCATGTGTACTCTACTATATAAAGAGTGAAGAGAATTAAAACCCACCATATCGCAAAAACACAGTCTCATTTGACTAGCAGTAGCATCCCTATGTGCCCAGCTAAGCCGCATTGGCTAACCAGACGTTGCGGGTAACAGACGTTGTTTCAGGTGAGCTGTACACATTCCTCCTTTCTCCCCCCCTTGCTTGTTTTAATTCTTGCTTGTCGTGAACAGTATGAAGTAATGTTGTTAAAAGCTTAACGTAGGCATTGGCTAACCAGACGTTGCGGGTAACAGACGATGTTTCAGTCCAGACACCGTGACTTTGGGGTTGCACGAGGCCATCATGTGATATTGCCCATAGACTTGTTGTACACACACACACTACCCACAAATAGATTTATAACTGAATGTAGTAGCAATTGAATTATGAATCAATCAGGTGAACCTTTTTTTTTTAATAGTAGATAATGTACAGACTTTTGAAAGTTAATGTGATCAGTAACGGAAAAGTGAATTTAACTCATCAACCGTTTTTTTTCTCTTCTTTTATTAATAGGTTAGAAATATTGGGAGTGTTAAAGTGAATTTAGTGGTTGTAAGGATATGTAATTTCGAATTGTTCCTCGAGGCTAAGCAAGCCCGAGTGATTATGAAATATTAGTGAATTGTGTGATGAGTTTAGACTGGCCCAACGTAATAGTACATGAGTGAATATTTTTGGTTCGAGGTTATGCCAGCCCGAAAAGACAGTCCATGTCATTGAATGTCCCAGTCTTGAGGCTATTGACGAGCCCAAGAATAACTGATAATCGAGAATGAAATGTGATGAACTCAGGAGTCATTGTTAAATATTCAAATTGTTTCGCTTGGTAACAGTACTGTATTACTATCACCCAAACTAGTACTTAACTGACAACTCTTTTCATATTATTAAAGGTCATGTAATTAAAAAAAAATGTCTGTTGTTTAACAAGTATAGATTTATTAAAGTAGAGTAAAGTATATGCAATTTTGAAATCCAACCAAGGGAATCTTGTCCTCTCACGCATGACTCACTCCCCTTCCAGTTCAAGATTCCTCCGCTTTTGGAACGACTAACACACGTGGTACTAACTTATTCTCGACTCGGCTAAAAATACAAACGCTACCAAAAATATCCTTTATGGAATTAACCTTTATCATTCAAAGTCGAAGTTACTCCCCTCCCCTTCGTTTTTTTTTCTTTGGTGAATACTTTATCAGTCATTGAGGGGAGACTAAGTTGAGTACCCTTTGTATTATCAACAAGTAAGTTAAACAGAACATACCTGAGAAATAATGATGGGATAAAATGACCATCATTAAACTGGGGAACAACAACGGTGGGAAATCCAATTTCTCATCGTTACACTGCTGAACAACGGTGGGATAAAAATCCGATCGTTACACTGGTGGCAGCGGTGGGATGGCCGTTCCCCAGTTAGTGGCGTTGGTGAGAAAGTGAAGGGAAGTGACTAGCAAAGAGAATGAGAATGTTAAGAGTAGCATTGGTTGGTCACTCCCAAATACCTCCGCAACTCTATATTCAGGACGTGGAGATTAGAATCTTTCGGGCAAGTGGGGGTAAGGTTAGGAATTTCTTTCAGGACCCCCGATTAAGTTCTGCATTGGAGTGGGAATGTGACCTTGTATTTTTTGTGGATTGGAAGGAATGATATTGACCAAAACACTACCCCTCAAGAAATTTTTCACAGAATAAAGACTGTTACCAGGGAGCTAGAGAAACAATGCCGCGCCAGGGTGATTGTTTGCCAATTAGAACCAAGAGTGTACCAGGGAGCAAGTGCCCCTATTTCATCCAAGGACTATAAAACCGTAAAGAACTCTGTCAATCAGAAAATTCACCAACGCTTGCCTAATCAAAACCTGCAATTTAACTGGGCTTACTATAGCTAGATGCTGGAGTACACTGGAGAGGCGCAGTTAGAGAGCGAGTGGACGCAAAATTTATCAAAATTATTGTGGCCTACAGAGACAATGTAAGTGACTAGACCTACTCAAAGGCAATGAAGGTGTTCACAAACAAAATCCACAATTCTTTTACAAACACCAAAAGAGAGAAAGCATTCCAAAATATAATTTTCTGAGTAAGGGTGGAAAAGATAATTAGGGTCACCATGTCTTTGTATGGACAATTATTTGGACAATCGCAGCTGGAAGCTGATCATCTGTCCCAAACAATGAGAGATCATGTAACTACCCAATTAGATGAGGCGGATAAGCAATTCGGTATTGCAAATAGAACGTTGCCTTCACACTTGACCCCTTGTTCGCACACCATGACTTCACGGGTCTCTCTCATAAAACCGCGCGATATTCCAATTTTGGAATTAAATCAGCTTCAAGGGATAGAGGCCACATCTTGCCTCGAAATGTTTTGTGAGGCGGTTGAGCAAGTTGATACCAGAAATGCGATCAGAATCCAAGTTGCCAAAAGTCGAATGGATTCCGAACTGGCCACTTTCATCCATAATTACCAAAAGAAACATTTTGCACTGTCATGGCCCGAACTAAAAAAATTCTTGAGCGCGGAGTTTGCCATTGAACTGAGTGTAGATCGAGCATGGCAAGAGCTAGAAAGTATGACTTATGACTGGGAAGAATCACCCCAGGCATTTGTACATAGATTCATGTGTAAGCACACGGCTCTTGAAATGAGGTTTCCAAAAGAAAAGTTTCCCTCGCGAGATAAACGAATTAAGAAGAAATTATGGTATGGTCTTCTGCTCGAGTCCAGGGAAAAATTGGAAGGTTACCTTGATGACGGATATCCACTCCGTAAATTCATTGACAGGATCGAAAATGAGAGGCAACTTCTCAAAGAGAGGTACACCACCCGAGTTAATGCAATGCCAGATAGAGACAATAAAAGTGAAGTTCCCTCAAATACAAATGTAGTGGATACTCCATCAAGACCATCCCATGATAACAGTCAACCCGAGTCAGACAAGGAAGTGACTGAATTGAAAGCTCAATTCAGGGATTTGAAAACAAATTTAGAACAACTCAACCAAAAACAATCTACTCCTTCTGTAACACCGAGGCGAAAATACTGTAGTTATTGTCTGAAGAGTTCACACACGTTGCAAGAATGTTGGGCAAAACCACCACCAGGCCACTGTTTTGATTGCCGTAGGTTGGGATGTCGTAGAGGCAGTCATGATTGCCCAGGTCGCATAAACCACAGTGCAGCGACGCGGAGCAATAACAGATTTCACCAACCCAGTCCAAATGCGAGGCAGGCCACCAACCAAACAAAGTTCCCCCATCAGTCTATTTGACTAACTGCAGGCATAACATCGCCTACGATAAATGTCAGTGTGAATAATAAAGTAGTGGAAGCCGTAGTTGTTACAGGGAGTGGTTACACCTTACTCAAAGAGGCCACCATGAAGCGGTTAGGGACAGAAATAAACACGAGGAGAAATCCACCGAGATTACAGGGAGTCACAGGAGCGCCGCTCCGTATCCTGGGTATAGTCAAAGTAGAGATCAGAGTGGGAGACGAGAAAGTTCATCAACAGTGGTGTCCAGTCGTCCCGAACACCTACTTGACTACTGAAATGTTGTTGGGATGTGATGTCCTCGGACAATCTCCGTTGATCTGGAATGGTGTGCAACGAGTGCTGATGTGGGGAGGAGCCCCGTACGTCGTAAACTATGTTCCGCGACAGAGAGGAAAAGTTGAGTGAGTCCAGGCCACACCTATCAGGGCCGTCAGGAACCTTCAACATTTGAAACAGATTAATCTCTTAACAGTAGAGAGGCTCGCCCCATATCAAACCAGATTCATAGCCGTGCCAGTCAGTGAGGAGCCTAAAACCACTTTACTGTTCTACCCACAAGCGCGTTTCAGTCATAATAGTCACCCTTACATATTACAAGTGAATTCAGAGGGTTTAGTCTATTTACCCCTCAATAATGGAGCTAAACAAGATAAACTGTTTCGGAAAGGTACCATTCTAGGCTCATATGAAATTACTGACGACCCTCCTGAAAGTACAGTCAGCTCAGTTACCAAAATTCATAATGACCTGATCCCTACCAGTGATCGAACTGATGAAAGCGGAACTCGTGTTCAATGACTCCGAAAGCTAATTGATGAACAGACATGGCCTCACTTAGCTTTAGCTCAACAAGAAGAACTAGCTAACGTAATTCTGCAACACGATCCCCTCTTCATTTTGGAAAAAGGAGAACTAGGAACCATCAGCGGTCCCCCCGTTCACCTTTAAAGTAGCAGACCCACAGCCCAGCCATGGACCGATCTATCGATATCCTGAACAAGCTAAACAGGTGATCGCTGAAATGTTGCAAGACATGGAAGAGAGAGAAATTATTGAAAGATCAACAGCTGCCTGCTTATCTCCTATTGTATTAGTTAACAAACTGGACGGCAGCAAGCGCATGTGTTTAGATTATCGCCACGTAAATCAACATCTAGCCACGGATATCTATCCACTGCCCAGACTAGAAGAATTAGTCGAGCAGGCAGCAGGTCATAATTACTATGTGACTCTTGATATGCGTGAGGCATATTATCAAATCATGTTGGACGAGGAGAGCCGTGATTTAACCACATTCAGTGATGGAGTCACCCTTTACAGATTTAGGCGCTTACCATTCGGACTAAAATGTTCACCAGCCATATTTTCCCAACGAATGCAAGACATTCTTACTCCATTGTTGAAACAAGGCTGGGTAAAGAATTATTTGGACGATTTAATAATTTGGGCTGATGACTTCCCCATGTTGTTGAGTCGCTTACAGCAACTATTCACTTTACTGACACAGAATGGGGTCAAGCTAAATTTAAGCAAATGTACTTTTGGATTAAAAGAAGTGACCTTTCTTGGCCATAAAATCTCAGTGGCCGGGAGTAAACCGGACCCAAAAAACATAGAGGCTATCAACAAAATGAAAAGACCCACAAAAGTCAAAGAAGTCCGGAGATTCCTTGGGATGTGCTGGTTCTACCGAAAACACGTACCTTCGTTCGTGAAAATAGCAGCTCCCCTTACTAACTTAACAAGATCTAGAGTAGTGTTCGAATGGTCAGACGAGTGCCAATCCGCGTTTGTTCAATTGAAGTCGTGTTTAGTGAATGCGCCAGTATTGGTAAGAGCTTGTGTGACTCGACCATTCATTGTAACCACCGATGCGAGCAACACCCATATTGGTGGCGTATTGAGCCAGATACAACCAGACAACTCCAACTTACCTATTGGTTACTTTTCCAAAAATCTCAATCCCTGCGAGACAAAATATTCTGCAACTGACAAAGAAGCATTGGCAGTCATTCTCACATGCCGCAACTTCCACCATTACTTGTGGGGTTCCCACTTTACTATCTTGACAGACCATCAACCGCTTACCAGCATTTTTAAGCAAAAAACAAAATCCCCACGTATGAACTGATGGATTCTCGAGATGCGCGAGTACAACTACAACATGCAATATGTCAAGGGTAAATATAATGTAGTCGCCGATCAGCTTTCTAGACCTGTCAGAGTGATATTCCACCAGTCAGAAACCAACTGGCTTGGATTTAGCCGTGACGAAGTGAGAAATAAGCAGCGAGAAGAACCTATGTGGGATGAGTTAGCTAAGTACTTGCGGAGTGAGAAGCTTTCTACTAAAAGACTACCGAAAGCCATGTTGAGCCAGTTTGCGTTGATTGACGAACTATTATATTTTGCTCAGGAAACAAATGATGGTGGTATCCAATATTGCTTGGTGATTCCTAAGTCATTAACAAAAGAAGCTATAAAACACGCTTATGAAATCTCAGGACATCTAGGTCAAAAGAAAACCATCAAAAAGGCAGAAGAGCTATTCTATTGGCCAAATCTAAAAGTAGATGTATGCAAGTATGTGAAACAGTGTCCCACTTGTCAAAGATTCAAAGGTGATACTGGGTTACAGCAACCTTGGAAAGGTTTCCCGCCTGTAAGTAAACCATTGGAACGTATCGGGATCGACTTGACCAATATGGTTGCTGGAGCTCAGGGCTACCGATATGTCCTTACTGTGATAGATCACTACAGTAGGTTTGTGAAATATTACCCACTCAGAGACAAACATACACAACACATCATACACTGTCTTGGGCAATACTTCACCGACTTTGGGACGCCACGAGGTATCGTCCTGGACAACGGCGGAGAGTTCACGAGTGGAGAATTCAAGAAGATCTGCCGGAGGAACCAGGTGGACTTGTTCTACATCACCCCTTATCATCCCCAGGGAAATTCCACCACCGAAAGGATGCATAGGACTATGAAAAGTATCCTAGCATCCCTCTGCAACGGGCACCCCTTGCGTTGGCCTCAGCTGCTCCAGTTGTGCCAAACCGTCATAAATTAAGCGGTGCACTCGAGCACGGGACAACAGCCCTATTATGCCTTCTTCTCACGCCATCCCCCTCGGCTCATTGGTACCTCATTGCCTTCCGTGGATGCAGAGGAGGACGACCTAGCGATAGCACACACCCTTATTAAAAGAACCCACCAAAAGATGACCAGGCGATACCGGGATGTGGCCAACAGGCGGAGGAGAGCGCAGAAGGTTGGGGTCAATAGCTTGGTGTGGGCGAAAAAAGAAACCATACAGCCGGGTACCTGTAGGAAACTGAATGCCAAATGGGACGGCCCGTATAAAGTGATCGAAGTGTTGCTAGATGGAAGTGTTTGTATCATTGAAAATGTATTTAGTGGCAAGAGAATACAAAGGGCTGCCGAAAAGGTAAAACCATATTACGGTACCAAGGAATGGCTCTTAGAACCGTTGCAACAGGAGCTCGCCCCGGAGCCCAAAGATGAGCTATTACCACCGCGAGTGAGGAATGCCCCTCGGAGGCTCACAGAGGAGTGTTAAACAGAAAAGTAGAGATAAGTGCATGAGACGAATGTTGTGAAACATAACTGCCTGAGGTTGTGTTCCGGGTGGACTCATCCCCGAGGAGAGGGTGTAAAAAGAAAAAAAAGAGAGAAAAGTGTTCCAGTTGGAACCGGGAAGTGCCTTACTTCGAGGGGAGTGATCAATCCCCTCACCTTACAGTTAGCACGGTTTGTGAGGTAGTGGAGTCTTCAGGACAGAATGAGCCCTCACCTTCTTGTGGGCGGAATGCTGGAAACAAAAGAACCGAGTGAATGCGAATGTGAATGGAAGAGTGAAAGGAAGCGCCCCCGTGGTGATCTCTCTCAAGAGACCCTGTCAAGCTCCGGTGAGCGACAAGCTATCCTCCAAAACCTGAGGCTGACTGGGGCATAAATTCCCTCATCACATCAAGTGTAAGGAGTGATCATACCTCCTAATGAAGTGAGTAAGTGACCTTCCGAGGTAGGCATTAGGTGTTTAATGTGGACCGACAGGTGCCACTGATTGTAGGGAAAAAAATGTTCCAATTCAAAGTGTTAATAGCAGTTATAGGGGTAACAACATTCCATCCATGCATATGTCATAGATGATTGACTTGGGTAAAATTTGTCTTCCGAACGTGGGAGCCGTGTAATGCCACAAATTTAGTATTCATGTATATGTTTAGAGGTACTGTAATTTCTAAGTTAAAGTGTAATCTGAATACTAGTCTATAAGGCTCCTGTTCTAAGTAGTAGTTCGTGTGTTAACCCGCGCCGTCCCGGCGACGTGAATTAACGTCCGCACATGATGTGCACTCATGTCCGGCGACGTGAATTAACGTCCGCACATGATGTGCACTCATGTTCCAGCGACGTGAATTAATGCGGCAACATTGCAAGTTGCATAATTTTCACATTTTTCAAAATTTGCACCTGATTTTTGTTTCGCCCGCCTACGCAAGCCTCACCTACTCGCTGCCAGGCGGATAATCCCCTAGACCCAGATTAACCCCACCTGACCCTGTGATCGTCCACTTACCTGTCAGCAGTCACCCAGGTCAGACCTGGTGCGTCGTGGGCTGTCAGACGAGGAGATACAAGTCGCCCTGGATACCTTTACAGGGGATAGTGATTCCCCACTGGACGACCTCACCCTCGAAGTCAATTACATACATGGTGGCGTATTTTCCTGGCTGGGGAAGGAAAAGATATCGCCACGTGGGACTGGGACAGACGTCACATCGCGACTGTTCCACAGGTATGTTCCTTCTATGTGTTCTGTGGCAGGAAGTAGTGGTGTGGGGATGGTTAGGGCAGCACAAAGTGAAAGTGTTGGGGCGGGAGAGCGCAGACAGATTCGTGAAAGCGAGAGTGGTGTAGGGGAGGCAACACGTCCACGTGGTGTTCGTGTTAGGCGTGGTGTGGGTTAGCAGAAAGTGAAAGCACTTGTCTAACATGTAAAGGGGTAATATGTTATATTGGAAGTATTATAAAAGGTGAATAATTAGATTTTGAGTTGAAAAAATAATGACGGTACCTGAAGTCACCTGGTAGCGCTATTGCTATACTCATTCTTTTTGTAAAGCATGTACATCTATAAAAGCAATTATATAACATGGAAAGGGGTAATATGTTATATTGGAAGTATTATAAAAGGTGAATAATTAGATTTCGAGTGACCTGAACTCACGTGGTTAAGCTATTGCTATGCGTAATATGTTATACTGGAAGTATTATAAAAGGTGAATAATTAGATTCGCGTGACCTACCCAGGTCAGAAGAGACACTAGGTACGAGTGTGTGGAGTGCAACGTTGCTCTCTGCCTGCAACCGTGCTTCCGTGAGTATCATAATAACAGGCACTGTTGAAAGTGTGTGTAGTGTGGTAAGGCCTGTACATACGCGATAAAGTGTCGCTCAGTATCATAATAGTGCCATGTTATCTTATGTGATACTAATCATAGGAGGTTGTATAGTTACTGTAAAGTTAGTAAATTGAAAAATAGTCTAAGCTGAAAGTCACAGAACATACAGTCAGTAGGTAAATAAGCGCTAGGAAGAATTCTGTTCATGGTGTAAGAGGAGTGGGAAATTCCCCAAGGGCTCTAAATTTAGCCACTAATTATGGGATAAGCTGTCTCCCAGTGTACCACCATCCCACCTCACTCTCTCTCTCTCTCTCTCTCTCTCTCTCTCTATATATATATATATATATATATATATAAATTAGGATAAGGCTTACTATAAATCGTGTACTACTGTGAAAGCAAATGTCTAACATGGAAAAGGCCAAAATGTAATGTGAGAAGTACTATAAAGGGGGAGAAAATAAATTCAGAGGTGAAAAAATAATGACATGACATGATTTACCTACATAAATTAGCGCAACTTCAATGCTAATTCTTTTCATAAAGCATGTACTTCTGTAAAAGCAATTGTCCAACATGTAAATGGGTAATATGTTATAAGTAATCAAAAAGGTGAAAAAATAGAATCTGAGTTGAAAAAAGCATGAAAGACCAAGTTCTCACTTGGTAAAGAAGCGCTATTCTTATGCTAATTCTTTTCGTAAAGCAAGTACATCTATAAAACTAATTGTATAACATGTAAGTGGGTTATATATTATGTTATAAGTAATCTAAAAGGTGAAAAAATAGAATCGAGTTGAAAAAAGCATGAAATAAAATGATCTCACTTGGTAAATAAGAGCTACTTTTATGCTAATTCTTGTCATAATGCCTCAAAATATGTACAAACAATTATGTAAAGTTGAAAATGATATGATGTTATTGTGGAAGTAATATGGAAGGTGAAAAAATACAACAGCTGATGAAATAATGATGTTTGTTATCCATCGGTGACATAATCGACTGATTTCGCTGGGGTCGCACAATGGTACATACCTTATTTCTCAGCTTTTTCTGTATAAAACCCAATATACTTCTGGTATACATATTTCCAACATATGAATACATGATGAAAAACGTATACTGCATCAGTTCAGAGTACCCGTGCCACCATAGAAAACGTACGGCGAAAAGACTACTCATAGAGCATGGCAGTACCTGTCAAACTTACGTGCTCCAGGTAAGCCATTTCTGGACCCAAGGGACACCTTTCTTTGTGATTTTCCTTAGTTTCTGACCAAAAGCGAATGTTTGAGCAAAAAAAAAAAAAAATGGTCCAAAAAAGCCGGGACTGGGGCGGACCAAAGCTCAGAAAACGTCGGGATTGGGCGGGTTAATGATCGATATAGGGACAACTACATCATGTGTACTCTACTATATAAATAGTGAAGAGAATTAAAACCCAACATATCGCAAAAACACAGTCTCATTTGACTAGCAGTAGCATCCCTATGTGCCCAGCTAAGCCGCATTGGCTAACCAGACATTGCGGGTAACAGACGTTGTTTCAGGTGAGCTGTACACATTCCTCCTTTCTGCCCCCCTTGCTTGTTTCAATTCTTGCTTGTCGTGAACAGTATGAAGTAATGTTGTTAAAAGCTTAACGTAGGCATTGGCTAACCAGACGTTGCGGGTAACAGACGTTGTTTCAGTCCACAGACACCGTGACTTTGGGGTTGCACGAGGCATTCATGTGATATTGCCCATAGACTTGTTGTACACACACACTTACACTACCCACAAATAGATTTATAACTGAATGTAGTAGCAATTGAATTATGAATCACTCAGGTGAACCTTTTTTTTTTATAGTAGATAATGTACAGACTTTTTAAAGTTAATGTGATCAGTAACGGAAAAGCGAATTTACCTCATCAACCGTTTTTTTCTCTTCTTTTATTAATAGGTTAGAAATATTGGGAGTGTTAAAGTGAATTTAGTGGTTGTAAGGATATGTAATTTCGAATTGTTCCTCGAGGCTAAGCAAGCCCGAGTGGTTATGAAATATTAGTGAATTGTGTGATGAGTTTAGACTGGCCCGACGGAATAGTACATGAGTGAATATTTTTGGTTCGAGGCTATGCCAGCCCGAAAAGACAGTCCATGTCATTGAATGTCCCAGTCTTGAGGCTATTGACGAGCCCAGGAATAACTGATAATCGAGAATGAAATGTGATGAACTCAGGAGTCATTGCTAAATATTCAAATTGTTTCGCTTGGTAACAGTACTGTATTCCTATCGCCCAAACTAGTACTTAATTTACAACTCTTTTCATATTATTAAAGGTCATGTAATTAAAAAAAAAAATGTCTGTTGTTTAACAAGTATAGAATTATTAAAGTATATGCAATTTTGATATCCAACCAAGGGAATCTTGTCCTCTCACGCATGACTCACTCCCCTTCCAGTTCAAGATTCCTCCGCTTTGGGAACGACTAACACACGTGGTAATAACTTATTCTCGACTCGGCTAAAAATACAAACGCTACCAAAAATATCCTTTATGCAATTAACCTTTATCATTCAAAGTCGAAGTAACTCCCCCCCCTTCGTTTTTTTTTTTCTTTGGTGAATACTTTATCAGTCATTGAGGGGAGACTAAGTTGAGTACCCTTTGTATTATCAACAAGTAAGTTAAACAGAACAAACCTGATAAATAATGATGGGATAAAATGACCATCATTACACTGGAGAACAACAACGGTGGGAAATCCAATTTCTCATCGTTACACTGCTGAACAACGGTGGGATAAAAATCCGATCGTTACAATGGCGTACGGACGGACGGACATGACCTAACCTAAGATTCCACTTTATGCGCTTATTACAGACTGATTAGCACAGTCTGTAATTAGCGCAGTGTTATTTTAGTGAAGAAGAGGGAAAAATATTTTACGACAGTGATGTGCATATATTTTACGACACTGACGACGGAATCTAACATTTGTAAACATTTGATTTTTAGAAAAGTGGCCCTTGCATTTAGGGAGAGAAGTGATTACGCCAATAATTAGAGTGGACAGAAAATAAGTGAATGTTCATGTTATTTTTTTTAATGTTTAAAATGCCCGCCGTGCCCGCCGCAGGACCTCCCACCTCACCACCCCTCACACCACCACCGAGCCGCCACCCCACCACCACCCCAGGAGGACACACCGGCGAGGTTAGTAGTCCCGGGCAAGAGGGTCATCGGGGCATCCCGACCCTGAGCCCCTATTCCCCGCAAGTGCCCCAACCCCAGGCGTTCAGGCAAACTGAACTACTGTGCGGGCGGGGTAGTGACCGTCAGACCAGGGGTGGGATTGAAAAGAGGTCAGTCCCAGGTAACACCGTATTGACGGTCTTGTTACACCCTCTAGGGCAGGAGGCCCAAGGGCAAGAGGCCCAAGGCTACGGCCTAAAGAGAGAAAGAGAGATAAACACAGGCTACGGCCTGACAGAGTGTGTAAAGGGGAAGGTGACCCCAGGCTCCGGCCTTAACACGCTGAGGAGAGACAGTTGCCTGTGTGCATCCCTCTCCAGTTGCTCTTTGGCTACGGCCAGAACACGGTCCAGGGTAGAGAGACCCTGCTACCGTACGTGTAGCGCTACCCAAT
Organism: Coenobita brevimanus; assembly: GCF_032717465.1. Classification (NCBI taxonomy): domain Eukaryota; kingdom Metazoa; phylum Arthropoda; class Malacostraca; order Decapoda; family Coenobitidae; genus Coenobita; species Coenobita brevimanus. The sequence continues at coordinate 33,195,492 of NC_137037.1, forward strand.
TACGGAAGCGGCGTCCCGGGGTCGGTATCTTGCCACAACGGACGGGTGAACCAGTTCATCCGTTAGTCGCTTTCCGTACGGGCAGACACTCGGCTTCGGCCGGGGCACATACCAGGGTGGAGAATTCCCTGACGGTAGGATCTGTCCGTATTGGAGAGAGTGTGGCTCCTGAGCCCCTCACTCCAGCTTGTCTCCTACTGCGGGAGGAACACCACGCCGGTGGTACCTTGCCACGGCGAAAGGGCGACCTCGATCACCCTATAGGTGTCCCCAGTACGCCAGGCAAGTTCACGGCTATAGCCAAGGTGCACAATAGGGGAAGTAGAGCCCCGACTCAGACCTATAGACACACTCAGGGAACCACGAAGAGCTTGAGTCTCCCTTTAGCCTCTTTCCCTTCAGGGAGCCCTTCGTCGCCATCCAGGCTTATAGGCCCGGAGGAGACACTAGAGTGGTGGCAAGGCCCGATAACGGACTTACCGCCCACACCCGGGAGTTCTTTGGCCTTGCCGGAGCCCTGCAGGAGACGCTGCCGCAGCCCAGCCCTGACGGCGCCTCTCCCCCTGAGCACCCGCAGTCCCAGGATGCCCAGGCCCACCACCGCAGTCTACAACGACGGAGATCCAGGCTCCCTCACTCCCCGGAGGCAGAGGAAGCAGGCCCGACTACTCCGGCTGTTCGGCCCTAGTCCCGAGGGCCCCCGATCAGGTCGAGGCCCCCAGACCACAGGGCCTCCCTGCACCCCACCAGCGCGGCCCTAAGAAAGGAGCTGCCCCTCAGGTCGAGGCCCCAGATAAGGGAGCCTCCCTGACAGTAAGTACCAGTGATTTGATAACCCAGGAAACAAGGGTAAGACAGTGACAGTGACAGTGATCCAGAGTACAGTGACAGTGTTTATGTAGAAGATATATTAAACAGTGGCATAACAGAAACTCGTGTAATCAGGGTAAGAAGTGTAAAGTGGTAAATAACTCAGTCCCCCCCCTGCATCAAGGAACCAGGGAGTTTTCTGTGAAACTAGAGGTAGGTGCGCGAGTGAGCCGAAAGGCAAGTGTATGTGTCCCCGCGACTTGGTGACAGTGTCGAGTGTCGCTATCCACACCCTACCTCTATTATAGTAATATCCCCGAAACAGACTCCCTATCGCAGTGATCTAAAGTGAAACGCCCCAGCTTATTATTATCTTGAATTGACATAATAATTAATTCAAGCTAACAACCACAGTGATGTAATATTCCATCCAAGTAACAGTAAAGAATATCCACGACTTCCCTGTGCCACAGTGTTAATATATATGTGATCATTCTGTGCAGTTGAGTGTAATCTTGTATCTCTGTTCTCCCATGTACTAAATATCGTTGTATGCACACTGTAATGAGTAGGACTTAAGCAATAGATGTGATACGGTGTACTGTCTCTTTTTATGCCCTGTTCCTTTGTTAGTGCATTACATCCGGTCAAGTAAAAGGACCCCGTTCCAGTGCTCATGTTTTTACGACGAGAAGTCGCCTTAAAAACACAGCATTACACTGGTGGCAAGCGGTGGTTCTAGATCCGAGTAACGCACAGAGGAACGCAAAAGGGAACTTACAATGGCAGCCAAACCACACATCCAATTGCCGAGGTTCAACCCGGACCAGTGCGACATAGACGTATATTTGGACATGGTCAAACCCCTCCTGGACATAGGGTTCGACTCAGACAGAGAAAAGATCGCAGTCACACTACTTAACCTGGGTAAAATAATCACTAGTGTCGCACCAAAAATCGTCCCAGAACTGTCATGGGACCAATTCTCACAAATAGTGAGACAGGCATTCACGCCATCAATAGGCCGAGTTGTCGCTCTCTCTCAACTCGACGCCCTCACCTACAACGGAAACCTGGATGACACATTCACCCAGGCTAGGTGCCTCGTCAGCGATGCCTATCCTGAGGCACCACCAAATGCCCGGGATATCCATACATTCAATGCTCTATTGAGGATCCTCCCCAGCATAGTCAGGGAGCATTTCTCAATCTACGACCCGTCAGGGGACATGGAAAATGACCTACAACTCGTCCGACATCTGCTCGCCGCCCGCCCCACACCACAGCCACTCCACGCGGTGACACGTTTTCCAACAAGGCAACACCCCCCATCCAAACCTAAGCTGCCGCCTCACCAGCCAACTACTGAGCCGCCCCCCACAGTCCCTAGAGCTTACCCGCAGAAGAAGCGACCAAACCCCAGGGAACAAGGAAACCTCATCACTATTAATCCCTGGGAATTCACGGCTTGCAGTCGCACCTGCCCTCTACACGACATTAGGGAGCAGCTCAAAGCTAGCAGGTGCAGAACCTTTCAACAAGGGCACAAGAAAGTCTCCTCCTTAGACGACAACGCCCAGGAAGATGACGCACCGCCACAAGCTTTCTCGGGAACAGACGACGACGACCAAGAAGACACCACTCCACAACAGATGGATTTTTAGGCTCGCCCCCGCACCTCCCCACAGTGGCGGGGGTCACCTCACAGAACTACAGATCCCCAGTTTACGACAAGATTTGGCTAAACGGGGTCAAGGCACGTCTACTAGTGGATACGGGAGCAGCCAGATCGTGCCTCTACTCCCACTTCTACTCCCGCCACATGGGTGCATTCGGCCCCCTCTTCCCCACCTCAGCCAACCTCGTCGACGCGGGGGACGGCCCCCTGCCTATCCGTGGGGAGACTCGGGCCCTTCAGACCCACACCCATCAGCAAATATCCACTAGCCACCCATTCATCATATTCGACTCAACATGCAGTCAATATGATGGATATTTAGGGCTGGACCTCCTCCAGAAATTACACGCCACCATTGACTGCCATCAATGCCGCCTCCACTTCAGTCCAGCCCACCCCAACCAACCAGCAGTCAAGAAGAAAGAAGAAGAAGAAAAAAAAAACATCGAAGGCACAACAAGAACACCCACCCCCACACACTACCATCAGACACTCACCTGTCCCATACCACAGACACACCTAAACCCAACCCAGCCCCTCACACCACTAGACCCCCATCACCACCACCCACCACTCATCATCTGCATCCCTCCCCATCTTTTCCTGCCACTGTCGCCTCCTCTATCACCATTCCACCACACCATGAAGCTTCAGTAAAACTGAACAAACCTTCCCATACCTCCGTTCTCTTCTCACCATCCATCCCCACCGGACCACTCTCTTTCTGTTTAGTAAGCCCCACCTTCCTCCCCCCACATGCCCAGGAAATCCATATTGCCAACCCCGCTACTACACCACTAACCCTACCAAGAGGACAGCGATACTGAAGAAGCCGAACCATGCCAAACGCCACCCCCAGACCCACCCACTCTCCCTGCCCTACCATCACACCTATCCCCGACCCAAACCAACAGCCTCCAACAACTCCTCCTGGATTTCCAAGACCTATTCTCCTCAGGCCCGACCGACCTTGGCCATACCACCTATCTCAGCCATGAGATACACACGACCGGACCTCCAATTCGCCAACCATCACGATGGAAAAATCCTAAGCAACGAGAGGAAGAAGACCGGCAGGTCCAGGACATGCTAGATGCCGGCGTAATCTCCAACTCTACTAGCCCATGGTCCTCTCCGGTGGTACTCGTAAGAAAAAAAGACAGGACAATGCGTTTCTGTGTTGACTACCGCCGAGTCAATGATGTCACAAAGACGCCACTCCCCTACCACGCATCGACGACTCACTTGACTCGTTACATGGCTCGACATGGTTCTCCACCTTAGACCTGCAGTCAGGTTACTGGCAAGTCCCTGTGCATCCCGACGACAAACACAAAACCACCTTCTCCACATCGAATGGCAAACATTATGAATTCAATGTCCTCCCTTTCGGACTCTGCAATGCCCCTGCCACATTCTCCCGTTTAATGGAGTCCGTCCTTAGTGGTTTAACTTGGGAGACTTGCTTAGCATACCTCGAAGACGTCATTGTTTTTAGTCGTACATGGACCGACCACCTTCACCGCCTCAAGCAAGTGTTTCACTGCATACGCCAAGCAGGACTAAAACTGAAACCAACAAAATGCGTATTGGCGGAGAGATCAGTGTCTTTCCTGGGACATCTCATTAATGCCGAAGGCATCTCACCAGACCCAGATAAGCTTCGAGCCATTGCAGACATCCCACTACCCTGCGACGTGCACGAAGTCAGAGCCTTCCTGGGGTTAACATCGTACTACAGGCGATTCGTCAAAGGATTCGCTGACATCGCAAAACCCCTTCACGAACTAACAAAAAAAGGTGAGCCTTTTGTGTGGACCGAGACAAGAAAAACGGCCTTTACCACCCTCAAATCAAAATTAACCACCGCCCCAGTAGTCGCGTTCCCAGACTACAACCTCCCATTCCGCCTGTATACTGATGTGTCCCTCATCGCCATAGGAGCTGTCCTTGCGCAGGTACAAAATGGGAGAGAACACATTATCACCTGTGCCAGTCGCACCCTGAACACGGCAGAGCGAAACTATGCGGCCACAAAGCGTGAGTGCCTAGGGATCATCTGGTCCCTAGAATATTTCAAGTCCTACATCTCAGGCACCCATGTGGTAGTCATTACGGATCACCAATCCCTACAGTGGCTACGGCAGTCAAACACAAACAATGCCCAACTGATATGCTGGTGAGAAACCCTCAAAGAATATAACTTCGAAATCGCATACCGACCACCACCTACAACCACCCACTCCACCCTCCACCACCGACCCTCTCCACCACCTCAAACGCCGCCTCCACCACCTACACTCAAAACTAGACCTAGCACCTGACAAAACCCACTCCAACCCATACACACCTGGCCAGTCTGTTATGGTTGCAAACCTCCCTACCCCACCGAAGACCTCCCCCCGATTCAACGGACCTTACAAAATTGTGCGAGTACCTAACCCATACCAAGTCACCGTGGATCAACAGGGGCAACACCGCACATATAGAAACCGCCACGTGCGCCCCTTCAACCCACCCGACACCACCCACCTCCGCACTAAGCCTACCTCCACCCCGGCCCACACACCTGGCCACCCTGACCTTCCTCAATATCACCCCCCAGACTCCTACTACTCCTTCTCACCGCCCTCCTCAAACTCTCCAGCTACCAGCCCACCCCCCAATACACCATCACCACAGCCTCATACCACCACCACTTCTTCACAACCAGACATTCGCCCACCGAACACCCCTCCACCCACCACCTCTCAACCCACCCCACCCAGGCCGCCCTCGTCACCACAGCCGCCCACCCCCCCCGAAAGTCACACCACCCCCACACCCACCACCGCCCTTCCTCATGACCACTCCCATTATACACGCCACACTGCACCACCAACCATTCCCCCCCCTCACCACCGTACACCCTCACCGCCACCACGCATTCAACCAGCCTCACCACCCACACCCACCATAACCCCGACCACCACCAGATCAGGACGACTCTCACGCCCACCCGCAAGATACACCCCAACACCTCCACCCAGCACACACCTACCCAAAAATCCACCATCCCCACCCACCCCCAACACCTCCCCCATAACCCTACCCCTCCACCAAGCACGTTGGAACTTTCCCAACTCCCAATTCCCCAAAGGACAACGCTCCTTCCACCAAATTAGCCCAAATAAAAGCACCAACCTCCCATCACTCTCAAGCATTCAAATTTCATCTCCCCACCAGGCACCATTCCCCGAGATGAAAGTGACAAAAGTCCGATGGCAACCATACAACCACCCACCAACCAGAATCAGAGGCACCGACCACCTGCTACGCCTCCTACGCCGGACCAACCAGCCGTCCTCCCTCCACTTCACGCTCAGTCCCCACCAGGAGCCCAACCAATTCACCACACACTGGGTCGGCTTCACCCAACACCTTACCCCAGCCTACCAGACAGCCACCTCTACCACCTACCACCTCCAGTCACGGGGCCGTGACTTCAACGACGCGGAGGGTGGTAAAATGCCCGCCGTGCCCGCCGCAGGACCTCCCACCTCACCACCCCCCACACCACCACCGAGCCGCCACACCACCACCACCCCAGGAGGACACACCGGCGAGGTTAGTAGTCCCGGGCAAGAGGGTCATCGGGGCATCCCGACCCTGAGCCCCTATTCCCCGCAAGTGCCCCAACCCCAGGCGTTCAGGCAAACTGAACTACTGTGCGGGCGGGGTAGTGACCATCAGACCAGGGGTGGGACTGAAAAGAGGTCAGTCCCAGGTAACACCGTATTGACGGTCTTGTTACACCCTCTAGGGCAGGAGGCCCACGGGCAAGAGGCCCAAGGCTACGGCCTAAAGAGAGAAAGAGAGATAGACACAGGCTACGGCCTGACAGAGTGTGTAAAGGGGAAGGTGACCTCAGGCTCCGGCCTTAACACGCTGAGGAGAGAGAGTTGCCTGTGTGCATCCCTCTCCAGTTGCTCTTTGGCTACGGCCAGAATATGGTCCAGGGTAGAGAGACCCTGCTACCGTACGTGTAGCGCTACCCAATTACGGAAGTGGCGTCCCGGGGTCGGTATCTTGCCGCAACGGACGGGTGAACCAGTTCATCCGTTAGTCGCTTTCCATACGGGCAGACACTCGGCTTCGGCCAGGGCACGTACCAGGGTGGAGAATTCCCTGACGGTAGGATCTGTCCGTATTGGAGAGAGTGCGGCTCCTGAGCCCCTCACTCCGGCTCGTCTCCTACTGTGGGAGGAACACCACGCCGGTGGTACCTTGCCACGGCGAAAGGGCGACCTCGATCACCCTATAGGTGTCCCCAGTACGCCGGGCAAGTTCATGGCTCCAGCCAAGGTGCACAATAGGGGAAGTAGAGCCCCGACTCAGACCTATAGACACACTCAGGGAACCATGAAGAGCGTGAGTCTCCCTTTAGCCTCTTTCCCTTTGGGGAGCCCTTCGTCGCCATCCAGGCTTATAGGCCCGGAGGAGACACTAGAGTGGTGGCAAGGCCCGATAACGGACTTACCGCCCACACCCGGGAGTTCCTTGGCCTTGCCAGAGCCCTGCAGGAGACTCTGCCGCAGCCCAGCCCTGACGGCGTCTCTCCCCCTGAGCACCCGCAGTCCCAGGACGCCCAGGCCCACCACCGCAGTCTACAACGACGGAGATCCAGGCTCCCTCACTCCTCAGAGGCAGAGGAAGCAGGCCCGACTACTCCGGCTGTTCGGCCCTAGTCCCGAGGGCCCCCGATCAGGTTGAGGCCCCCAGACCACAGGGCCTCCCTGCACCCCACCAGCGCGGCCCTAAGAAAGGAGCCGCCCCTCAGGTCGAGGCCCCAGACAAGGGAGCCTCCCTGACAGTAAGTACCAGTGATTTGATAACCCAGGAAACAAGGGTAAGACAGTGACAGTGACAGTGATCCAGAGTACAGTGACAGTGTTTATGTAGAAGATATATTAAACAGTGGCATAACAGAAACTCGTGTAATCAGGGTAAGAAGTGTAAAGTGGTAAATAACTCAGTCCCCCCCCTGCATCAAGGAACCAGGGAGTTTTCTGTGAAACTAGAGGTAGGTGCGCGAGTGAGCCGAAAGGCAAGTGTATGTGTCCCCGCGACTTGGTGACAGTGTCGAGTGTCGCTATCCGCACCCTACCTCTATTATAGTAATATCCCCGAAACAGACTCCCTATCGCAGTGATCTAAAGTGAAACGCCCCAGTTTATTATTATCTTGAAGTGACATAATAATTAATTCAAACTAACAACCACAGTGATGTAATATTCCATCCAAGTAACAGTAAAGAATATCCACGACTTCCCTGTGCCACAGTTTTAATATATATGTGATCATTCTGTGCAGTTGAGTGTAATCCTGTATCTCTGTTCTCCCATGTAATAAATATCGTTGTATGCACACTGTAATGAGTAGGACTTAAGCAATAGATGTGATACGGTGTACTGTCTCTTTTTATACCCTGTTCCTTTGTTAGTGCATTACATTCGGTCTAGTAAAAGGACCCCGCTCCAGTGCTCGTGTTTTTACGACGATAAGTCGCCTTAAAAACACAGAATTACAGTGTTATTATTTAAAAAGTTGTTTAAAAAGTGTTTCTACAAAAAGTCTCTGATTTTCATTCATATTGCTTCATGCACTCCATCAGTCACAGTGTACCCTGGATGGCTGGAAACCGAGCAATCTAGTTAGCACCTAGCGTGCTTTACGGCTGGGCAATATATGAAGAGGCAGTGTGACAGCCAGAGGGAGCTGCATATGGCAACCAGCCTTGGCTGCAGTCACCGCGCGCACTCAAACGCAGTTTCTCCAAACAGACAAAAATTAGTATTATTCTTCATTCCCTAGCTCCTCAACGACCCCACCTAGCTGCCTGGAGAAACATGCAATGGAAGGAGGAAGGACTGATGAGTATTCTGGTAATTGATCAAGGTGGTATGATTGCCAAGATATCAGTGTGTAAAATTTCATGTAACGCGTGGTTCACACTCCCTGAAGGAAATGGGTTCAACTCAACGAGTTTTACTTGTTTTAAAATAAACTTGGTTGAAGGGTTGAAGGCTGTTTTTTTTTTTTTTCGAATAATAGGTCAAAGGTCAAGATCACAGAATGAGATCATGCATTCACCTAGCAAAATCACCTCAGACAATTTTTATCTAATTTAAGCCAAACTAATAAATAAATAAATAAAGACAAGGTAGGACAAAAATATTGTGACTCAGTTTTGAGTAACAAACTATCAAGAGTCAAGGTCGATATCACAAGGCAAGGTCAATGATCAACTCACATCTGTGTTAAAAAAAGAAATAGCTTTCATCTGACTTTACCCAAACAATGTGAAACGGTTGAGGGTCAACCAAGAATTACACCTATTTTCTTTTTTAGAACAATAAGTCTAGGATGAGGCTCACTGGGGAAGGTCACCTTGATCAGAGTTTATCCGGTTTGTACAAAATTTTGAATATGGCCTGAATATACGGCAAGAATAAACAGATTATGTTTTGAGAGAAATCAGTTAAAGGTCAAGGTCATAGGACAAGTGAAAGTCCAAGGTCAAAGGACAAAATAAGTACATACAATTTTTATCTGATTTCAGCCAATCTTCGTGGAAGACATAAGAGTCAGGGAACACCAAAGGGATTCGGTTTTTTAAATAATTGGTCAAAGATGAAGGTCACAGAGCAAGTTCAAAGTTCGGCCCGTGTGTATGTGTGTGAACAAATAACTCATTCAGTTTTCATCTGATTTATAGCAAACTATAATACGTGACTGAATTGGGTATCACTTATGAGGTTGATTTATTATTGGGAGGATCAACTTAAAATAGATTTTATTTAATGTAATTTACCCTTTCAGCAATGGACAAAAACGAACGATATTGAGAACAATCACTCATACGTCAAGGTGACAGACAAATAGTAAATGTTAAGGTTATTGGACAAAGTCAACGCAAACTTTTTTTGTTCTAATAGCTCACTTTAGCCAAAGTTGGTGGAACGGTTAAGGGCTGGGAAAGAATGATATAACTGGACCTTTAAATTAATATAGTAAAGGTCTAGGTCACAGGATAAAATAAACATTCGACCCTTTGACCAGCTGGATGGCATGGGCGTTGCATTCTCTGAATCTTTGCAGTTGTTGTTGTTGCCCTCCTTCAACAAGGCAAGGCGATATAGATTTTGACAGTGTGTGTGTGTGTGTGTGTGTGTGTGTGTGTGTGTTGTCAAAATATCTCGAAAAGTCGTGGACGAATTTTCACACAACGTTCAGGAAATAGCAACTCTGTGAATGTCCAGAAGCATACTACTTTCGGTGAGGGGTTGATCAAAGAAAACCGAATGCCAGCCACCATATACTTTTTAATATGGCTTGGCGTTTTGTGAAACCTGGTGACTGAATTCAGCAGAGTTTTGCTACTTTTCTTCAAATTGGTTTGTAGGTAGCTTGGTCCTTAGCCAGCAGTATATTCTGACTGGCGATTAGCATTCGACCCCCACATGATTTGTATAATTTTTATTATTTTTATGATACAGTAATTTAGACTCCAATCGTCATTATAAATTTCGTCACAAATTTCATTATGATATCCATTAGTGTCGTCATACAAATTTAACCATCCTTCTCCTCCTCCTCCTCCTCCTCCTTCTCCTCATCATCATCATCTTCATCACCATCATCATCATCATTGTTTTTCTCCCTGTTGTATTCGGAGACCGGGGATGTGAGGATTTATTTAGGGCAAATTATAAACACGTCGAACTACGAATGTCAAACAGTTTATAGAACACACATGATTATATGAGAATTAACAGAAAGCAGAATAAAGATACAAATGACTGGACACACATTATAGGATAAATTACAGAACAAACAAGAACCAGTCCCGGCAGTCATTTTAGTGCTGACGTATAAACACAACAGGATATCTAGTCAAAGATGTCACATATCAAATCTACAGTAAGGCTGGTGAAAAATGATATTATGCCCATTTGAAACTTTAGGCCCGACCCACTTGACACTGACCCTCCTACCACTAACTGTGGAGTGATCCCCTGATGTAACGAGTCATGTTATAGGATGTAAATTTAAAAGATGCACCTTTAGGTCTTGGTTTCATGTCGATATGACGAATCTTAAAGGAGTTATGGAGAAAAAACAACGATTATCCGTCCCCGTTTTTTTTTTTTTTTTACCTTTTTGGGGGCCTACGGCCTAGGTTTTGGCCTAATTTGGCCCAAAACTTAATCAGATGATCTGAAGGTCATAGTCCATCATCCCAGTAACTTTAGTCAAAATCGCATCGGTAGTTTTCGCGTAAAGATGCTAAGTCAGACAGACAGACAAACGAACAAACAAACCGACAAACAAACTATCTGAGCGAAAACAATACACGTCCCCAATTAACAAAACATAAAATTTGAAAATAAATGACTGAACACATATTATGAACCACAGACTACTGGTTGAAAATCAGCGACAAGTTTTATGGAACACAAGTTCTGAAACGAAAAGTACAGACCAGCTTACAGGACAAAAACTTTTATCCTCACAGTCTATAAGCCAAGAGTTACAGAACAATAATATTAAAGAACACAGACTATCATCCATCAAATCACAGAAAACAAAGCTAAGACAACAACACAAACTGCAGAAAAAAACTACAGAGCACAAATTATTTCCTACAAATTACAAAACAATTTACAGAACACATCAACACTATACAGATTACAGGAATATGGCCATAAAAAACTGCAACAAGTTCAGAACAAACTATGGAACAGAATCCACAAAAGAACTTCCTGAGCATATACTACAGACCACAAACTGCAAAACACAAACAGCAGTACGCAAACCGAGAGAATTCAAATCATAAATCATGACGCACAGAACTCGATGTACTACAATGTCTGCCTGTTGTTTTTCATGTCCTGAATAATTTTTTGTCAACTACATCAATTCCTCTACGAACGGAAAGCCACTTTTACTACTGAATACTATCGTTTGGCAGTAGCACGAAAAAAACTGGTGAGGAGATCTTACGTTCTGAAATAGCTGATCCCTTTTCTGTGTCTTCCCTCTCACTTAGTGGATCCACTTGCCCTAATGAAGCAATCTCATTTCTTTTTACGGTCCATCTGTTATTAAAATAGACATCACCTATTATCTAAATGTTATGTCCATATTTCATCTGTAAATCTCGACTGCTTACATACATTCATATTCCATCATGTTCCCTTTCATATTGACTCTTTTTTTTTTTCTGTTTTTATTCAATCAATCCCGTTTCCACTCTCCCTCCTCCTTCCTCTGCATTCCTCTCCGCAGTCTTCCCTCCCCTCGCATGCCCTCCATTCCTATTCTTAGCCTGATTCGGGAACATGCAACTGAGGGAGGCCACATTTTCAAACACTCTTACTTAAAGCCATGTTGTTTAAAAATGATGTTGGAAAAGAAATAAGGCGACGGAAAAATGGGACGAAGTAGAAACGGTGAAATATTCGTCATTGTAAGGAGAGAGAGAGAGAGAGAGAGAGAGAGAGAGAGAGAGAGAGAGATAATGTAGAATGTGAGGCAGAAGTGGGGGCAAACGGAGAGAGAAAGGGGGAGGGAGTTATTTCTATTATCATAGTGGGGAAAGAAAAGAATCGGACAGAATGGCGAAAGACAAAGTGAAAGAAACAGTGAGATATGAAAAGGGAATAATGCCTGTCGCAAATGGAGAGAAAAATGAATGTAGTGTAGTGGTGAGAGGGGAGAAACGAAGGAAAAAAATTAGTGTCCTCAAAATAATAACCAAGAACTATAGGTGGAGCTGTGTTTGTGGTGCAGACTCAGGAAAAGGATGGATGGACGAAAATAGCAGAGAAGTCTGTAGAAAAGATGAATAACAAGGAACATTTGTAAAAATAAATACAGTAGAACTGTCTAACATAGTGGACCCCCCCCCTTTTTTTTTCTACCTCGCCAGTGCGCTACCTCCAGATGATTTAATTCAGTTCATGAGATACTAAATGATTAAAGAGACCGTAACTTACGAATAAGTGGATTGGAAAATAGTTGTCTGAGAGTAACGTGTTGTACTCAGTAGAGAAACAGATAGAAAGTTGAGAAAATGGAGGAGCTTTGTACCGATGATGTGATAGTGCTGGAACTATCAGAAGTACAAAGGAGTACAAGGGAAAGCAAACAGCAACAGACGTTATAGTCTTTTCGAGGCTGTTTGTTAAAGAGTAGACTATGACTATGAGATCTAAGTCTACATGCTGAAGGATAAGGCTAGTAAAGCCTCCTAACCCTCCCGTTAAAACTGACAGGAAAAAGTAAGAAAAACCACCACGCAGTATGCAAAAGCTGACATGGAAATTTTATAGGAAAGACTGAAAAGGAAAAGTTACATTCTATAATACTTTATCTATAAGGTACCAGTCTGAATAACCTGAAAGAGAAAGTCGTAAAGTAAAATGAATAATCAAATAAATAGTTAAATAACACATGACATTATGTACGGGTACGTTGAGTTAACGGGGCGTTTTTAGACACAGCTTGGAAACTGCACAGTGCACAGCGTGGATGTTCAGGGGTGTTGCAGCAGCCTTGCCTGGCGCTTATAAGGTAGGCAGCAGTCATTCAGGCCCCAGCTCCATTCACCCCACTGAGACACGGAACTTTCTAATGCGGGATAAGTACACAAGTTACCTTCTGAAGCAGTGACCTCTGATACATTAAAAGAATCCCGATGGTGATTATTTAAATAACAGGGACCATCAGCGATCCACAGCCCATCATAGGTCGAAAGTAAGAGTAGTGGCCGTTAACTCAGGGCTATCTGTGCATCTCCTAGTCTGTACTTATACTATATTTGCATGTAATAAACTGATCCAGTGTCTGATTACATACTGTATATATATATATATATATATATATATATATATATATATATATATTATAGAGCAAACATATTAGGCTGGGGGTTAGATGACAGATACTTATCCAAGCGACCTTTAAAGGCTAGTACTGCATAACAATTTACTACATTGGAGGGCATGTTGTTCCATATACTCACAACTCTGTTAAAGAAGAAATGATTAACTTCATGCAACTGGAATCGTTTGCCAGTTTTTTTATGCGATTGTCTCTAATATAACTCGCGTGATCAACTGTGAGCTATTTATCGACAGCCATGTTATCATGTCCTTTAAGTATTCTGAATACTTGTATTAAATCTCCTCGTAACCTCCGTTTAGTTGGGGTAAACAGTTTCAGGGCTTCTATTCATTCCTCATATGGCTTATTTCTCAAACTAGGTATCATCTTTGTCATCCTTGGCTGTACTCTTTCAAGTTTCTCCATATCCTTTTTAAAATACGGTGACCAAAACTGAACACAATACTCTAGGTGCGGGTGTACTAAGGAGTAATACAAAGTGAGGACGATATTATCGGATTTATATTCAGATGCTCTACCTATGAATCCATTCAATTTATTTTTTTTCCCCACAGCCTTTGTACACTGTTTGCTTGGTATCAAATCGTTTGCTATTATAACTCCTAAGTCTTTCTCATGGTTTTCTCTATCAAGTTGGACATTATTCGTGTTGTAACTAGAATTTACATTTTTACTGCCAATCTTTAGCACTTTACATTTATTAATACTGAAATCGATTTGCCATGCTTGGGCCTAGTTAAAAAGTTAAAGATCTCTCTGAATTGCCTGCCTCTGCAGTGCTGTATGTGCTGTATTACCTATTTTAGTATCTTCAGCAAATTTTGAAATCTTACAACATAATCCTTCATCAGTATCATTTATATATATTAAAAAAAGAATTGGACTTAACACTGAAGTCTGCGGCAATCCCCTTGTAATGATTATCCAGTCTGATTCTTTTTCATTTATTACAACTCTTTCGTCCGGTGAGCCAATCTTCTACCCACCCGAGAACACTACCGCTGAAACCAGATGGCTTGACCATGTGATGATGATTAAGAATGAGAGATTGGCTAGGAGAGTGAATATGAGTGAGGTGGGGGGGTGAATGGGATGGGAAGGTCGATGACGAGATAAAGGGATGGCGTAGAGAGGTATACAGTAGGGGGGAAGGAGGTGAAATGGAGAAACGTCAGCCTGATGACAGAAGACAGGGTGACATGGAGACAGTTCATTTGTGAAAAAAGCTTTCCAGTAATAACTTACCTGACTGTTAATAGATTGACAGCATCTAACCAATCTAGCAGAAATAATATCCCGTAAGCCGGGTAGCAGATAAGGGCCTGTTGGTAGCAAGGATATTGCATGAAAAATCGTCATTGTAGAGAAGAAAAATTATTTCCTTAATAATACCAAATTGGGAAGAGGAGCGGAAATTACTCTCACTCTCTCTCTCTCTCTCTCTCTCTCACACACACACACACACACACACACACACACACACACACTCCACATTACCACCAACACCATTACGGTTTCCGCATCCTTTAGCTAACAAACCGGCTGGAAAATTATTGAAACCAGTACATTTAGAGGCTGCAATTACTTACTCTCGATTACCTGTTAAGAAAAGAAAAATGACATGAGGAGAGGTCTTATATATAGCCACTGCGTCTTTCTACTATTCATATATTTTCCTCTTATATTTCGTGCTTAACATTCTATCCCTGCTGCGTTATTATAGGAGTAAAAATCCCCAAATTTCACAGCCTTGGCGTTAGGTGGACAAGAAAATGTTCATAATTCTCAGACACAGATAGATCCGTTATCACCTTCAGTCTAATAATATTATCATATTCTTGTTGGCTTAATTTTCACAGGACATTCTTTTCGAACAGGGAAATGTTACATTCATTATTCATTAAATACTTTGCTAATAATGAGGTCTCCTACACTGAATAAAATCACATCTTAGCAACATGAGAAAATAAAATTACGTCGTGGTTCAAAGGGTTTATTTGGTACCACAGACGATGTGTTTGTGACCACCCCACTTGAGATGAAGGCTTCATGTTATAGCTACATAGACATTATATATCACTACGTATTCAGCTGGTTTATGACTTTCAATATTCCCTCATCTCATATATATATATATATATATATATATATATACTGTGTAGGTTTGTACCCAAGGGGTGGTTGGGGTTTATTGCTCACATAGTGCCACTCAAGGATGAGTGAGACTAGTCACTCTCATCGTAAATGTCAGGACTAACTTGCCTAGCCCCGGGCTCCTATGCTCCTCATGGGGCAATACGGTACACGCACACACACACACACACACACACACACACACACATATATATATATATATATATATATATATATATATATATATATATATATATATATACTCTGTATAGATTGATAGATAGATAGATGATAGATAAAGGAAGGTGAGGGCTATTATTTGCGTTGTGTAAAACATGGTGACTTTCATGTCCGAATGTTTCGTCCATATTTCAGAATATTAAGTGCGGTATAGGGCATAATGGTGTTCCTGATGATTTTACAGTTGGAAACAATAACAGCTTCCCCTTTCCTCCCCCAACAACCAAAGTCACGGGCCGGTTATGTCTGTCGCCTTCCACTGTCTCCTACATCACCTCACTCCCCTAAATCTCCTTTGGCACTGTTTCGCCTCAGGGTGTAGATGCCGTTCTCTGCTTTTGGACTACATGGATGCGACAGACGATGGGGGAGGACGTGATGGTCATGGTGGTTTGGGGGGGGGGAATTAACGATTATTATTTCTTCCAAGTGTACGTGGGTTGAGGCATTGACGTTGTACTGCACTAGTCTATGTTCAATTCCATATCTAAATATACAACATCCAACTCTTATATATTTAGCACATGTAACAGAAAGTTTAAGGAGACACTATTTCATGGAGTGTACAGTATAGTACACTGACCACTTACAGCCACCTGCCTGTCTGCAACAGTCAGCAGTAGTTTCCTTTGTGTTTAAATACACCGCATCATCACCTTATTCAAAGAAATTAGCGTACGAGAATGCTAAGAGAACACCTGGGATGCGGGTACTGACATCCAAAGCTCTAATTAGTCTCTTTATTATGACGATATCTATTTTCAATTCTTCTACTAATGATAAGAAAATTTGAATCTGATTTGGAGATAATTTTTGACCTGGAGAGGTTACATATAGCCTTCATAAACCGCCTTATAGCTAGATATCACTTTGAAATTAAAAGATAATGGTGTTAGCATGCATACAACAACCAAGTAAGAGGTCGTAGACCTGTAGAGGTTAACACCAGTAAATCGGTAGACGAGAATACTGAAAGGACAGGAAATGGGTTGGGAAGGGGTAGGAAATTATCAACATAGCCTTCAGTAATGTGACTATCAGTGCATTGCTAACGAGAGGGTGAGATATGTTTATGGAATTGCTACCACGAGAGAGAGAGAGAGAGAGAGAGAGAGAGAGAGAGAGAGAGAGAGAGAGAGAGAGAGAGAGAGAGAGAGAGAGAGAGAGAGAGAGAGAGAGAGAGAGGGGAGGGGGGTGAGGAAAAGGATGAAAGGACAGTTTAGAAAAAATAACAGTGAGGGGCAAGGAGCAGAGAAAGTACTGAAATAATAAAATAGACTACAGATATAATACCCTTCCAAAAATACAGATACAACACCCTTCCCAACTGGACGTATTTCTGGGAGTGCGATTTTGTACCGACATTGCAGTTCACTCCCCCCACCCTCCTGGGAGAACGGGGAGAGGTAACGGCAGCTTGAGGGCGTAGCTGAAGTCGTCAGTAGGGCTGAGATGTCTTCTTCTCTAGGCAGTTAGTCTATCTCGACCCTTCAATGCCACCAAGGTATGGTAACCTCTCCAGCGCCCTCATCTGAATAAAACTATGTAATAGTAGCCAAAACAAAGTAGCATGATACGGCCTCCTCCCCAAACGTTACTCTGTGTACCCCTGCACTTGTCATACAAACTTCCTGGAAAATAATACATGATCTTCCGTCAGGCTTCCTCCCCTTAATATTTCACATGATAAAAACGAACCCAGGCAAAGAACCTTCATCAGTTACAAAAAGGCAAATTGAGTACATATCTCTCACATAGGAAGAATCGGAAAGCTTTATGACAGATTCTTTTCCAAACACTGGCAAAGCAGTTAGGACCTTTATCAAAACAGTTACAACAGCGGGAAAATCTCATATTCTTGAGGCAACAACAAAAAAGCCAACCCTTACTTCTGCCCTTAGATAAAATACAGTACCTTATTTAAGAGAGAAACAAATAAAAAAAATGAATACTCGACTTACCCCAACAGAAGTTGAAATCTTGCAGAACACTAAGAACACCATAAATGAAATTATAGGTCATAAAGAAATTACTTGGAAATATTTTGCGGACACTTTTCGTCTTTGAAACAGGAGCACAATATTTTGGAAAACGATTAGAAATATATACACATCCAAAACCTCACCCTCACCAACTCACGAAGCCCTGTTAAACATTGATTGAACCCTCCATTGCAGTTAAGAACAAACAAACAATCTAATAAATTGTTATGCACCAATAAACCACAAAACACGAATCGTATAAAACACACACACACACACACACACACACACACACACACACACACACGCACACACACACACACACGAGACAGAGGAATTAAAGGAAACACAAACACCACCTGCATTCACTTCACAACAAGTACAGCAAATGATCAATAAGACACACACATATCCAAAGCATTGGGTCCTTATCAGCTCTAAAACAACTATGATTCACGACGAAATCCCCAGTATCTGAAAAAAACGACCATCATCCCTATACTCATACCAGGAATAAATCTCAATAGCCCAATATCATACAATCCAATATCCCTACAAAACTAACTATGAAATGGGAAGGTTGATCTCAAAGACCAACATTCCCTCACGGTCTTCTCTCTGGCTCCTAGCAAGGAATATGACTTAAACACACTCAGCCACCATACACTTCTTCAAGTTATCTCAACTACAGTACCTAACGCCGTGCGGTCCCGACACACGACGGTGCGTAAAAAATATAATTGCAACAAAACATGTCCTAGAGGGTACGACACGCATTGTCACGTTTTCTTGGCTATACTGCAGTCGATTGTTTTGAAATTTTTTATGCCTCACTGAGTACACCCATCTGTCGAATAAATCAATTATCCGCAATATTGCCATATATTTGACACCATCGCAAATGCAGGATTACCTACTTCCTGCCTGGGCAGGCAGTCTTTCTACATTTGACCGTTATCGTTTGGACCTTTAACTGGTCGAGCCCTGTGTCCCTAGCAGCTTTATTTCGCCAAATTGTGCATCCGAGATATACAATATTATTGGTGATTTACTCATTCGCTGAAGCTTGGATAATATATATAAATGTGAAGCTGCAAATATTTCAGTGTAGCCAACATAGAAGTTGTTGGTGTCTGTTCCTTCGTGAAAAAACGGAATTTGGTTAATGGATGTAGGTGAGAACTCTGTTAGAATATATGCGAAGTACCTGCCATAAAGTATGAAACTGAGGCGGAAAAAATAATGTACAGTGAACCATAATCGTGCAATTGCTCATTTGGAAATACACCCTGAAATAAGTGTGTTGTGAGTGATTTGATTTTTTGTAGTGATGTAGCGCAAATGTTGCAGGATGGATTGCTCGTGTTTTTTTTATTCATTTTCTTATGAGCAATATATAGCACTTTCTCAGAGTGCAGTAATGATATTTGACCATGAAATAGTTTAACTGTACCTAACATGGTTGCCAGGGAGCCTGTAAAGAGTTTTCATGATATTCTATCATTTCTGATGAAGGATGTTATCATTTTCAGCAATGCGCCGTATACCGTAACACTATACTCAGGCTGTGAGTGTGTGTGTGTGTGTGTGTGTGTGTGTGTGTGTGTGTTTTATCTCATGGGTCATTTGATGGATTTGAGTGAAACTCCCCAGGTGAGTTCGTTAGGTTCCACTATTTTCAGTACTCCAACCATGACTTTTGAGGGGGAGTCAGCTATCCTAGCCAAAATAAAAATTTTCAGAAATAATGAAAGGAAGACAGATATGGCTTTGATATCGTAGTATATGTTGTGCAATGGACTCTTACCCATATATTTGGGGGGCTTGACCCTCAGTGATTCTTGGGGGGTCAACTGCCCTCCCCAAAATATAAATGATTAGAAATAAGGATAATCGCGCTCATGGATTTCAGCAAAACTTCTTGGGTTAATTCGTCTGGTTAATTGATAATGTTCTCCACTACAGAAAATTTTCCACCATTATTTTTAGGAGGGGGCAGTCCACTTCAAGACTTACTGTATAAATAACAGAAAATAGGGTGAGGGCAGATATGACATTGATGTCTGAGTACGTGTTGTAGAATAGATTTTCCGTAATGTGATTTTTGGGGAGTGTTACCCCTTCCCCACGTGACCCTTGATTCGTGGAGGGATCAGCTCCCTCTCAAAAATAAAACTGATCAGAAATGGGGGAAATACTTGATTGGAAATTTCCATGTGCGCTATTCGAGTTGCTAGGAAGGTCTTCCACTACAAATGATTTTCCCTCATTGGCTTTCAGGAGGATCAGCTCCCCTCCGTCAATTAAAAATTCTCAGAAACAGTGAATGGAGGGTGGATACGGCTTTGATATCTTAGTATTACGGACTCTCATCCGTAATGCAGTATTTGGAGAGCGTTTATCCACAATGATTTTTGAAGGGGCCAGCCGCCTTCCCAAAAATAAAAACGATCAGAAACATGGGAAATAAACACATGGATTTCAAGGAAATCGGCATACAGAACATATCGCAGGATTAGGAATGCGGTCTCCTTGTTTTCTCTGAATGCATAAGAAGAAACTGGAAATCGATAATTGGGGACTCCCCCCCCTCCCCCACATGATTCTAGGGATGGTCTGCCCCTATCAAAAATTTAAAAGTTCAGGAATTGGGGAAAGATTTGATTAAGACTTTTCAGGTGAGTTCGTCTGGCAAGTTCGAAGGTGTTCCACTACAGAATATACAATTTTTCATCCATTATATTAGGGGGAGGGAGGGGCAACTCCCTCACCAAGTTAAAAATTCCCAGAAATATTGAAAGGAAAACAGATATGGCTTTCATATCTTACTGCAGTGTTATAAAATGGACTTTCATCAGTAATGCAATATTTGGAGAACTTGACCCTCACAGTGATTCTTGGGTTGGTCATCCTCCCTCCGCCCAAAAGAAAAGCGATCAGAAACAGCGGAAAGTGAGCACATAGATTTCAGTCGAATCGGTATACATATCACAGGTTGAGTAGGCAGTTTCCATTTTTTTTCTTAATGCAAAGGAAGAAATTGCACATGTACTTTTTTTAAATTTGCTCTAATAATCATAATTTGAGCATTACCTCCCCACTGTGATGACATGGTTTCCAACCATAATCATACCTTGTAACTGGCAAAGGAACAGGTGTGACTGTTGTGAAACCGCTTGTAATCAGTTTCTGAGCAATACAGTTCTTGACTTCGAAACCTGATCTCTTTAGTAGAGACAACATATCTATACTATTAAAGCCCCCTTGCCACCCCCCTCCCTCTCTCTCTCTCTCTCTCTCTGTATGTGTGGGGGGGAGGACTTGCTGAGTCATCGTCCAGCTGCTGTGACAAACTACACTTGTGAGTGGTTGGGTATATGGGTTTGTTGATGGAAAGGTGTGTGGGCGGTGTGAAAATAGGCAAATTAGGGAATAGGTCCAAGTGGGAAATTAAGTCCAAGTAGGCCCATGTGTTAGCAAGTTCATTGGGCAATAATATCTCCATTGCAGTAGATTCATGGGAGACAATAGGTTCATGATTGGATGGAAAGGAAATAGCTCCATCAGGGTGAATTGGTCAGTTGGGGAAACAGGTCCAAGAAAAACTCGGTCCATGAGCATATCTGTGTTCATACGAATAAAAAGGTCTGTGGAATAAATCAGGACCATTCGGGAATTAGGTCTATTAGGAAATATGTGTTCATAAGGAATAAGACCCATGGAATAAATTAGACCTATTAGGGAAATATATCCATTGGGATTCTTGTGTTCATTGAGATACTTGTGTTCACAACAAAAAAGGTCCAAATACATTAAGTCCATGAAGAAAGTAGGTTTATTGGGATACTGATCCATGAGGCAAAATTAGGTCCACGAGGGAAAATAGCCATGGGGCGAAATAAGTCAATGGTGGAAATAGGTACATAGAGAAAATAGGTCCATAGGGTTATTGTTGCTGCTTTACCTGGCAGATCCGACCCATCGGTAACAATTATGCAGCCGCTTTCCTGTGTCAGACAGCCCCAACCAGTGTCCGATAAGGGTCTTCCAACATGGCGAGTTGCAGGGAAAATGGAGGAAGCATAGCCCCCATGAGTATGAGGAAAATATCTATGTGCAGTAATCTCAGCCAAGACTCTGACTGCAGTAAAGGTCGAAGAGTATCCCGTCTGGGAGTGTATTGCAGAGCCAGCTACCAAGACTTGGCCCGACTTCACTGTAATGGTATTACCTCCTGGGATGATGGTAACCACCCACCTACCACCTTTCCGGTGGGCCAATGGATGCCACACATTGTGCAGAGACTATGCCAAACAAGAGCGTCCATCTTACCTTAGCCCAATTAATTAGCACTTAACCCCTACACCGCGGGCTTGTTTACCAATGACTTGCGTGTCCTGCGGGGTTATTTGGGCTCCGACAGACTCTCAAAAAATATTTGCTAAAAATCAGTTATTAGTCCTAGAATAATAAAATTTTATATGCTTATTGCACATACCTTCAGCTTTCTCCTGGAATGATTGTTGAGCCTTCGTCAGTTTCCGTAGGACTTGTGGAGACCTCTGAAATAGGGTAACTAAGTCTCCACTTTACACTTCCCGACAACCCGTTATATGATTACCACAGCCAGATACAAACACTATAAACACTATTCTACCATTTTCAAGTAGTTTGGGATCCATACTAAAAAAAAAAACACACTGTGAAAGCAATGGAAATTACGAGCGCGTCTGATCGCCGCACTTGCGCTAGTTCGCTCTAGGCAGTCTGTCATTTATTATTCATAAAACCCCTCACACTTTATATTTCTATTATTATATCACACTTATATATATCTGGAGTCTTTCTCCATAAGTTTCCTTCAGTCGTATTATTTTATTGTCAGTGAAGTCATTCAATTTTTCAGTCAGTAAAATACGTAGAGAGCCACGGATTCACTCTCACTGTTATAACATAAATTATTTGTACTCATATTCTTATATTACTAATTACTTACATTACTATTTACATTTTCTATTCTATTTTCAATATTTACCCTTCTATTTTACTTACAATATGTTATTCACTGTCATTTTCAGTAAGATAAAACTATAATACACTGTTCAATCATATGAACTGAACATCCATTGCTTTCACCTGCTATTTACACATTATTTACACATTATTTACACATTATTTCCAAATAATTCTGCTTCCACACTTGCACTGTTAGAACTGCTTCTGGCTGTGATAATCGAAGAAGCAGGTTACACAGAGGGGAACCTGGCATTCAGTGCACTGCCAAGAGGTGCGTTTATGCTCAGGTGTGCGGCGTGTGGTATGCACACATACCTGACACCTGCGAATCGCAGCCTTCCTTTTCCCTGTGGCAGGCATTAGCTCAAGTCTGTGCCGATCCATATACGCCCTCTGCTCAAGTCGGTCGGGAAGTGTAACTGGATGGCGCCTTGGAGTTGCTGCTTGCACCTTTACCATATTTTTCCAGCAGCTGCTGGACACAAGTCCTGGCGAACAACCTCAGGGAGAAGGACTTGGGTGGCTTTACCTTCATCTTGTACAGGATGAAGGCGTTCAGCATCGTCATATCTATGAGATGCAGAAAAACTTTCCTGTACCACCTAGTATTCTTCCTGAGGCAGTCGATCTCACCAATCATCATGTCGGACTTGTCCACCAGCCGCATGTTTATATTATAGTCCAACACAGCATCAGGTTTCATCACAGGTTCGCCTGTCCTACGGTCGACCTTCCCACTGTCTCTCATCTCCCCTTATGTACGGTGGTGAGCATGTGCACGACTCTCTTGTCATGCCACCGTATTGCCAGCATCTTCTCAGACTTGCGTAGGTGCACGTCTCCTTGCTGCGAGTTTCCCGCCTCTGGGAATTTGGGGAAGTTGGCACGATTACTTTTCACAGTGCCGCAGGAGCCAATGCCGTGCTCAGAAAGGTATTTGGCAAGTTTCGGTGCTGTATAGTAGTTGTCTGTATACAGCAGATGATTCCCACCAAAATACTTTTCTAGGAGCACTTTCACTACACAGCCTGAGAAGCCAAGGGGGTGTGTTTTATCGAGATCGACAGTGCTGGCTGAATATATGACGAAGTCAAGGATGTACCCCGTCTTACAGTCGCACAGTACAAAGAACTTAATTCCAAAGCGATGGCGTTTGCTTGGAATGTACTGAACAAACCGAAGACGTCCTCTGAACAGAACCAAGGACTCATCAATGACAACCTTCTGAAATGGGTGGAAGAATGACATGAACTTATCCTTCATTCTGTTCAGAATCTCCGGATCTTCCAGAGTGGGTCAGTTTGGGAAGGTACATCATTATCGGCAAAGTGCAGGTTTCCCATGATGTTCCGGAAGCGATCTCTGGCCATGTACTTGTTGAAGGTCGGTGAGGGTAGTAAGGGGTCCATGGACCAGTATTCTTCCAACTCATGCTTCTTGGAGTGTGGCATAAGAAGCATGAGGGCAAAGTACACATACAGCTTCTGCACTCCCAGCATGGTCCACTGTTGCATCTTGGCTGCACCTGTACCACTAGCAGCACGTTGTGATTCGAACCTGTTGGTCTCATCACATATGTGCTGCATGACTTCGTCATCTAGGAAGGCCAAAAGGTAGTCGACACACTCAGCATTTTCGTCCATAGTGAAGGCAGGCTGAACTCCTGACGAGCTCTCATCGAAAACCAGGTTTTCGGGGACAAAATCTGACACTTCCGTCCACGCGAAGGCGTCCAGGATTCCCTGGCGTGGCGGTGGAGGGATGGTGGTGGTGGTGTTGGTGGTGGAGGTTGGCTGAGAGGGAGGCTTATCTCTGTCAAGGTCACTCGCACTGACCCTAGGTTGCCGTACAGCACTAGCAGCCCTTACCCTACTAGCTACACTACTTTTCACTCTCTTAGATCTACCTCTACCTCTACGGCCGGCCTTCACTGTTGATGCTGGTGGTGACTCCGATGACGAAGACTCCGGAGATAACTCAGCCGACGATGATGACGAGATGAGTAAAGCGGGGCTTGGGGAACGGGGAGGTGAATGCTCTCGTGACTCATGGCGGGCTGGGTCACGTGGGGGCATTGTTCTGGGGCTAACACGCCGCCTTTTCACTCCCTTCCCAAATTCTTGTCCTTCCTGCACTAAAGGCTCCTTTCCCTTGGAGCTAGACACTGATTCACTGGTAGGAGCACTTGTTGTCGCTGTTTCTGGCGCGATAACTTCACCCGGCTCATCACACGATTCACCGGAATCGTCAAAATCGCTGTCCATTATTATCATGGACAATTCAGCAAGTTCTCGTGCCACTGCAGAGTCACTGAGGCCTTTCCTGCTTGCCTCAACACTTTTCTTTGGCGTAGAGGTCACGGGGCCCTTTGCAATGGGCGCAGAAGCGGCAGGAATGGCAGGGCGTGAGTGCGACATGTTGTCTCTGCAGTGGAGGACAAGGAACTAAATGCCGCGGCTTATCTGAGAAGGGAAGGGTTGACAATGACACTTTAGGCTGACTGCTGCTAACTTACAGGCTAATTTTTTATAGGTAGAAAATCTCGGCAATAAATAAAGAAATATGTAGTTCCAGGTGAATGTAAATGTCAATTAGGAATCTCCCTTCCTTTCTGATATATATTTTTATTACAGACATCGATTACAAGGCATAAATCAAAGGGGAAATTACCGTGGTAATGTAGCGAATGAATGCACGTGAGGTTTTGTCAGGTGATAATTAGGCAATTTCTGGAGTATAACACTATCACTTACCTGTTTTTTTTTGGTATATATTATTGGGTAAAAATATAGGGCATAGGGCTTATTTCAATGGATGAAATCTGTGGAAAAAGAAGGGGGAAATTTCCGTAGCGCAGCGCGGCGTCGGAGGTGAGAGGAGAGGGTAATGGAGGGCAGGTAGGGAGGGGAGTCACGAAGGGGGTAAATTATCTGAGAAGGGAAGGGTTGACAATGACACTTTAGGCTTACTGCTGCTAACTTACATGCTAATTTTTTATAGGTAGAAAATCTCGGCAATAAATAAAGAAATAGGTAGTTCCAGGTGAATGTAAATGTCAATTAGGATTCTCCCTTCCTTTCCGATATATATTTTTATTACAGACATCGATTACAAGGCATAAATCAAAGGGGAAATTACCGTGGTAATGTAGCGAATGAAAGCACGTGAGGTGTTGTCAGGTGATAATTAGCCAATTTATGGAGTATAACACTATCACTTACCTTTTTTTTTTTGGTATATATTATTGGGTAAAAATATAGGGTATAGGGCTTATTTCAATGGATGAAATCTGTGGAAAGAGAAGGGGGAAATTTCCGTAGCGCAGCGCGGCGTGGGAGGTGAGAGGAGAGGGTAATGGAGGGCAGGTAGGGAGGGGAGTCACGAAGGGGGTAAAATAGCTAAAATGTCAACAATGGATGGGAGTACAGATGAGATTTGGAGTGCTGACTAGTGTTGGACATTGGCAGTACTGATAGATGATACAAGCCACCACTTGAGAGCCCAGGATAATTCAAAATAACACAGAATCACAAAAGTGACGCCCCGCGGTATGATCCATTGTAGCCGAGCGTCACGAAAGTGACGCCCCACGGTTAAGGGGTTAAGGAAAAGGTTATGGGGGAGAACAGTCCATGGGAAAAATTGATTCAGTTGGAAATATACGTCCATAATGGAAAAACTGTTCCATGCGAGAAATTATGTGAGTCAGAGGTTGACCCTAAGTAGGTGTAGCCGGATAAAAATTTTATGTGCTAGTATACTAAATTTCTTTTACTGCAATTTCACGAAGCTTAGGAAAGCAGCCTAGGAGTAAAGGGATTAATGGAAGGTATATCTATTTCCTCCACTTTATAAACTCTCTCCAAAACAGAAATAAAAAAGTCTAAATGTTGAGAGAATACAATGAAAAAGATATAATTGCAAGGAAATGGATAAACGTTCCATTAAGCAAGCAAAATATCTAAATCTGGTGGAACCTTTTACTAGTTTCATCCAAACTTGATAGAAGATTATACGGCATAATTATCCAAATGAAAAATCGAAGATTAGTTATCACACACGAGAGAGAGAGAGAGAGAGAGAGAATAACGATGTATCCTTGTATATATATATATATATATATATATATATATATATATATATATATATATATATATATTACGGGGGGATGTGAAATTATGAACTAGAAATGCTAAATGTTACTTAAAAAATAGAGACAAGGAATTGACTTGTGAAAATCAAGTAGTAAGTATTGCTTTATCCCGGCTTACTTCGCCGATTCTCTAAGGACGAGAATTTATAAACTTTCTCAACAGTACACAGCAGAGCCAAATTACTCACAAGTGCTGTTTGTTAGTACAGTTAGCCTCTTGAGAAAGTGACTCCACACCTGACAGTCAATTACTAATACTAATCATAATGAACAGATTCTTGCTGATGCTTAACTCCTGGCTAGCACAACGGATTTAAGTTTGATACAAAAGAACTGGCCTAAGTACCAGTTATGGATAATGTAAAGAGTTTGTGTAAGCTAGGAGTGGCAAGTAAAGTAAGCTTAATGGAGAGAAATAAAACACGATTCTAACTACATTAAGCTTAAAGAAAAGAACTGTTAATTTATTGATAAAAATAAATATACGTTATATGAATTTCAAAAATGAATTCAAAAGGGGAATTCATGGTCACTATGGGACTCATGAATTCAAATGACAAAGGGTATACACTCACTCGTTCATTTAAAAGCTAATCGAACTTAAGCCTGGAAAAACGAACAGAAATACTGGACAGTGGAGGGAAGGAGCCGAACGAAAGACTGGGTGTCTGCATGATGAACATCAAACACTGCTATTCGCTGCAAGCTCACTTAGCCGATCACCGTCTAGGTGGAGACTCAGGAATTCGCTGTACAATGGAGACGTTGCTCTCAGCGCTGGACACAAACGATCCTACCCTCAAGGTGACCCAGAGCTGACTAAGTTCAAACTAGGAAGGAGTAAGAGAGATGGCCATGTTTGCCGGAAGTAGGCATGGCCTAATTTCAGTGGTCAATGGACAGAGGGCAAACGATATAAACACGCAATAAATCACTCAGTGAAAGCACTGATGTCGTGCATAAGAGTGGTCACTTATGAAACAGTGACAAATGTTCTGAAAACCATCCCGATCGAAGTGCATACAACAGAGACGGTTGAACTGAGTGATGCCCAGTGGGAATTCCACTAGAGTTCGTGGTTTTCTTACCAAAGTACAATGTCACGAATTTGTATACACTCGCACGAATTCGTGACAATATTATATATATATATATATATATATATATATATATATATATATATATATATATATATATATAATTTTCTTCTAAAATAATTGTTAAGAAGCAGGAATGAGAAAAGTGCAGATATAATATATGAAAAAAAGCACAGAAACAAGAGCACATTCAGGATGGGAGGATATTTGGAGACTTATACGCATTACTACATTCCACACTTTAACCACAGACTTGTAGCTGGTGGAATATAGTAATGGATATAGATCTCCAAATCTCCCCCATCCTGAATGCTCTCTTGTTTTTTTTTTTTTCGTTTCATATCTTATCTGTTCACTTTTGCCATTCCTTCTTAACAATCTTTTTTGAAAAATTTTTTTGTTTTCTAGTTCATGATCTTTTTGTGGAAGTATAATTATGCATAAAGCTAGTGTTAATTTTGGATAGTTACATGCATACCATACTGAAAGACTAAAATAAGGGTGCCTTCCCGTGAAAAGAAGTGTTTTGGTACATTCTTCACCTGTAGTGTCGTCGTCCGTCGTCCGAAGATTTCCTGCACATACAGTGCAGGCCGGGCCATACATTAGCAAAACTAATCAATATTGCGCAAAATGGCGTACTTATGGATGACTGCGATGTGGTTTTCAGGCCATAACTCTCGAACCGTAGCCTGAATATTTTTCTAAACGTGAAAAAAAAAAAAAACGTCTACACTTGACATGTAGCATTTTGGTGTATAGTACGCTCGTGTATGCCTTTTTTTTTTGGAGTTATGACTGATGAAATAGAAAGAAAAAGAAACAAAGAAAGAACAAAAGCGATATATTTTTGAGGTTCGATTTTGAGACTCCTATGAATCCTATGAAAGGCAGCAAAACTTTGTGAGTAGTATTGCACTTGAATAGCGAAGGTCTTTTAGTTCATAAGCTTAGAACTAAGCTTTGCTACCATTTTCACGTGAATGCTCCTACACTTTATAGGAGAGGACGCCACTCTGTGTTTACGATCACTCTAGATATCCACAAGTTCCTTCTGTGTATTTAGGAAGAGATAATAGACTGATGCTTGAACAGCTGAAACGAAAGGATCACAAACCTAGTTGCACTGTTTTGTATGACAAAGATTTTATTTTTTACTATGATTTTTCAATCCAATTGAACAGTTGGGTGTCAGGGTAAAATTTTATAATAAGAGTAGTAATCGCACCATCAGCCAATGTTTCTACATATGCAAGTCTCAGCGACAAAGGTGTATCACACTGAATGACTCAGGCACGCACTCCAAAGTGTTTTAGCTATGTCCAAACAAGACTCCCTGATGATGTTGTCATAAGTAGCCTACTTGTATTAGAGGAATGTAAGAAAACAAATAGTGAACTCTAATGCATCCGTTATTTTATTTTCAGTATAAACATATGTATATTATGTTCATTTATGTAATATGTATTTCCTGTATTGTTTTAACACTTTTGCGGTCTTTGGACGCAGATCTGCGTCTAACCTGAGAGTGTTCTACCAGCTCTATGGATGCGGATCCACATCGAAACAAAGAAATATTCGCCATAAATCAGAAATTGCGTCTAGGATCCCGAAATTTAGTCTGATATTAGCCTCACTAAATTTCCAGTTTGGTGATACTATTGACATTCATGGGAAATATCGAAAACGTGACGAAAATATACTTAGAAAACAGTGGTATAAACATTCTTATGCACTCTTTCAAACTATACTCGTCATAACTGTACAGAGGTGTATGGTATGCAGGAGGACTACTGGGCCTTGAGAGCAGGCTGTGAAGCCTATGCCCAGAAATCGGACACATAAAAAAAAAATAAAATAAAATAACAATTTTACTTTATGCAATATCACTTTCTTTTTTCTTTCATCTTATTCCACAAAGTCTCAGGTTTCTAACGGTATAAAAAGAAATCTACTAATCCATATATCTTGGGGTGAAAAAATTATATGAATAGAAAAAACTCGAGCATGCAGATTTGGTATAAACATTCTTATGCGCACCTTCAACTTATGCTCATCATAACTAGTTTTTTTTTTTTTTTTTTTATGTGACTGACTCTGGGCATAGGCTTCACAGCCTGCTTTCAAGGCCCAGTAGTCCTCCTACGTACGCACACCTCTACATGTCACCACTTCGACGCTAACACCCACCGTCCATACTGAATACATGCTAGGGCCGTCTCATACAGGACTGGTGTATTGGTATTAGCGGGGGTTTACTTTATGCAATATCACTTTCTTTTTTCTTTCATCTTATTCTACAAAATCTTATACTCATCATAACTAGTTTATGCAGTATCATTTTTTTTCATCTTATTCTACAAAATCTCATTTTTCTAACGGTATAAAAACAAATCCTCTAATCCAAATATTCTGGGGTGAAAAAGTGATCGGAAAAGAAAAAAAAAAAATGAGCGTGCAGCAGGGAAGGAGGGAGGGAGAGCAGGAAGGATGTAAGGCTGGAGGTCCTGCTGACTGCAGGGGGGTTGGCCAGCGACAGTGTTAAGAACCTGTCTACCTCAAAAAAGCACAAGTTTCTGATTAGCTTTCCGTAAAAGTATCGTATATACGTTTTTGCAGGGAAAACCTATTGCATTACATTTATTATAGAATGCTTCAGTCCAAATTTGTATTCTACTTGGCACTCGAAATAGAAATGTAATCATATTCGTTCCGTTAATAGCCTGTCTCGGAAAAAAGCTGCCTGAGGATATCTTCTGTGGGAAAAAAAAATATTCTGATATTCATGCCATGTGCAGTAAGCAAATGCTTATTACTGAATACAGACAATATAATCTTCATTTCATAATTTTTTTAGTTCCTTGAACACTAAAAAATGCAGTAAGTTACTTTCATATATATTTGTCATGATAAGTGCCAGAATTCTGTAAAGTTATTTTTACATTTGCGAAAAAATGAGGAAAGGTAATAACAATTGCCTGGCGTACACTGCCGCATGTTTAAGACTTCACACTCTCAAGTCCGATGACGTCTAATTATTTTGTTGCTTATTGTTAGTACGATTTTACTTGGTTCACTTATTACCGGGGTGTTCGATAACAGTACTGAATAAACCCCTGCCATCTAGAGGTCATTCGCAACTTAAATAAGATTACGTGGTGGTAGTCAGTTAAGTATTATCATGTAATCATGATGAAGGGGGACACTTATTTTATGGAACGTTTATGCCAAAAGTATGATGCTGGATTTCGGTAAGAGCAACCACTGTCTTAGTATGTGGTGGTCTTTGGATATTTAGCTCATGAACTGTTCTTTCTTTAGGTATTAGTGTATTAAAAGCCACAAGCAGTGACACTTCTGGTCGTAATTTAAAAATGTGGTGTCCATAACTTCTCATCTACCAATCTAATCGGAGCACATGTAGTAACGACCTGCTATATAACGAAAAATAACTCCTTTTTTTTTTTTTTTTCAAAATATTCCGACTCATTGATGATGGAAGGCTGCCTTGTTAGACTTTTCTATTATATTGTGGTACCATCCATTTTGATGAGAAGATTATCTGACTTTGGTGTATTCAGTACACCGAGAAAACCTTCTTGTCAGTCCCATTTGGTACTTGATACTGGATGTACGGTACGTAGGTGTTTACATTTTCAGTGTTGCACTTTGTCTAAATGGTGTAAAATCATTGACAGTATATTTACCTGGTTCACCACCATTATTTTTTTTTTTAAAGGGAAAATGAATGTCTATTACCTCGTTCATTACTATCAATTACTTTTTTGGTACTGCTTGGCTAAGGGAAAACGTCCTGTAATACGAAACTTCTTTCCTAACGTAAAGAAAATAGCTTATGAGTTGCAGTTGGGGACTGACAGAGAGGTTTTCTTGGTGTATGATGGGCATCGGTCAGAGAATCCTCTCATCATAATGGATGGCAGCACCATATAATAGAAAAGTCTAACAAGGCAACCTTCCATTATCATACTGTCTGATTGATCTGAGTCGAAATATTTTGAAAAAGTACCTTACTCGTGCAGATATTTTTCGTTCTGTAGCAAGTCGTAACCACAACCGCTACGATTCGATTGGCCAATGAGAAGTTATAGGCACCACTTAAATTCATGACCTAAATGTCAGTGCCTGTGGTTTTAAACAGAGTAATACCTATACAGAGTACAGTTCATGAGCTTAATACCCAAAGACCACCACATACTAAGACAGTGGTTGCTCTAACCGAAATCCAACATCATACTTTTGGCCTAACCGTTCCACAAAATAAATGTCCCCTTTCATCATGATTAGGTGATAATATTTATCTGACTACCACCAGGTAATCTCATATAAATTACGAATGACCTGTAGATGAGAGGGGTTTATTTGGTACTATTATCGAACACCCCAGTAATAAGTCTACCAAGTAAAATCGTACTAACAATGAGCAACAAAATAGACTTCATCGGACTTGAAGATGTGAAGTCTTTATACATGTGCAGTGAACAAATAGGTCAAACCTTCACCAATGAGAGACTGGGATTTTAGATACAGAAAGCAACGAAAACTGAACAGCAGTGATGAGCATCATACTAAAGCAAAGAAACATATGCGTAGATATTATGTGTATGTGGGGGGGGGGAGGCCTATGTCTGGGTGTCGGAAACGGGGGAGGGGGGGGGAGTGCATGTGGAAGGGGGTTGGTCAGAGCTGGACGCAGCACTCCGGCAAACGGTGGCATGATTCTCTGCGGATTTACAAATATGAACTCTAGATAACTCATTGTCAAAGCCTTCACATTATATCATCAGATCCCTCGTTTCATCGAAATGATTCCATGAAAGCATTTATGTAAGATACTTAATACTTATATTATGCTGCCATAGTTCATATAATATAAATATTCATTGGTCTGCCGAAAATACAGGGGCATAAGCCCACCACGCCCCTCACTATCCAGAATCCGTGCCTGGTGTGTGTGTATGTGTGTGTGTGTGTGTGTGTGTGTGTGTGTGTGTGTGTGTGTGTGTGTGTGTGTGTGTGTGTGTGCGTGCGCGCGCGAGCGCGAGCGCGTAAACGTGCACTCATAGGCAAAGTACTGGGCCTATTGCCATCAAAAGTAGGACATGGGACAAACTGAACAGCGCAA
This sequence comes from Coenobita brevimanus, assembly GCF_032717465.1. Classification (NCBI taxonomy): domain Eukaryota; kingdom Metazoa; phylum Arthropoda; class Malacostraca; order Decapoda; family Coenobitidae; genus Coenobita; species Coenobita brevimanus. Next base: position 33,228,697 of record NC_137037.1, read on the forward strand.
GAATATGTCGTCCTCCGTCCTTTTGAGCTTATGCCTTCTGAAAGTCGTATGTACACTACTACGGTAACCCATGAACTTGTATGGGAAAGAGATGTGACCAGGTAAAGGAATAATCAGGCACTATCACTTTCCCTCATCTATGCAAATATGTCTAAGATATGGTCAGATTAGCGTGTGATTTAGCACTGACACGTCCCTTCACCCATGCAAATGTGGTAGAGATGTGGCCAGGTTAGCTGTCGCTCTAGCTGTGAGACATCCCCTCAACCCATGCATATGTAGTAGAGATGTGGCCAGGCTAGTGTTCGCTTTGGCTCTGACACATCTCAACCCACTCATATGTGGTAGAGACGTGGCCAGGCCAGCGTTCGCACTGGCAGTGACACATCCCCTTCACCCACACATACGGTGAAGAGATGTGGACAAGCTAGCGTTTACTCTGGCACTGACACATCCCTTCACTTACAAATAAGTGATAGGCTACAGTGGAGAAGTAATTGATATGGATACTAATCTGAGCAGACAAACTCAGCTCTTGAGCTTCAGGCTTTGGGATCACAGTCCACGACGGAGATTGCAACCTTCAAAGTCACTGATATTATCTCGACATTTATCGGATATTAAAAATATAGTATATTGTGATGGGCAAGCATTAGCTTTGACTTTCAGAGATTAAGATGATAAAGTGAGTATTTGCAGTAGAATGCAACTCGAACCGTGATGCGTAACCTAGTTACTGTAAAAATTCTTTTTGCACTGCATGATCATTATCGTGCCAACATTGAAATGCTAAAACTTCGTGTAAGATATTCAGAGGATGCATTATCTCAGACTTATTGCACAAAAACGTAACACTGAAGTAGTTACATATTTTTTTGTCATTTTCTAGAGAAACTGAAATACCTAACCATAAAAGTAGGCAATAATCAATAGACGACCGTTAATGCAGAAAATCATATTTTGTACAAATGTCACGAGGCACGTAATGCAGCATTTCCGCAGAAGTGATCTGGAACTCATAGCCTAATAGAAGTACTGTATAATTATCATCTTTATTTTAGCAGTAAACTGTTGTTTTAGTTATTAAAGTATCATTCTCACGGGAAGATATTTTATCCATTAATAACGGTACGTCATAAAATCGAATGTAGATTATGCATCAAAGAAGATTTTTCTTCTTACGAGGTCATCAACATGACAGTTATTTTACAAACCTCGTCTAAACAATGAAACCATAATGATGTCAAAGAGGTGCCCTTATTTCACCATGGTGTTTTAGCCTACCTCGAAATTACACATCATGAAGACATCCTGCCTTTAAAATTAAGCAGCCTAATGTGAATGACCCCCCCCCCCATTTTTTTTTTCCAGCTTCAATGTTTTATAATGTGCGGGTCAGTACATGATTAATTATTGTCTTTCCGGGACGTTTACCGACATAGGAACTCTCAGTCGGTAATGTGACGTAAATTTTTATACGTAACGTCACAGGTTAGCCTATGGGGCGGAGGTTATTATAATCACTTCAACGGAATGCTCTGAACTGTGTGGGGAATAGCTGGAAATCATTGGCATATAGGACATGGTAATTATTTTTGTGCATCCACTCATCATGCTTTAGTGTGAATGATAGATGCGACATTATGAAAGTGTTCAGCATTAGATTATCTACTGAGGTCAAACGATTTGCTGCTTATACTAGGATGCGATTAAATAATATACAAAGCAATTTTATAAAGAGGATTTTCGCACACTGCATAGCTGCCTTAGTTCATCAGGAAGTGAAAGTAAATTCGAACTGAGGTTCACTCAGGCTTTTTTTTTTTTTTTTTTTTTTGCCTATCGACCATTGGGGCCGAAGACCCTGGTCATTAAGGCAAATATATATATATATATATATATATATATATATATATATATATATTTATATATTGACACATACACATATATATAAAAACATATATGTATGTACAGAACATACATACATACATACACAACCTCTTCCCTTTAGGAAGGGAAGAGGTTGTGTAGATCAGATATTCATTCTTAGATCTTTAGTGGAAAAGTTTCTAGAGAAGGGAAAGAAGTTCTGTATATATATATATATATATATATATATATATATATATATATATATATATATACACTTTCATACACAGACACACGTACATATATATATATATATATATATATATATATATATATATATATACACTTTCATACACAGACACACGTACATATATATATAAAGTATATATATATATATATATATATAGATATATATATATATATATATATATACAGACTATATATATATATATATATATAAAGTATATATATATATATATATATATATATATATATATATATATATATATATATATATAATAAGTTTTTATTTTATTGATTTTTTTTTTTTTTTTTTTTTTTTTTTTAAGGGGTAGGGTTTTTTTTTTCAAGAATACTCCCTCAGTATCCCTGCTTGTCGTGAAAGGCGACTAAAAGGGTTGGCGGAGGGTTAGTGCCCCTCCCTGGAAAACAACTAACTGAAAAAACAAACAAAAAGCCTCGGACAAGGACTGATCAAACGATGACGACCAAGGACCGGACAAAGGACATGGTTATCGGAACGTGGAATGTAAGGGGAGCGAATGATGAGATGAAAGAGAGAGAGATTGTCCAGGTGCTTGAGGGTGCGAAAGTGGATGTATGTGGAATAACTGAAACAAAATGGCGAGGAGAAAGTCTGAGAGAATGGGAGTATGGATGGGGTATATGTGCAGGAGTAGGTGAGAATGAGAGGGCAAAGGAAGGAGTATGTATAGTTGTGAGTAAAAGATGGAAGAGGAGCATAAGACAGTATGGATCAGTTGGGTCAAGGATTGTGTGGGTGAAGTTGAAAGTTGGAATACAAATGTGGGTGATTGTGTGTGTGTATGCGCCAATGCAAGATCGTGCTAGAAGAGTGAGAGAAGAGTTCTGGACAAATGTAGAAGTGTGCATGGAAAAGTTTAGAAGGAATGAGAGAGTGTTTTTGATCAGTGATATGAATGGTAAAGTTGGGAATGTGAAGGTGGATGGAATACTTGGTGAGTGGGGTGTGCCTGCTGAGATAGATGAGAATGCGAGTGCGTTAGTGGACATTTGTGCTGGGAGGGGGTTGGTGATAGCCAATACCCTCTTCAGGTATAAAATGATACACAGGTATACATGGCAAGTGATGAGAAGGGTGGGTGGTGAACTGAATGAAAGGAAGGCAATGACTGATTATGTGTGTGTGGATGAAAGTATGCGAAGATGTGTAATGGATGCAAGAGCATATAGAGGTTGGGGGAGTGGACTTTCTGACCACTACTTGGTGGTGGCCAGAATTAGAATTCAAGTAAGATGGAGGAATAGAAGAAGGGAAAGACGAGAGGAAGGAGTAGTTGCAAGAAGAGTGGAAAGGTTACAAGAGGATGAGAAAAAGGCAGAGTATAAGAGAGACAAGTGTGTGAAAAGTATTTAGCGAAAGGCAAGGATGTGTTTTGGGCATTTATGGATTTAGAGAAAGCGTATGATAGAATTGATAGGGAGGCTTTGTGGACTGTTTTAAGATTGTATGGACTTGATGGTAGGTTACTAAAAGGGGTGAAAAGTTTTTATGTAAATAGTAGAGCGTGTGTAAGAGTGGGAAATACTGTGAGTGATTGGTTTCCCGTGAGAGTGGGGCTGCGACAGGGATGTGTGATGTCGCCTTGGTTGTTTAATATTTACATGGATGGTGTTGTAAGGGAGGTGAATGCAAGAGTTTTAGGTGGTCTGAGTCTGGTAAATGTTGATGGAGGAGAGTGGAAACTGAAGCAGCTGCTGTTTGCAGATGATACTGCACTGGTGACTCATTCAGAGGAGAGATTGAGACAGTTGGTAGAGGAGTTTGGAAGGGTGTGTGAAAGGAGGAAATTGAAAGTAAATGAGAATAAGAGTAAAGTGATGAAGTGTACGAGGTTGATAGATGGTAGGGGGATGAATATAGTTTTGAATGGTGAGTTGCTTGAGGAGGTAGATTGTTTTAAATATCTAGGGTCACATGTTGCTGTGGATGGAAGAATAGATGAAGAAGTGAAGTTTAGAATAAATGAAGCAGGAAAGGTGCTGGGAGGAATGAAAAAAGTGTTTAAATGTCGTTCGCTTAGAATGGATGTAAAGAGAAGGCTGTATGAGGGTGTTGTGGTACCGACTGCGTTATATGGGGCTGAAACATGGAATATGGGTGTAGCAGAGAGGAAAAGTTTAAATGTAATGGAGATGAGATGTCTGAGGAGTATGTGTGGAGTGACGCGTATGGATCGAGTGCGAAATGATGAAGTGCGAAGGAGAACTGGAGTTGTTCGGGAGATGGCTGGTAGAGTTGAGCAGAGGGTGTTGCAATGGTTTGGGCATATGGAGAGAATGGATAATGAGCAATTGGTGAAAAAGATAACTAGATCTGATGTGAGAGGTGTAAGACTGAGAGGAAGACCACGAATAGGATGGATGGACAGTGTGAAGAGAGAGCTGGATGCGAGAGGGATGTCTGTTGAGCAAGGAAGAGTGGCTGTGCGTGACAGAAATAAATGGAGAGAAATTGTAAATGAATAAGTGATGACGCAGCCCTGAGGGGATATTCTCCCGCATTTGGTCTGATCAGCTAGTCAGGTCAGGTGCGGGTAAGGGGATGGGTCTGTTATGATGTGGCAGGGGTAAACCAGTTCTGCTGTCGGGCCCTGCTGTGGATGTCACTGCTTGCATTGCGCAGTTGACCCTTGTGCGGTGTGATGCGGTGAGGATCTGTCCGTTCTCCCCTTTGGGGCTAAGATGCGAATGAATGTGTTTGAATGGATGAGTAAATGGAGAGTGAGTCGTCCTGTCTCGGCTACCTCCCTTTCCTTGGGGGAAGCAGCCTAGGTATATAGATAGATAGATAGATAAGAGAGAAGTGGAGGAACGATTGGGCAAATATGAATTGGAGCGGGTAGGAGACATGGAAGGTGTGTGTAGGATATTTACAGAAGAAATATGTGCAGCATGTGATATGGTGTGTGGAAGGAAGAGAAGACGGAGGGGGGGTGCAAGGAACAGTGTGGTGGACTGAAGAGGTGAAACAGGCTGTGGCACGAAAGAAGAAAGCATATAATGAATGGATGAGAAATAGGGGAGTGGAAGATGTTGAGAGGTGGAAGAGAGAGTTAAATGTAGAAAGAAAGAGAGAGGTGAAAAGATTAGTAAGAGAGAGTAAGAAGAGAGTGGATGAGGAATTTGGAAGGAATTTGAGTGTAAAGTGGAGGGACTGTAAGAAAATGTTCTGGAAAGAGGTAAAAAGAGTAAGACAGGGTAGAAGTGAAGTTAGCAGGGGAGTGAAAGATAAAAATGGTAGATTACTAGTGGAGAAGGGAGAAAAAGTGAGCAGATGGAGAGAACACTTTAAGGAATTGTTGAACGTAGAGGATGGAAGTAATGCGAGTATAAGTGGCTGGGGAATGGCTGCGAGAAGGAGGGAGGTGAGAAGACAGGAAGAAATCAGTAGGATAGAAGTTGTAGAAGCAATGAAGAAAGTTAAATCGGGGAAAGCCCCAGGAATTGATGGAGTGTGTGGTGAAATGCTGAAGCATGGGGGAGAGATAGTAGTAGAATGGATGTGGAAGATGTGCAGATTGGCCTGGGAGGAAGGTAGAGTCCCGGAGGATTGGAAGTCAGGTATAATTATTCCCTTGTACAAAGGAAAAGGGGAAAAAGAAGTGTGTGGTAATCATAGGGGCATTTGTCTTCTTAGTATAATAGGAAAAGTGTATGGTAGGATACTTATTGACAGAGTTAGAGAAAGAACAGAGAAATTAGTTGGAGAGAACAGGGAGGCTTTAGGAAGGGAAGAGGTTGTGTAGATCAGATATTCATTCTTAGATCTTTAGTGGAAAAGTTTTTAGAGAAGGGAAAGAAGTTGTATGCGGCTTTCATGGATTTGGGGAAAGCATATGACAGGGTGGATGGACAAGGATTGTGGAAAGTGTTAAGAATATATGAGTAGATGGGAAGTTGTTGAATGCTGTGAAGAGTATGTACGATGGTGCGAAGGCTGCAGTGCGTGTGGATTGTGAACTAAGTGAATTTTTCTCTTTGAAAGTTGGGTTGAAACAGGGATGTGTCATGTCTCCATGGTTGTTCAATCTGTACATGGATGGGGTAATAAAAGAGGTACAAGGTAGGGTAGTGGATGTTGGAGTGGCCCTGGTGAGAGAGGATAGTGTTTGGAAACTCCCTGTACTGTTGTTTGCAGATGATACAGTGTTGTTGAGTGAAGACGAAGGGGAGCTGCAAGGCTTGGTGGATGAGTTTGGGAGAGTGTGTAAGAAACGGAATCTAAAGGTGAATGTAGGGAAGAGTAAAGTGATGGTCTTTGAGAGAGGTGAAGTCAGTGAATGTACAGCGAGGTTGGATGGTGAGGAATTGGAAAATGTGAGTACGTTTAAGTACCTGGGTAGTGTGATGAGTAAGGATGGAGGTTTGGAGAGTGAAGTGCTTGAAAGGACACAGCAAAGAAGAAAGGTTGCTGGTTCTTTGAAAGCAGTGATAAGAAACAGGGAAGTGAGCATGGCAATGAAAAAGTTACTACATGAGAGTATTGTGATACCAACTCTAACGTACGGAAGTGAAGCTTGGACGTTGTTGGAAGGACACAAGTCAAGAGTGAGAGCAGTGGAAATGAGTTATTTAAGAGGAGCCTGTGGAGTCACATGGACAGACAGGCTGACGAATGAGGATATAAAGGAGCGTTGTGGTGTTGATGTTGATGTGATAGGAAGCGTTATGAGGAACACACTGAGGTGGTTTGGCCATGTGGAGAGGATGGTGGGTGAAAGACTGACGAAGAGAGTGTATGTGAGTGAGGTGGAGGGGGGAAGAGGGAGGGGGAGGCCGAGGATAAGATGGAGGGATGGGGTGGAGAGGTATATGAGAGATGGGGGTGTGAGTTGGGAGCAGGGCAGTGAAATGGTGGGGGACAGGGCGACTTGGAGGCGATTTGTTTGTGGCCACCCCAAACGGGATTGAGGCGTCTGGCAATAGATAGAATAGATAGACAGATGAGTAGGTCTCCATTACCAAGCTTTTTTACATGCTCCACCTCTCCAGCACAGTAATCAATCACTTTCTTGATGATGAAAGGATTGATACTGCTCAAGAGAGTGGAACCAAGAGCATGGAGAGTGACAAACTGTGCATTATGAAAGGGGGGAAGGCAGTAGCGACGTCCTCCATAGTACCACTCCCCCCTAACGGGGGAAGTGAGAAGAAGGTGAGAAAACAATCAAAGGACGAATAACCCAGGGAAAAACACTTAAGTCTGAGGTTGCCCTCTCAAACCACTCCAGGAAGGCCCGATCGTGTCTATTCATGCCCCAGAGCGACCATTGGGGGGTACCCTCTGTGGGCGAGTAAGCAAAGGCAAATTCAGGAAAATACACAAACACCTACTGTATCTCTAAACAGGGAAGGGAGGAAAATGAGTACTAGCTAAAATAACTAAGAAGAAACGCCCTAATGGCGATAAACAAAAAACTAATGCCGGTGTGGCAGCCCTATAGCTAGGGGAGAGCTCAGATGAAATACGTCTTCACCCTCCGCGACCATGCATAAAAGTCCCTCACTCAGACATAGTATCTGAAAGTGTAACTCGAATCACCTGAGGTTGTAAAGGCTATAGTGTAACCACACAAAACACGGAGGGGTTGGCTAGCAAGGTACCACTTCTTTTATGACTGACTGTACTGTACAGTCATAAGAAAAACTATCGTTATCCATAAGAGCTATCCAGTATGACACAACGACGAAGTGTTGTGGAATGACGGGATAGGAAACTTTGTATCACAAACCCATCAATGTCGGTTATGTGAGACACAGATATTAGAGTTTTTGCTAGAGGTAATAAAAGCAAATTAGATTGTTTGGCCTCTGTGCATAGAGACAGTACGTTTTATTATCCAGCACCGAATTCATTAAATAAAGTTATAACAGAATGGTGTAGAGTCGGCAACACACATGCAGGCGGGCAAGTATGTGCACCCATGCCAGAACCATGATAGTAATTCAGCCGATAGAAGCCAAGTTAGTAAATTTCAGTGTAATAATGATATGTATTGCTTTCTAAATATAATAAATGCAGAACGATTATAGCTCCTCGTGCACTCTATGGTATCATCATAATGCATAACATGGATATACCACATCCCATCCATATTAACTCTGAAGCATCCATCTGAAGCATTTAACCACCCATCTAAAGCAAACAAATGAACTTGTGCACCCCTGCTAGACTGTATTATATAGATAATAAGTGTTGAATAGCAGGAAAATAGTAAACGTGCGAGTTTCATTATTAATCTCCTGTGGGGCACTCAGGGTAACGCAAACACGTCCTATATATTTCCCCGCCATATGGCTCATTCTTGCTCATTATTCCAACTCTTGTAATGGGATTGTGATATGGCAACACTAGATAGGGAGGGGAGAACAGCAAGGACCTGCCCACATAGCCCAGCTAACATTTGTTTTGCATCGAACATTCCTTGGGGTAACGATAGTTTTTCTTACGACTGTACATCAGACCAAAAGTGAATTTATCGTATATGTACGATAATTATCTTACATATGGGAACACTGCAGTAGGCTTGGCGCGTTAGGTGGGTTGCTCCCGCAATGCACTGCATCCTGTGCTTTCAGATGGTATGCCACTGAATGTGACTAGGCACTGTTTCGGCAAATCAGAGACTGCGACATTAGATAAATTGAAATCCATGAGGATCTACACATACAGTATAAGACGTCTCGCAGAGGGTTCCATACTTGATATCTTAATGTGTTAATTAGAAAACATTAGTTTAGATATTGTAGGTCTAAGATTCACAGAAAAGAAGAAAATAATAAATCAGCACCATGACAGTAACCACTTATTTTGCTACAGAGGAAGGCAAAAGACAGAGTTAGTGGTGTACTATTTCTAATGAACAGAAATCATGTGAAGAACATTGTTAAATTCAGCAGTGTATCTGACATAGTAGCATGGATTGTAATTAAACTGTGCAAAATATACACCTTGAAAGTAATACAAATATATGCACCGCATTCTCAAAGCTAAGATGAAGAAACAGAAACATCCTAGGACGACATCTCCCAGATTATGGAAGAAGAAAAGACCAGACATACTATATTCATGGGAGACTTCAATGCAAAAGTTGGCAAATCGAAAATGGAGAAGCATGTACTGGAAAATTTGAAGTGGGAGAAAGGAATCACAGAGGTGAGGTGGTGGTAAATTTTGCGGATATATATAACTTTAAAAAAAAAAAAAAAAAAAAACTCTCACAAAAGAACAGGAAGAAAAAGAACCGGGAGTAGTCTAAATGCAGAAACCAAGAAAGAAATTGACTTCAGTGAACCAAGAAAGAAATTGACTTCAGTGAACCAAGAAAGAAATTGACTTCAGTATAACAGATAAGAATAACACAACCACAAATGTCACAATTATCAACAAAGCAAATACAGGAAGTGACCACAGAATGGTGGATTGCACAGCCAAATTCAATTTCAGAAGTGAAAGAAAAGAATCAGATTAAAAATAAAAAGATATGCCCAATAAGAGTAAGTGAAAACAAAGTAGCCTTTTAATTAGAATTAGCGAACAGAATGTAGGCTAAAAGTTATGCTGAGTGTCACATTGATGAGTTGAATGATAAACTAGCAAAAGTGCTAAGAGAATCAAGAGAGGTAGTAAGGAAAGCTAATACAACCAAAACCAACAAGTATTTAATAATGATCTAGGAGCTTATAAGATGAATAAAGGAGATGAAAGTAAAAATAAAGATGAAACTGTAAAAGTAGAATTAAATAAGCTTACTAACAAGAGACAGAGAGAAAAAAAAGGAAAGAGGAACATGGATCAAATAAAAGAACCCATCAAAAAAAGGAAAAAGTCTGAAACAAATCCTAAGTAAAATGGCACCAGAAAAGCAACAAATTATATCACTGAAAGACAAAAACAGTGAGGTGATTAAGTGCAGATATAGGATGGTGAAGAGAACTGAAGAAATTTACAAAAAAAAACTGTATGCATAAAAGACAAGAGTACAAATAACTAACTTATCAGTTGACACAAGTTAAATACATGAGGTAACAGCAGACGAAGTAAACATTTCCCTTAAAACTAAGAACAGCAGGACGGCCCCAGAAGAAGATGGAATAGTAGCAGTTTTACAATAGGATGCAGGAGATGAGGTACAAAATAGGCTTGCCCACTTATTTACTCAGTGTATAAAGAAGAAGAAAATTAGCAAAACATGATGCAATGGATAGTTATTTTGCTTTTCAAAAGAGGCAACTCAAACGATTATAATACCTATCAGCCCATTACCTTATTACCAGTTATTTACAAACTTTCCACTAAAGTCCTTAAGAAGATAATAACCAAAAATTTAGAAGAAAACCAACCTCGCAAACAGGCTGGAATCTGAAGCGGGAATTCGACTGCTGATCATGTACACACAATGAATCATCTAAATAAGAAAACTGCAGAATAAAATAAACCAGTGTGCTAAGGTTTTGTTGACTGCGAAAAAGCTTTTGACACAGTGGAATATACAGCAATTCTCAGTTGACTGCGGGAACAAGGAGTAAATGCAAACATTGTAAAACTGCTCGAAAACATATAAAGAGGGAACTGATACAGTTATTTTACATAAAGACTTGGAAAAAATTAAGGCTGAGAAGGGCATACGTCTTGGAGATGCAATTTCGCTAAAATTATTTAACCCGAGGCGTCTTGTCAGCGTATGGATACATTGCAACGTTTTGTCACGGACACCCGACGACATATCCATATGTTTTGCACCTGCAAGGTCTGTCATTTGCACATTTTTCAAATCTTGCATGTGACTTTTGGTGCGTAGGCATGGGACACCTTCCTAAACCCGCCACCAGGCGGGAACACCCCGACCCCACGTGACCAGCACGCTCCCTTGTCTCAGTCACTCACCTTGTAGCAGTTACCCAGCACAGACATGGTGTGCCAAGGTCTCTCTGATGCTGAAATTCAAGCTGTCCTGATATGCCTTCACAGGCGACAGCAATTTCCCACTTGATGATGACGTGGCGGACAAAGACTACTTGCTCCCCGAGGACAAGACAAGCAGCAGTGATGAGGAAGTACCATCTCCTAGGAAGTGGCGATACGTGACTTATCATGAGGTTAGAGAAGGCCAGCCTGGACCTCAACCACGTGCAAGCACCTCTCTCCAGCCCCTAGAGGAAAGGGAGGGCGAGGGCGAGGACAAGAGGACGAGGATGAAGACAGAGCCGTGGGACGTTGTGCTACCTTGTGGCTCGGGAGAGAAAGAATTTCGCTAGGGGGAGGTGAAGGGGCAGCGAGGAGGAATATCAGGTATGGGCCTAGTGCTTTGTATGGGGAAGGTGGGAGTGGTGTGGTGGTAGTGAGTGGTGAAAGGGAAATGGTGTGGCAGGGATGAACAGTGAAAGTGAAAGTCATGGTCGGAGGGAGGCAGCGTGAGCATGTGGTGTACATGGGCAGTGGGGAGGTAAGGAGTTGCTCCCTAGCATGTCTTTCGCCCTGCAATATATCCGTGCTTCCTCCCCACAGACCCATGATGTGGGGAAACGAAGGAAAGGGAAGAGAAAGGGGAAAGGAAAAGGGAGAGGAGTGTGAGTAGGGAAGGGTGCTGCTTTCCACATCCCTCACCACCTCCAGCATCCTCTCCTCCCCTCCCTGATGAAGGCGACGATGGGGACCAGACTGGAGACGGTAGCGTGTCATGGGACTGGGGCGATGGGAGTAATTTCACTCCCGTCATTCACCCCCTTCACTGAGGAGTGGCGGTCTGGCTGCATGGCTCCAGGAATTCCTGCCAGGTCCACCAGGGTGGATTTCTTCCACCTGTTCTTTGGGGAGGAGTTTGTGGAGAGGATTGTGGAACAGACTAACACATTCGCAAGCAGCCAGCGCTGTGAAAGCGAGCGTGAAGGTACAAGAAGCAGGCACTCCCTCCAGTATAACTGCCCAGTTACCACAGGTGAGATGTTTATCTTTCTAGCCCTGGTTCCTTTGATGGGTATTGTACGGAAAAGACAGATTCCGACATCCTGGTCAACAGACCCTATGACCAACACACCTTTCTTTGGGAAGGTAATGGGCCAGAATAAATTTCAGCAAATTCTGAGCCGCCTCCACTTATACGATGCCGACGATCCTGCTAATGCAAATAACATGGATAGAATGAGGAGTAAAAGGCTGGTATGTGATCACCTGCAGGAAAAGTTCCACTCATCCTTCTATCCTTATCGAGACCTTGTCATACATGAGAGTCTCGTATTGTGGATAGGCAATATATCTTTTCAGCAGTACATATCCAGCAAGAGACACCGTTTTGGGTTCAAGATCTTTGTTATGTATGACTGTAAGACTGGTTATGTGCAAGACATAGTCTTGTACACCGGCGCACAGGCAGACATAATAGAAGATCAAAGTATTGGACTCTCAGGGGCCGTGGGAAAGACAATGATAGAGGAGTACCTTCATCGTGGTCACGTGCTGTACCTGGACAACTGGTACATTAGCCCCCTTCTCGCACGGTACGTACACCTGCACGACACCAGAGTCTGTGGCACCATGAAGAAAAACCGTCGGTATATGGTCAAGGTTGGGAGGAAGCTTGACAAGAATGAGATTTTTTTTTTCAAGTCAAATAACAACCTCGCCACCCTGTGGAACCACAACAGGGAAGATTGCCTCCTATCGACAGTACACCGCCCCCTCATGCACTGCACAGACTCCGTGGATTACTGAAGCGAGAGGAGGCACCACGTCTGGAAACCTGAGTCAGTACTGGACTACAATATCAACATGAGGCAAGTGGACCAGTCTGACTCCATGATTTCCGGCGTGGAGTGTGCCAGGACCACGATGAAGTGGTAGAAAAAGCTCTTTCTCCACTTGCTTGATATCACGGTCCTGAACTGCCATGCCATGACTACGGGAACCTCAGAGACCCTCGAGGGGTTTGTAAGGGAGCTGTCTCACAAAATCCTCGTGAAATATGCAGAGGACAGGCCCCATCACCGCCTCTGCCCCGCCATTGCCACACAGACTCCCCTACATCTCACTGCACACCACTTCCCCAGCACCATCCCTCCTCAACCAAACTGCCCTAGACCTCAGCAGCGGTGTCACGTCTTCAGTAACTCTAAAGTGATACAAACGACTAAAAGAAAAGACACGAGGTACAAGTGTGTGGAGTGCAACATTGGCTTGTGCGTTGGGCCTTGCTTCAAAGAATATTACACATTAGTGCCTTACTGATACTGTGTGTGCTTGCGATATGACTCTCTTAAGTGCTGTAAATATGCGATAATCTGACGTTCACTATAACAGTAAGGTTTGTAAGTATGTGATAACAGTAATATAAGGTGGAAACTGGTATAGTATAAGTAGAAAAGTATAATGTAAGTGGAAAAATAGAATGAAAGTTGAAACAGTAGTCAGAGTGAGTTTGCACACTATGTAAATATGTGATAATCTGACACTCACTATAATAGTAAGGCCTGTAAATATGTGATAACAGTTAAATAAAGTCGAAACGGGTGTAATGTTAGTGGAAAAGTATAATGTAAGTGGAAGAATAGAATGTAAGTTGAAACAATATTCATAGTGTGTTCTCTCACTACGTAAATATGCGCTAACATTGAGCTAAGTATAATCTCAAGGCCTGTAAATATGTGACAACAGCTATATAAAGTGAAAACGGATATCAGTATAATGTTAGTGGAAAAACATTATGTAAGTCGAAAAAATGAAATGTATGTTGAAACAACAGTCATAGCAAGTGTGCATACTATGTAAATATACGCTAACATTACGCTAAATATAATCGTAAGGCCTGTAAATATGTGATAACAGTTATATAAAGTGGAAACGGGTATAATGTTAGTGGAAAAGTATTATGCAAGTTGAGAAAATGAAATGTATGCTGAAACAACAATCATAACGAATCATATGTGTCCGGTTTGGGCAATTTCGTTATGCTCACTCAGTGGAACAATGCATATTTCACCTATATTTTTGTATGAAAACCAGTATGATCTTGTACTACATGTTTTTTTGTTCAATCTAAATAAATACCTAGCTGTTGTGAGTGGTTCCTCATACTAAGCCCTATCATAGAAAACGTGACAGACGCAGCGCACCTCCACAGAACATGGTACCAGGTGTATGGAGGCTTACCTGTTTAGGCCACTTCTAGACCCAGGTGACCACTTTCTTTGTGATTTTCCATAGTTTCTCACCAAAAGCGGAGGTTTGAGTGAATTTTTTTTTTTTTCCAAAATCTGCCAGGATGGGGGAGGGAGGGGATCAGTGGTAGAAAATCTGCGGGGACGCGGTGGGTTAAAACATGCCTAGAAAGTATTTTCAGAAAGCTAGACTTGGACAACAAACGAAAAAACTTCAATGGAGAAAACCTAAACCACCAGTGAATTGCAGATGACACTGTCCTAATCTCAGAAACAGCAGAGACATTGCAAGAAATGTTTAATGGACTAAATAGAGAAAATATAAAAGTAGGGCTAAAGATGACGTGAAGTAAAGTTATGTCTAATCCAAATATACCAAGCGTATTAAGAATAAGCGAAGAAATTCTTGACGAAGTCAAGAAATACAATTACTCAGGGTAATTAGTTAAACAAACGAAGGACCAAGATAGTGATTTAAAAAGAGGCATTAAAAATGTTTGGCAAGCTTTTGGGAAACGTAAATATCATGAAAAGTAGCTTGCCAATATGTATGAAACGAAATGTACGAGTACATAACGAATGTAGAATCTCAGCTATGACCTATGATTGTGGCGCCTGGAAACTGAGAAATCGGTGGAAATTCAATTAACCGGTTCTCAAAGAGCAATGTACAGGTCAGTTTTAGGAATATGTTTAAGAGACAGGAAAAGATCAACTTGGGTGAGAGAGCAGACTAAAGACAAAGATGTTATAGAAGGTGCTAAAGAAATGAAATGGGGATGGGGAGTTCATGTAACACGAATAAACGACAATCGATGGAGCAAGAAGCTGGCTGACTGGACTCCACGAGATTGTAAGTATAGCAGAAAGAAACCAGACAGGAGGTGGAGAGATGAGATACAGAAGTTTACAGGAAAAACCAGGCAGAGATTGGCTCAGTCACTGAATTCGTGAAAAGGCTAAGTGAGGCCTCTATTCATCAATGAACTTGCAATGGCTGCTGCTGCTGATGAATTATATGGATGTATGTATACATGTATGTATATATAATGTATGAACATATACTCACACACACACAAACACAGATATAAATAAATGAATATTATAGATAGATAGATAGAGAGAGAGATACAGAGATAGATATAGATATAGATAGATAGCTAGATAGATAGATCCACAAATTCCTTGACTGAGCCAATTCTTGCCACGTTTCCCCTGCAAATTCCTCTATCTCATCTCTCTATCTCCTGTCTGGCCTTTTTCTGCTTTGCTTACAATCTCTTGGTGTCCAGTCAGTCAGCCTCTTGCTCCATCGGTTATCCATCATTCTTGCTACATGGTCTGCCCACCTCCATTTCTGTTCTTTTTTAACATCTATAATATCTTTGACTTCAGTCTGCTCTCTCACCCAAGTTGATCTTTTCCTGTCTCAAAGATATTACCAACACTGACCTTTCCGTTGCTCCCTGGGAACGAATCATTTTATTTTCCATTGATTTCGTCAGTTTACAGGTCTCACACCCATACGTCATAGCTGGAATTATACATTCGTTATATACTTTTCGTTTCATACAAACTGGCAAGCCTCTTTTCATAATGTCTCGATGTTTACCGAAAGCCTTCCATCCCTTTGTAATGCGTCTTTTTATTTCGCTATCATGATCTTTTGTTAATTTTAGTATTTGCCCCAAATAATTGTACCCTTCGACATCTTCAAGAGTTTCTTTGCTTATTCTGATGACACTCTTTGGTGTTTGTGGATTAAACATTAGTTTTACTCTGGTTCATCTTTAGCCCTACTTTGAGACTTTCTCTTTTCAGGTTATTTAACATTTCTTGCAATGTTTCTCCTGTTTCTGAGATTAGGACAACGTCATCTGCAAATCTTAAACGGTTTAATTTTTCTCCATCTATGTTCTCTGTTTTCCCAGGCTAACTTTCTGAAAATACTTTCTAGGGATGCTGTAAATAATTTTGGTGAAATTGAATCTCCCTGACGCACGCCCTTCTCAATCGTATTTTTTTCCGAGTCTTTATGTAATTTAACCGCACCAGTTCTGTCTTTGCATAAGTTTTCGAGCAGTTTTACAATGTTCTTATTCACTTCTTGTTCTCACAATAAATTTATAATTGCTATGTGCTTCACTGAGTCGAAAGCCTTTTCGTGGTCAACAGAACCTAAGCGCAGTGGTTTATTATATTCAGTAGTTTTCTCAGTCAGCTGATTCATTGTGTGTAGATGATCAGTCGTCGAATACCCGCTTCGGAATCATTCCTGTTCACGAGGTTGAATTTCCTCCAAATTTGTTGTTGTTCTGTTCGTCAGGACTTTAATGAAGAGTTTGTAAATGACTGATAATAAGTTAATTGGTCAATAGTTACTGAGATCTTTTGAGTCACCTGTTTTTGTAAAGTAAAGTTACTGCATTACACCATGTTTGGGAAATTTTTTATACATTGAGTAAATAAGTGAGCATGCCTGTTTTGTACTTCTGCTCCTGCATCCATTAGTAAATCTGCTACTATTCCATCTTCTCCGGGAGCCTTCCCTCTTTTCATATTCTGAAGAGAAATATTAACTTTGTCTGGTGTTAACTCACGTATTTCACGTGTGTCAAATGAAAAAATTAGCTGTTGGTACAACTATCTTTGATTCATACAGTTCTTTGTAAAATTCTTCAACTCTCTTAACTCAGCATTTAATGACCACGGTTTTTGTCTTTCAGTGATGCTATTTGTTGCTTTTCTTGTGTTATTTTACTTCGGACCTGTTTCAGACTTTTTCCTTTCTTGATAGTTTCTTTGATCTGAACCATGTTTCTCTTTCTTTTTTGTTCTCTTTGTCTCTTGTTGATAAACTTATTTAATTCAACTCGTTCCATTTCATCTTTCTTTGTTTTTGCTTTCATTTCCTTTTCTTTTTTTCATAAGCTCGAGTGTCTTTACTAAATACTTCTTGGCTTTGGTTGTATTCTTGTAGGTTTTCCTACTACCTCCGCTGATTCTCTTAGCACTTTTGATCATCAGTGTCACATTCAGTTTTAATTAGAGCCTGAAATCTGTTCCTTATTTCCAAATGAAAGGCGCTTTGTTTTCGTTTACAAGTATTGGGCACATCTTTTTTCTTTAATCATCTTTCTTTCACTTCTGAACTTGAATCTGGCTGTGCAACCCACTATTCTATGGTCACTTCCAGTATTTACTTTGTTGATAATTTACATTTGTGATCGGTGATAAGATATAATGAAGTCAGCTTCATTCTTTGTTTCTCCATTTGGGCTTCTCCAGGTCAACTTTCTCCCAGTTCTTTTGTGAAAGACCTTGTTCGTTATTCTCGTGTTATACATTTCAGCAAAATTTACCTTTCTCCCACTCCAAATTTTCCCATTGATGCTTCTCCATTTTTTGATTTCCTAACTTGTGCATTGAAGTCTCCCTTAAGTACAGTATATGTGGTCTTTTCTTCTTCCATAATCTGGGAGATGTCGTCATAGAATGTTTTTATTTCTTCATATGAGCGTTGAGAAGTTGGTGCATATACTTGTATTACTTTCAGGGTATATTTTTTTCATTGTCTGATTACAACCATTGCTCCTTTGTCAGATACACTGCTGAACTTAACATTGTTGTCTGCAAGATTTCTTTTAATTAGAAATGCGACACTACTAACTCTTCCATTCTCCCTCCATAGTAAAATAGGTGGTTCCTGTCTATGAGCTGAATTAATTTTTTTTCTTTTCTGTGGGCCTCACTCACACCTACAATATCCAAATAATCTTTTCCAGTTCTGTCATTAAATAATCATCTTTGTAATCTTCATTGAGGCATCAACATTGTATGCATAGATCTTCATGGATTTCAGTTTGTTTAATATCTCAGTCTCTAACCTGTGAATGCAGAGCCCTCTCACTCTCGGTGGCACACTGCCCCTAACCATAGGAGGCAGTGCGATTGGAGAAACGATGATCCAACAGGAACGCCCGTCAAATCATTTGCAATAGAACTCATATTTGGTTGTGGGACTGGCAATTTATCTCACCTCCCTGCCACATAGTTTCTGGTGAGATGTAATTTTTGTGCCACCTTATTCGCTATATTCAATGGAGCCCTATATATCTACTGGGGTGACCGCGTCGTCTAAGATGGTACCTCGTATATCAACAAGGCCTTCCCCTATCTGTCACCTGGGGGCACGCCAGGTAGCAGTGGGATCCTGCCCCTGAATATATATATATATATATATATATATATATATATATATATATATATATATATATATATATATATATATATATGAGGTATAAGGAAAAGAGGAATAGGGCGAAAAGGGCTGTGCGTGATGTTAAGTGGCAGCAGATGAGAGGTGGGGTAGGCAGCTGACTGAGAATTTTCAACAGAATAAGAAAATGTTCTGGAAGGAGGTTAAAAGGGTGTGAAAGGGAGAGTCTGGGAAGGAAGAGCGAGTAAAAGCAGAGGATGGAAGGATGCTCATTGAGATGGATGCAGTAAGGAAGAGATGGGCAGAGTATTTTGAAAGATTGTTAAATGTAGAGGAGGAAAGGGTGGCTGAGATTGTGGGGGATGGAAGGGTGCAATGAATAACGTGTTGAGAAAGTTGAATGATTCTTTGATCACGAAGGAGGAAGTGGAGAAGGCAGTAAAGGAGATGAAAACAGGGAAAGCTGCAGGTATGTATGGGTGTGCTGTGGAATGCCTGAAGTGTGGTTGAGTGACTATTGTTGACTCGTTAGTAAGACTGTTGAATGTGTGCTTTGTGAAAGGTATGGTGCCAGTTGACTAGGTAAGCTTGTGTGGTCCCATTGTATAAAGGCAAGGGTGATAAATAAGAATGTACTAGTTTTAGGGGTATATGTTTGTTCAGTGTTGTAGGTAAGGTGTATGGTAGAGTGTTAATTAAGAGTTAGAGAGGGTACAGAGGGAGTGATTGGTGATGAGCAGTGTGGCTTTAGGAGAGGGAGGGGATGCGTGGATCAGGTTTTTGCTGTGAGACAAGTGTGTGAAAAGTATTTAGCGAAAGCCAAGGATGTGTTTTGGGTATTCATGGATTTAGAGAAAGCTTATGATAGAATTGATAGGGAGGCTTTGTGGACTGTTTTAAGATTGTATGGACTTGATGGTAGGTTACTAAAAGGGATGAAAAGTTTTTATGTAAATAATATAGCGTGTGTAAGAGTGGGAAATACTGTTAGTGATTGGTTTCCTGTGAGAGTGGGGCTGCGGCAGGGATGTGTGATGTCGCCTTGGTTGTTTAATATTTATATTGATGGTGTTGTAAGGGAGGTGAATGCAAGAGTTTTAGGTAGAGGTCTGAGTCTGGTGAATGTTGATGGTAGAGAGTGGAATCTGAAGTAGCTGCTGTTTGCAGATGATACTGCACTGATGGCTGATTCAGAGGAGAGATTGAGACAGTTGGTAGAGGAGATTGGAAGGGTGTGTGAAAGGAGGAAAATTGAAAGTAAATGAGAATGTGAGTAAAATGATGAAGTATACGAGGTTGATAGATGGTAGGAGGATGAAAATAGTTTTGAATGATGAGTTGCTTGAGGAGGTAGAGTGTTTTAAATATTTAGGGTCACATGTTGCCATGGATGGAAGAATAGATGCACAAGTGAAGTTTAGAATGAATGAAATAGGAGAGGTGCTGGGAAGAATGAAAAATGTGTTTAGTTGTCGTTCACTTAGAATAGATGTAAAGAGAAGGCTGTATGAAGGTGTTGTGGTATGGACTGCGTTATATGGGGCTAAAACGTGGAATATGGGTGTAGCAGAGAGGTACAGTTTGAATATAATGGAGATGAGGTGTCTCAGGAGTATGTGCAGAGTGATGCATATGGATCGAGTGAGAAATGATCAAGTGCGAAGGAGAACTGGAGCTGTTCGGAAGATGGCTGATCGAGTTGAGCAGAGTGTGTTGCGATGGTTTGGGCATATGGAGAGAATGGATAATGAGTGATTGGTGAAAAACATTACTAGATCTGATGTGAGAGATGTAAGGGTGAGAGGGAGACCACTATTACGATGGATGGCCAGTGTGAAGACAGCGTTGGATGTGAGAGGGATGTCTGTTGAGCAAGGAAGAGTGGCTGTGCATGGCAGAAATAAATGGATAGAAAATGTGAATGAATAAATGATGACGCAGCGCTGAGGGGATATTCTCCCGCATTTGGTCTTATCAGCTAATCAGGTCAGGTACGGGTAAGGGGATGGGTCTATTATGATGTGGCAGGGGTAAACCAGCTCTGCTGTCAGGCCCTGCTGTGGATGCCACTGATTGCACTGCGCAGTTGACCCTCTTGCAGTGTGCTGTGGTGAGAATCTGTCCCTTCTCCCTTTTGGTGCTAAGATGCAAATGAATGTGTTTGAATGGATGAGTAAATTGGGAGTGTGTCGTCCTGTCTCTGCTACCTCCCATTCCTTTGGGGGAAGCAGCCTAGGTATATATATATATATATATATATATATATATATATATATATATATATTGCGGGGGGGACACAATCTGGCCGCACTAAGGGGTGGTACTACTACACTACTACTCTGCAGCCAAGTTATGTTAGGAAGAATACTGCCACCGTATTCCCTGCTTGTGTGTTTGAATGGATGAGAAAATTGGGAGAGTGTCGTCCTGTCTCGGCTACCTCCCTTTCCTTGGTGGAAGCAGCCTAGGTGTGTATATATATATATATATATATATATATATATATATATATATATATATATATATATATATATATATATATATATATAGATATCTATATATATATATATATATATTTTGTGGGGGGGACACAATCTGGCCGCACTGAATACTGCCACCGTATTCCCTGCGTGTCGTAAAAGGCGACTAAAGGGGGCGGGGTGAGGGGTCTAGGGACCCCCTCCTCTGTCTCTAGTTCCTAAAAAGAGACAGGCCAGAGAAAGGGATGGGAGATTGAGTTATCCCTGTACCCTGAAGATTGGGTCTATGAATGTGCGTGGATGTAGTACGATTGAGGCTAAAATGGAGGAGATTGGGAGAATGTTTGTGAGAAGTAAGTTGGATGTGTTAGCTTTGAGTGAAACGAAGATGAAAGGGAAGGGTGAGTCTATGTTTGGAAGTGTGAATGGAAGATTGTCAAGTGTTGATAGAGGAAGAGCAAGAGAAGGTGTTGTCTTGTTGGTGAGTCCGGAAGTACAGCAGTGTGTGATTGAATGAAAGGAGGTGTCATCGAGACTGATGTGGGTGAAAGCGAAATTTGAACGTGAGTTGTGGGTGTTTGTGAGTGCATATGGGCCTGGTAGTGAAAGGGATGAAGAAGAGAGGGAGTCTTTCTGGAATGATGTTGATGAGTGACTGCAGAGTTTTGGAGAATGTGAATGTGGCAATGATGGGAGATCTGAATGCTAGAGTGGGAAATGTAGCAGTTGTAGGTGTAGTTGGTATGTATGGTGTGCCTGGAAGAAATGAATATGGAGAACGAGTGATAGGGATGTGTGTTGAGCAAGAGATGGTGATTAGAAATACGCTGTTCGAGAAGAAAGATATTTATAAGTATACTGTGTGAGACAGGAGGGTGGAATTGTTATGGATAAAGCATTGATGAACTATGTGGTTGTGTCTGAGAATGTAAGAGGAAGATTGCTGGATGTGAGAGTTCTGAGATGGGAGGGTGGAGGTTTGTCTGACCACTACCTGGTGGAGGGAAAGTTAAGAGTAGGTAAGAGATGGATGAGAGCTAGGAGGGTTAGGTGTGGCAGGGAGGTTTTGAAAGTGAGTGAATTGGATAAAAGAGAGAAAACGATAGAAAATCAGGAGAAACTGAAAGATGAGTGGAACGCAGTGAAAGATCAGGAAAATGGCAGTTTGGAGGAAGAATGGCAGTTGTTTAGGAGTGCTGTGGCGGGGCATGCAGAAGAGATGAGTGGTGTGAGATGTGTGGATGGTGGTGTAAGAAAAGGAAGTGAATGGTGGTGCGAGGAAGTAAGTATGGCTGCGGCTGAGAAGAGACGTGCATATGAAGTGTGGCTGCAGAGGAAGGATGAGGTGTCATATGAGAGGTATAAGGAAAAGAGGAATAGGGCGAAAAGGGCTGTACGTGATGTTAAGTGGCAGCAGATGAGAGGTGGGGTAGGCAGCTGACTGAGAATTTTCAACAAAATAAGAAAATGTTCTGGAAGGAGGTTAAAAGGGTGCGAAAGGGAGAGTCTGGGAAGGAAGAGCGAGTAAAAGCAGAGAATGGAAGGATGTTAACTGAGATGGATGCAGTAAGGAAGAGATGGGCAGAGTATTTTGAAAGATTGTTAAATGTAGAGGAGGAAAGGGTGGCTGAGATTGTGGGGGATGGAAGGGTGCAATGAATAACGTGTTGAGAGAGTTGAATGATTCTTTGATCACGAAGGAGGAAGTGGAGAAGGCAGTAAAGGAGATGAAAACAGGGAAAGCTGCAGGTATGGATGGGTGTGCTGTGGAATGCCTGAAGTGTGGTGGAGTGACTATTGTTGACTGGTTAGTAAGATTGTTGAATGTGTGCTTTGTGAAAGGTAAGGTGCCATTTGACTGGGCAAGTGCTTGTGTTGTCCTGTTGTATAAAGGCCAGTGTGATAAGTATGAATGTACTAGCTTTAGGGGTATAAGTCTATTGAGTGTTGTAGGTAAGATGTATGGTAGAGTGTAAATTAAAAAAGTTACAGAGGGCACAAAGGGAGTGTTTGGTGACGAGCAGTGTGGCTTTTGGAGAGGGAGGGGATGCGAGGATCAGGTGTTTGCTGTGAGACAGGTGTGTGGAAAGTATTTAGTGAAAGGTAACGACGTGTTTTGGGCATTCATGGATTTAGAGAAAGCGTATGATAGAATTGATAGGGAGCCTTTGTGGACTGTTTTAAGAGTGTATGGACTTGATGGCAGGTTACTAAACGGGGTGAAAAGTTTTTATGTAAATAGTAGAGTGTGTGTAAGAGTGGGAAATCCTATGAGTGGTTGGTTTTCCGTGAGAGTGGGGCTGCGACAGGGATGTGTGATGTCGCCTTGGTTGTTTAATATTTATATTGATGGTGTTGTAAGGGAGGTGAATGCACGAGTTTTAGGTGGAGGTCTGAGTTTGGTGAATGTTGATGGTGGAGAGTGGAATCTGAAGCAGCTGCTGTTTGCAGGTGATATTGCATTGGTTGCTGATTCAGAGGAGAGATTGAGACAGTTGGTAGAGGAGATTGGAAGGGTGTGTGAAAGGAGGAAATTGAGAGTAAATGAGAATAAGAGTAAAGTGATGAAGTGTATGAGGTTGGTAGATGTTAGGGGGATGAATATAGTTTTGAATGGTGAGTTGCTTGAGGAGGTCGAGTGTTTTAAATATTTTGGGTCACATGTTGCTGTGGATGGAAGAATAGATGCAGGAGTGAAGTTTAGAATGAATGAAGTAGGTGAGATGCTGGGAGGAATGAAAAAGTTTTTAGATGTCATTTGCTTAGAATGGATGTAAAGAGAAGGCTGTATGAGGGTGTTGTGGTAACGACTGCGTTATATGGGGCTGAAACATGGAATATGGGTGTAACAGAGAGGAAAAGTTTGAATGTAATGGAGATGAATCTTCTGAGAAGTATGTGTGGAGTGACGCTTATGGATCGAGTGCGAAATGATGAAGTGCGAAGGAGAACTGGAGTTGTTCGGGAGATGGCCGGTAGAGTTGAGCAGGGGGTGTTGCGATGGTTTGGGCATAAGGAGAGAATGGATAATGAGCGATTGGTGAAAAAGATAACTAGATCTGATGTAAGAGGTGTAAGGCTGAGAGGGAGACCACAAATAGGATGGATGGACAGTGTGAAGAGAGCGCTGGATGCGAGGGGGATATCTGTTGAGCAAGGAAGAGTGGCTGTTCGTGACAGAAGTAAATAGAGAGAAATTGTGAATGAATAAATGATGGCACAGCCCTGAGGGGATATTCTCCCGCATTTGGTCTGATCAGCTAGTCAGGTCAGGTGCGGGTAAGGGGATAGGTCTATTATGATGTTGCAGGGGTAAACCAGCTCTGCTGTCGGGCCCTGCTGCGGATGTCACTGATTGCACTGCGCAGTTGACTCTTGTGCGGTGTGGTGCGATGTGGATCTGTCCCTTCTCCCCTTTGGGGCTAAGATGCGAATGAATGTGTTTGAATGGCTGAGTAAATGGGGAGTGTGTCGTCCTGTCTCGGCTACCTCCTTTTCCTTGGGGGAAGCAGCCTAGGTATATATATATATATATATATATATATATATATATATATATATATATATATATATATATATATATATATATATATATATATATATATATATATATATATATATATATATATATATATATATATATATATATATATATATATGGAGGCAGTGGCTCAATCGGTAGAGTGGTGGCCTGCAGTCCTAACGGACCTAGAATCGAATCCCGGCTGGGGCAGGGAACAGTTTAAGGATTTTAATTTCATTAAATCAGGCTTTACTGATCTACCAGAAGCCCCGCCGACATGTCGTAAAAATATCCCCGCTAATACCAATACACCAGTTCTGTATGAGACAACCCTAGTATCTATTCAATATGAACGGTGGGTGCTAGCGCCGAAGTGGTGACATGTAGAGGTGTATGGTATGTAGGAGGACTGCTGGGCCTTGATAGCAGGCTGTGAAGCCTATGCCCAGAGTCGGACACATAAAAAAATTATATATATATATATATATATATATATATATATATACGAACATAGAATTATTACTTTCCCTACTATTACTAATAAACTACCTCCCCTACAAGGAAGAAGGAATGTTGCTTCCCTTGCATTATTTTACAGATATTTTTTTAGCTGATGCTCAGATGAAGTTGCATCCATTGTGCCGCCTCTCCATGCCTTCCCTCGTGCTACACGGGCATCTGGTAGCGTTCATGTCTGGCATGTCACTTAGCCATATTGCAGAAATTCTGCCTATCAGAATTCTTTCATTCCCCGAACTGCATCTCTCTGGAACCCACTTCCCCAGAGCTGTTTCCCTCAAAACTTCAACCTACAGCTGTTCAAGTTTAACTGTTACAGATATTTTATGAACAGCGGACACCAGTAATCTGGTGTTTGGATTAGTTTTTCTTTTTCTTTATTATTCATTTGTTTTTCCTTCCTCTTATCTATCTATCTATCTATCTATCTATATCTATATCTATCTATCTATCTATCTATCTATCTATCTATATATATATATATATATATATATATATATATATATCGGTTGTCTACCCTTTCCTCTCCTCCATCCTTCGTTCCTTCCATCGTCTTCTGTCTTTCTTTCATTCTTTCCTCGTCCTTTTGCCTACGGGTAACTTTACACTCCCTCTTCTGTCTTTCTTTCCTTCATTCTTTCCTCTTCTGCCTGTGGGTGACTCTACACTGAGTGACAAGCCAGATGATTTCCTATACACCAGGAAACCATCTACTACGCTGGATGGTAACCATATAACCAATTTTTGGCGCCTGGTGGTTTAATGGGTAATTACGGCACTCCAATTGGATTGAGCCGGTGAAGGTTTCTATCCAAGGGGTGGTTGGGGTTATTGCTCATGTAATGCCACTCAGGGATGAGTGAGGCTGGTCACTCATCTTAAATATCAGGACCAACTTACCTAGCCCCGGGCCCCTGCGCTCCTCATGGGGCAACGTAGGATTGGATGATGGATATACTGTGTGTGTATATATATATATATATATATATATATATATATATATATATATATATATATATATGGCGTATGATGAGAAGGATGAGTGGTAATCTGAATGAACGGAAGGCACTGATTGTGTGTGTGTGTGGATGATAGAATAAGAAAACGTGTAACGGATGCAAGAGCAAATAGAGGGTGTGGGGGTGGATTTTCTGGCCACCACTTTTTGGTGGTGTAAGTCAGTGTTTAAGTAAAATGGAGCAATAGAAGTAGGGAAGGATATGAGGATGTAGTTCATACAAAGAGGGTAGAAAGGTTCCAAGAGGATGGAAGAAAAGGCAGAATTTAAGAGAGAAGTAAAGGAGCGATTGGGCAAATATGATTTGGGACAGATGGGGGACGTGGAAGATGTGTGCAAGATGTTCACTGAAAAAATCTGAGCAGCATGTAAGGTGGTGTGTGGGGTGAAGAGAATATGAAAGGGGTACAAGGAAACGCATGGTGGAATGAAGAGCTGAGGCAGGCTGTTGCACAAATGAAGAAAGCATATAGTGAGGGGATGAGAAACGGGGGCGTGTAGTAAGTTGAGAGACGGAGGAGAGAATTATATGTAGAGATAAGGAGAGAGGTGAAAATATTAATAAGAGAGAGTAAGGAGAGAGTGGATGAGGAATTCCGAAGGAATATGAGTGTAAAGTGGAGGGAATGCAAAAAAATGTTCTGGAAAGAGGTAAAGAGAGATAGACAGGGTGTCACAGAAGTTAGTCGAGGAGTGAAAATGAAAATGGTAAATTATTAGTGGAGAAGGGAGAAAAAGTGAGCAGATGGAGAGAAGACTATAAGGAATTGTTTAACATAGAGAATGTAAATAATGGAGAATGGGGATGTGAGAAGAGGGGAAGAAATCAGTAGGATGGAAGTTACGGTAGCAATTAAGAAAGAAAACATGGGGAAAGCCCCACAGGAATTGGAGAAGTGTGTGGTGAAATGCTGAAGCATGGGAGAGAGATAGCAGTGGAATGGATATGGAAGATGTGCAGATTAGCCTGGAAGGATGGTAAAGCCCCGGAGGATTGGAAGTCAGGTATCATTATTCTCCAGTACAAAGGGATGGGTCAGTTATGATATGGCAGGGGTAAACCAGCTCCGCTGTCGGAATCTGCTGCAGATGTTGCTGATTGCACTGTGCATTTGACCCTCGTATGATGTGGTGCAGTGAGGATCTCTCTCTTCTCTATGTGGCTGTGGATGTGATAGAAAGCGTTAGGAGAAATACACTGAGGTGGTTTGGCCATAAGGAGAGGATGGAGGGAGAGGGAGAGAGAGAAAGAGAGAGAGAGACTGACGAGGAGAGTGTATGTGAGTGAGGTGCAAGGGGCGAGAAGGAGTATGAGGCCAAGGATGAGATGGAGGGAAGGAGTGAAGAGGTATATGAGAGAGGGGGGTGTGAGCTGGGGGCAGGGCAGTGAAACGGCGAGGGACAGGGAGAAATAGAGGCGATTTGTTTGACGTCACCCCTTACGGATTGAAGGCTTCTGGCTATATATATATATATGGGGGAGAAACACACATTACACGTGTGTACATATATGGATTTTTTTTTTTTTTAACGTTCCAGCCGGGAATCGAACCCAAGACCTCCAGACAGAAGTCAGGCACTATTACCACTACACCATGGTGTGATAAAGATAAAACTATCTGATTTCAACTACGAGCCAGGCAAATCCATTATGGGGGGATATATTTCATCCCCAGCCCGTATGATGATACATATTTCAGACACATCAGGATTTTTACCTAGCCCCAAGCAACTCGGCAAGCGAGAGAGCAATTTTGATTTATCCCGGGCAGCACACAAGCGTCTTCCTTTTTAATGCTGGAGAAACACACACTACACGTGTGTACATATGTGGATAGTTTTTATAACGCTCCAGCCGGGAATTGAACCCTAGATAGAAGATGTAGTGGTAACAGTGCCTGACTTCTATATAGATGTCTCGGGTTCAGTTCCCGGCTGGAGCGTAAAAAAAAAAAAGTTCTCTCTCTCTCTCTCTCTCTCTCTCTCTCTCTCTCTCTCTCTCTCTCTCTCTCTCTCCAGATTCAGTGTAACTCCCGTTGCTTCAAATCGTGTATAATGAATGAATCATAACAATGGACATAATGATTGAAGGAAGGTCCCAAAACAGCAAAACATTATCCACCAGATAAAATAAAAATCAATATGTTATTTGTCTGCTTGGCAAGGTTACCACCTTAATATTTTCTTACACGTTGTGATACAGTGACAGCCACCATTAGCATTTTAACAATGAGTTGGTGGCAAATTAAATACATTCACTTCCGAAGAACTATACCAGTGTTTCTTAAAGTGTGGTCCGCTGACCCCCAGGGGTCCGTGGAACGTTCCAAGGCTTCCGCAGGCTAATTTGAGTATCAGATAAAACATATGTAAAATGAATACTATTATGACAGTTATTTGAGGTAAAATTTGAACAGTTATGTTCAAGTTAAGCAGTTAATAAATAATTCAGTAACAATTTTAGCATATTATAGCCTACAAACACCTTTAAACTCAAGAGGTAGGGTAGGAGGGAAATCTACTCATAATTAAGGGACCGCCACATGATTAATTTTAAAAGGGGTCCGCTGCACGAGAAAGTTTAAGAACCACTGAACTATACTACCGAACAGTATTACATCTCTGAACAGCTGCATGCTCTTTCCTCTACATCCTTCCCCTTCAGGATTTTGAGTTCTATTATTCCTTCCTTAGTACCAATCTTTACTATCCGTTCTCTCTTATCAGCCATTTTCTTTTAATGTTCTGTAGTTTTATAGTATATATATTACTTTTTTTTTTTTTAATGGAAATCTCCTTTAACTGGAGCAAAACTTTTTATAGGGCCTGCCTCTTATCCTCATTCACAGCTTGCATTATAGCCTAATGTAGCACTAGGTTTCTATTTTTCAATTATAGTACACCATTATTTTAACCAGGGACAGATCGGCAATCTCTCAAGCATTAATGTAAAGTTATGACAAGAAATCGCCACTACAGTATGGAACTAACCACAAAGAAACGTACTGGAAAATATGGTAAGCAATAGTTTTGTCTTAATAGTGCCATTAAGTGTAAGGAAATAACCTACATAATTATTAAAATTCCTCCAGATGAAGTTAATGAACTTCAGCTGTAGATACGTGCTCATTGTTTTTTCCTTAGAAGTTTCTTAGTTTGTTATGTTCGCCGGTAACTTGAAATTGTTATATTACATAACATCCTCAGACCCACTGTCTCAAATTCATTTGCAAGGTAATGGCGTGCAGTATAGCGGTGTTGTTTCAATAAGCATTCAGCCCGCTAAAAAACACGTATTAGTTAAAATAATAGCGCAATGTATAGGGGTAGCCGAATTTGATATATGTGGGAAAAATGCAAAATGAAGTTTCAGCGTGCTAGAAATTGGGATTTCCGGGTCAAAATGGCAACGCTGTCAGTTAGACACTACGGAGTACTCGAATCTAGGGCTCATATTCAAAGTGGTTTCAGATTCTTTCGTAACATTTCTTAGATAGCGATTTTTTTTTTTATGTTACACCTCAACATTCTCGCTTATAATGTTTATGAAAACTATGCTGATACTCAAACTCTCTAAGTAACGTAAGAGCCAATAATAATTACAGGCAAAACAAGTTGCTTAGTAAGCGGTACTATGA
Organism: Coenobita brevimanus; assembly: GCF_032717465.1. NCBI lineage: Eukaryota > Metazoa > Arthropoda > Malacostraca > Decapoda > Coenobitidae > Coenobita > Coenobita brevimanus. The sequence goes on from NC_137037.1 coordinate 33,258,401, forward strand.
AGCCTCCGATCACTATGAATACGGACCTAAGGCTCAGCAGATCAGGGATACCAACCAGGCATGCTAACTCAGTTTATGTTTAGATCCCTCATCCGGTTTCTCAAACTTTATCACGCTAAAATAGTAATTCAGTCACTTTTGATTTCATCTGGTTCTAATTTATTACAAAAGTTGTGGGGCAGCCACAGATGAAGCTATTTGCTTTTCATAGCATTAGGTCAAAGGTAAGGTCATATAACATCGTCAAATCAGACAGTTATCAACTTATTCAGACTAAACCAGGTGGAGAGGTGGAGGTTAAAAATGTAATTTGATTATGAGAACAATCAGTACAACGTCATATTTACCAGGCAAAGTCAGAAGTTCTTCCAACAAATTGATTATAAGGGTGGAGTCCTGCACTCTGGGTGCAATATTGGCCATATATATATTTTTTTCTAACTGTAGTGCCATAATTTTAAGTATTAGTGTAAGTTAGTATAAGTTAGTAATGTAAGTGTAATCTTAAGCTTAAGTATAATTGTAAGTATAGCTCATGATTTAACCATTGAGTTCTATGTTTAAGTCTAGTCTTAGTTGATATTCATAATGTGAACATGATTGTGATATTGATAGTACTGAGTCAAGTATTGATGTGAATATGATTGTTATACATATGGATCAGTTCTTCCCCCCCAACAAAGACGTAAACCGCGAAATTTCAGTAGAGATTAATAATCACGAATGTCTTTCTTCGTATTCTGATCTAGAGATTTACCTGGCGAAGTTAATAGATTTCCTCTTTTGAATTATGCACTGGTGAATTGAGAATGTCTGAAGTGAGAATATTGAAGATTGTCATTTGTGAAGCTCGAAATTTATGTCATTGAATCCTAGTTGCAGTCACGTAGGCATGTAACCGACAAAGGGTAATAAAACTATCCGAATTCTTAGTTAATTAGGCTATATTATGATTCAAGTTCCTTCAAGCTTATTACAAAAATGTCAACATCGTAAGTCACTTTTCTACGTATGTTGAGTGCAAACGTATCTTTTGTATTCTTTGAAGATCTTAGAGAATCGATAATAGTATAAAGTAACCAGTTAAAATTTTAGCCGATTCCCGAATACTGTCTTGATGCTTATAAAAGGCGAGACGCCGCGCCAAACATCCAGCAGCGGTGGCGGCATCATCTCCTCCTCTCCTCACCATGGCCTCTTCTACTGCTCCAGCCTACGACTTGTTGAGGGGGGCTAACTCCAGCAGTACTGAGCCTGAAGGAGGAGTGCAGTCCATCAAAGGGACCGTGAAGTGGTACAGCGTGAGGACGGGGTACGGGTTCATTCTGCGCCAGGATACTGGTGCCGATGTATTCGTGCACCGCTCCGGGATCACTGCGCCCTCTTCATGGTTCCCCTCGCTCTCGTTAGGCCACAGCGAAATGTTCGTCTTCCACATCATCCAGACACCGAAGGGTCCTGAGGCTAAGGGCGTCACCGGGCCGGGAGGTGCTGCTGTGAAGAGCGTTGCCCATTCACGGCGGCGCCCCTCGGCCCGAGGAAGCTGGCCGGAGGATCCTCGATGTTCTGGAGATGTGGAAACGATCGTGGCTATGTGCATCACGGTGGCGAAGGCGTTCTGTGGCGATGATAAGGCGGTGCTGCTTGTTCTACGCCCCCAGATCTTTGAGAAGAATGGGCTGCCATGCTTTGTCATCCCTCAGAGCTTCGCTCGTGATGCTCGGCCAGCCCCTCGCCAGGAGCGTCTTTCCACCAAGCTGCAGCCTCCTCAACCTCGCACAACACCGTGAAAAAGGCTGCAGCTTGACGCTGCTTTAAACAGAGCGAGTGCCTCCTCCTCTACCACCACCTCTGCCCCACAATGGATGCCATAACCCACAGCAACAGCCGCCCGCCATCAGCAGCTGAGAGGAGGGCCGCCTTTCCCGTCAATTTCATCAGCCAGGATGATGGCGACGACACCCCTCCTTCACCATCACCAGCTGCTGTCATCGAGGCCCACAACGCTACTCCTGACGGGGCACCAGCAGGAGACCTCCAGGGTATCGTGGAGGCTTGTGCCTCTCCCTCGCCCCCTCCACCAACTAAGAAAAAGAAGAAGATGGGGAAGAAACCAAGGCTGCTTCCTGCAGAAGAGATGGAGACTGAACAGCCAAGTCTTCCACCCTCTCCCTCTTCCCCTTCAGATCATCGGCAACGTGTGACCACCGCCCTCCCGCCTCTAAGTACCAGGACTCGCGAATTCCTCGAGTCCCTTACCATGGACCAAGTTCATGATCAGTAGTCCTGGTACTTAGAGGATAACTTTGCCGATGTCGTCGAGGCCCTCTACCGTCTCCATATGCCCTCTGACTTCGACCACCTGCATGCAGACTGCCTCCTCACCACCTGCCAGACTCACGCTGAAGATGTGGCTGCTGTGAATTACATCGTCTCCAGAATCCTCCACCCTCCACCACTGTAGGCTAACTGGCTCAAGCCAGTTCCTCCCAGATTACATCACCATCTGAACGCCACTTCTCTGACGGGCTTCCATCATCTGCCTGTGTCCACTCTTCTTCAGAAGGTGGACGAATCAATACATACACACACATTCGCCAAACAATTCAGACCATCGCTCCTTTTCATCGTTGCTGGTTAGTGCCGAACGCTCATCCTCCCCCCTCCCTTTTCTAGCCTGTGTGAGCAGGAGAAGGGAGGTGAAGAGATTGGTGAAGGAGCGTGAGAAGAAAGTGGATGAAGAGTTTGGGAGGAATCTGAGTGTGAAATGGAGGGAGAGTAAGAAATTGTTTTGGAATGAGGTAAAGAAAGTAAGGCAGTGTGAAAGGGGAAATAGATGGGAAGATAGGAATAATAGATTGTTGGTGGAGAAGAGGGAGAAATTGAGGAGATAGAAGGAGCACTTTGAGGATTTGTTGAATGTAGAGAGTGAGAGCAGTGCGAGTATAAGTGGTTGGGGAATGGCTGGAAGAAGAAGAGGTGAGAGAAGGGAGGAAGAAATCAGTAGGGTGGAAGTAGTGGAAGCAATGAAGAAAATCAAGATGGGAAAGGCCCCAGGAATTGATAGGAGTGTGTGGTGAAGTGCTGAAAATGGAGGTGAGATTGTAGTGGAGTGGATATGGAAGTTGTGTAGATTGGCTTGGGAAGAGGGAAGGGTTCAAGAGGACTGGAAATCAGTTATAATTGTTCCTTTATACAAAGGAAAAGGGGAGAGAGAAGTATGTGGTAACCATAGGGGCATTTGCCTTCTTAGTGTGGCTGGAAAAATATACGGTAGAATACTCATTGATAGGGTTAGGCATATAACGGAGGAGCTATTTGGAGAAGAACAAGGGGGATTTAGGAAGGGAAGAGGGTGTGCAGATCAGATATTTGTTCTAAGATGTTTAGTGGAGAAGTATCTAGAGAAGGGAAAGTGTATGCTGCCTTCACGGACTTGGAGAAAGCTTATGACAGAATAGATAGGCAAGGTATGTGGATGGTATTAAGAACATATGGAGCCGAGGGGAAATTGCTGAGTGCTGTGAAGAGTATGTACAAAGGAGCTAGGGCTACGGTGCGAGTGGATGGTGAGACGAGTGAGTTCTTTAATCTCAACGTGGGACTGAAACAGAGTTGTGTGATGTCTCCATGGCTGTTTAATATATACATGGATGGGGTTGTAAAGGAGGTGCAAGGTAGGGCAGTGGATGTGGGGGTGGCTCTAATGAATGAGAGTGAGATGTGGAAGATTCTGGTGTTGCTGTTTGCTGATGATACAGTATTGCTGAGTGAAGATGAATGGGAGTTGCAAGGTTTGGTGAATGAATTTGGGACAGTGTGTAGGAAGAGGAATTTAATGTAAACAAGAATAAAGTTAAGGTGTTTGAGAGGAATGAAGTCACAGAATGCACAGTGAGGTTGGACGGTGAGGATATGGAGAATGTGAGTGCATTCAAGTACTTGGGTAGTGTGGTGAATAAGGATGGAACTTTTGGGGATGAAGTGCGTGAAAGGGTACAGCAGGGAAGGAAGGTTGTTGGTTCACTGAAAGCGGTGATGAGCAATAGGGAGGTGAGTATGGAAGTTAAGAAGTCACTGCATGATACCATTATGATCCCTACCCTGACGCATGGAAGCGAGGAATGGACCTTGCTAGAGGGGAACAAGTCAATAGTGAGAGCAGTGGAAATGAGTTACCTGAGAGGAGCATGTGGGGTAACATGGAGGGACAAGTTGACGAATGAAGAAGTGAAGGAACGTTGTGGGGTGGAAGTGGATGTGGCTGAGATTAGGAGAAATACATTCAGGTAGTTTGGACATGTGGAGAGAATGGAGAATGATAGACTGACTAAGAGGGTGTATGTAGGTGAGGTGGAGGGAGAGAGAGGGAGGGGAAGACCGAGGATGAGGTGGAGGGATGGAGTTGAGAGGTATATGAGGGAAGGGGGAGTGAGTTGGGGGGAGGGTAGGCAAATGGTGGGTGACAGAGTGACTTAGAGGCGTTTTGTCTGCGGCCACCCTTTGCGGGATTAGGGCGTCGGGCTGTAGATAGACAGATAGTATTAAGTTATCGTATACGTTTGTGAGTTAGAGTGGTAATCTTTTCCCTCATTCCTCTTGTACTGAATAATGAGTTCGCTGTTCTCTCCTCATCGTTCCAGACGAGAGTTATGGAGGATTCGAGCGTTCTAGCCACGGCCTAACCTCTTGACACACTAAATCACCCCACCCTTCCCTTTAGTTAATGGAATCAATGTGAATATCGGCTGGTCCATTTGTCCATTTGATCACGGTCCAAGTGATTATTGGTCCTTTTGATTATTATGTCTGGTTTATAAAAGATTCTTCAATTATCGTGTATTCAGTCTTTGAGAATATTCTTTGCTGATAGTCTTTAGGTTCATTCCCGACGAGTCCGTCAGAGACAACGGGACTATATCCATGCGTATCAGTATTCTTGGGATATTAATCTAGTGTGTAAAGATACATATTTCTGGAGTTATACTGTAAATCCTCATCACTGAATATTAATTTAGTTCGTGAAGATTCATACTTCAGGAAAGTGTAAGAGTATTCTTTAAATATTCAGTTTGAGAAGATTCATATTTCTGTTAATATGGATCCTCATTATATCTTGTTTGGCATCATTCCCAGTTTGAAGAGTAATCTATATCTCAGTTCTTAATACATAGTAAATCTGGTATTTATGAAGATCAGCTGTCAACTAATGTTCGTTTTTTTCTCAACACTAGCTGTTACACCACATTATTACAAGCAACGTTTTCTCTATGCATTTTCCTCGCAAATGTATAATAAGGAAATTATGAGATTCATTACAAAATACGACGGGATGGGTGGGTCCCACCATTACCGGTTAAACTTTCTGACTTTTAATGTACCCCTCAAACAACTCTCGTCTCTATTATTTTTTTCAATTCTTCTACTCATTATTCATCAATCACTACCTCGAGTCAAAGACTGTGTACTAATATTAAGTCTCAGATCGATTAAACTCACGAGTCATGTGTATTTTGACTTTCAAAAATCTTGTCAGATTTCTGTAAATTTTTCTGTAGATTTCCAAAAATTCAGTAAATTTTGCCTTAAAATCTGTTTTTCTGGAAGAACATCAAAATATCTGTAGAAATACAGATATGTCTGTAGACCTGGCACACTGAGTCTCCTGGAGGGAGGAGGAGGAGGAAACAAGGGAAGGAAAGGGAGGAGACGAGGGGAGTAAAGTATACACCACTTCCGCATGACGGCCAATCACCTAGTCGGATTTCATAGAGAACCAATCATAGACCACCCACGCATCCCTGGCGCGATGAATTTGACGTAATTCAGTCCGGCGATGGCTACCCAGTGTTTAGGCTGTGCGAACGTTCCTTTCGAAATTATTTCTACTTTTTTCAACAATAACGATAAAGCACTTACTTTTTTCAGAGCTCACGGTGTTCTACAGCTCTCTGTTAATTGAGGCAAGTGCAATACTCCCTGCAATTACCAACTACAAGAGAATTTATGGCGGTACCCATCATCTTACGTGATCCCTAAAACCAAAAAAAGAAAGTGGTATGCTTTCGTGACGAGTGACTGTTCAAGGTCTTTTCTGGAAAAAACTAGACTAGAACCTTGGAAACTTCTTCTCTTCATTACTTTTTGGCTACAAAAAGAGTTTAATCACAAATTTATTTGCCACATTTAAGATATCTCTCTTCATGCAAGTGTTGACTGGCGATCTTTTTTGTAGCGACGTCACTCAGTTCTGGTTTAATAAACAAGGTCCTATTGGTGGAGCTGGTGTAGTGGTGGAAATTGATGAAACATTGATAGTGAAGAGAAAACATGGTGTTGGTGGGTTATTAAAGCAAGTGTGGCTTCTTGGTGGAATAGAGAGGGAATCAGTGAAATTTTTTGTAGTTCCTCTGACTGGTCCGGTGGGTGACAAGCGTGATCGGGATACTTTGGTGCCAGTAATTAAGCAGTACATTTGCCGGGAACCCAAATTATCAGTGATAAGTGGGGAGCTTACAACAAGCTAGGAGATGAGGGTTTCCTACATGAAACTATCAACCATTCAGAGAACTTTGTAAGCCAGGACAATAACTTCATTCACACTCAAAACACTGAAAGGCTCTGGCAGGATATTAAAGAATGGGTTAAGAGGCCCGGAATTCGAGCAGAGTACTTAATGCAATATCTAGGCAGATATTTATTCATCAAATTGTACTGCCCAGGCGATTCGGTGTTGCACAAGTTCCTGGTGGAAGCTGCCAAACTGTACCCACCTCAGTCAGGCCGCTGACACACGCAGAGCGAGGCACCTGCTCCTACACCACAAGAGTGTTCCTAAGTTAAGTTAGGTAAGGTATTGTTTGGTTTCTTTAGCTTTACTTTATCTTTCTTTCCGCTGTAGGCCTAGGCTAGTAGGGCAGCCTTGGTTAGGTTAGGTTAGGAATGGTTGGATTGGTTAGGTTAGAATGACTGAATTAACTAATTTTTAGGTGAATTTAGCTTTTTCCCATGGATTATGATGTGTTTGAAGCGATTTTGTTCATTTAAGTCGGAAAATCACTCGTTCTGCTTTCCCCTTGGGTATTGAGGTGGGGGGGGGATATCTCGAAAACGAGTTAGTTCCGACAAAAATAAATATCAAAATTGCTTGTAACACATCAAAATCGATGGGAAAAAGCCAAGTTCACCAAAAAATATGGGTTGACAGCTGATCTTCATAATTACCATAAATTTTAGGTTGTCATTTTGAGTTTGAATTTTGGCCATCCTCCAAGGAGTGATACAGACGAGGTTGAGTGGCCTGCAAGGTGTGCTAATGTCTAACTACTCACGCCCTCTAATAAGATCACGCTACCTCATTTCTCATAAAGCCATATATTCTCAAATAATATCAAGCTATCCTATTTCACTGTAATTATCCAAAAATTCTCGTCGTTACACTGATGGCTAAAGCTGTGGGATAAGATATTGTTATGGAATAAGATATTGTTGTGAAATAGAATCCATCAATAACAGTACACTGGAGGTCCACTTAATCTCACGGTATTTCTAGAATTGGTGATCTTTAAAGCTCCTGGAGGACCAGCAAAATTATGCTTCACCGAGAATGGAATGAATACCGAGATGGAAACACAACTTGTGTATTTTGTGGCTTGGTCTAGTTGAAGGAGGAGTAAAGTGGAAGATGAGTTGTTGATGAAACTTAGGTGTCATATGTCAAGAAGAACGAGTGTAGCTCAGTGGACCATGATAGCCGATCCGTTAGGTTCTTCCCCCTCAAAACAAAAAAATCCACACACATCACGCCATCGTGTAGTGGAAGTGTTGATGGACAGAGGTGTGTACGTGGTAGAGGATGTGTTGATTGGGAAGAGGATGCAGGGAGACGCAGGAAGGGTGAGGCCCTGTTGCGGAGAAGAGTGGCCCTTGGGACCCCTGGTGGGGGCCTTTGAGCCTGATCTGGTGGATAAATAGTTGCCGCCCCGTGAGAGATGCCCTCCCCGGAGACTTATTGAGAAGTGTTGAGTGTTAAGCTGGTTATGGCAGTATTAAGTTAAGAGATGGGTAGGGAAATGTTTGTGGGTCGGACTGTCTGACTATTGACTGTGAGTTCATAGGAGTTTGGGTTATGGGCGCAGCCCAGTTCATTGGCAATATTAGATTGCTTTAATTCGAGGGGCAGTGTGCACGTGCCTCACAACTTACAGTCAACACGGTCTCGGGTGAAACAGTGACCTCAGGACCTGATAGGCGCTTGTCAGTTCCTAGGTGGAGAGCTGGAAGCTTAAGAACGAATGAATGGGAGCGTAAATGCGATTAGTTAATAGGTTGTATGACTGGGAAGCACCCCTAGGACGATCCTGGCAGCGAGAGTACGGGTCTGTCCAGGTGAGATGACCATGTTCCCACCCAGGCAGGAGGTTGGCTGGGGCACATCTATCCACTGAATTTCGAGTGTATCGTGACAGAGAAGCGGCCCCTGGGGGTACGTGATTTTTCTTGTGGACTGACAGGTGCCACTTACTGGAGTCGTGTTCACAGTGAAATCAGGGCTTCCACGAGCAAATTCCCCTTTACCCTAAAAATCTTCCTGAAATACCCTAAAAGTCTGAATTTTACTTTAAAAATTTTACTTGGTGATTATATATATATATATATATATATATATATATATATATATATATATATATATATATATACACACACACACACCTATATGTAGATATGAGCACCTTTATGCTTTAATAATAATAATTATAATAATACCAGTCCATGCATCCACCCATCGTCCAATCCTATGTTGCCCCAAGAGGAGTGTAAGAGTCCAGGGTTAGGCAAGTTCGCCCCGACATTTAAGATGAGTGACCAGCCTCACTCATCCCTGAGTGGCATTACGTGAGCAATGAATCCCAGCCACCCCTTGAATATAAACCTGCACCGGCTCAATCCGATTGGAGCGCCTTAATTACCCACTAAACCACCAGGCTCCATAATTTGGCTATATGGTTCCCACCCAGCATAGTAAATGGTTTTCTGGTGTAAAAGAAACCATTTGGCTTGTTGCTCAGTGTAGAGTCACAAATAAGGAGAAGGAAGCGGAAAGAAAGAAAGACGAGAGTGTTAAGTCACCCGTAGGCAGAAGGAAGAGGAAAGAAGAGGATGGAAGGAAGAGAGGAAGGGGCAGACACACGAGAGCTGTACTGCATTAAGTGAGTGGACGGTGAGCACCCCCACCTACCACCACCAATAATAATAATAATAAAAACAATAATATCACATTTATTCCCTATTTATCACAGAGTGCAGTGAAAACACGAACTTAAAATACTATTATTTGTTTCTGGAGTTATATAAATTCACTTGGACAGTCCTAACAGGAGGAAATCTAATGATTACAGTAAACGTCTACATGTAGATATGAGCACTGTTATGCTTTAATAATAATAATAATAATAAGCCACTATTTAACACAGAGTATAGTGACAACAAATATAAGCACCTGTAACAGTATCACCTTTGAAACACATGAACTTAAAATACCATCATTTCTTTCTGAAGTAAATAAATTCACCTGGATAGGCCTAAAAGCAGGAAATCTAAGGGGTCTTTGTATGCAGCATGTGTTAGAAGTGTAATGCTGTATGGCAGTGAGACCTGGGCAGTAAAGGAGGAGGATATTCGCCGGCTCAGACGTACAGAAATTTCAGTGATTAGGTGGATGTGTGGTGTGTCCCTGTGTCCAAGGCCTGGGGAGGCTGGGTTTACGATGGAAGAGTTGAGAGGTAGGATGGGACTGGAGTGTATTGGTGCTGTGATGAGGAGAGGTAGATTGAGAAGGTTTGGACATGTGGAGAGGATCGGGGATGATAATTGGGTGAGGAATGTGGGAAGTGTTAATATTGGGGGTGGGGTTATGAGGGGTAGACCGAGAAAGACATGGGACGAGGTCATTAAGTGTGACCTCAGGGTTAAGGGACTGAACATGGAGGCTGCAATGGATCGTGCAGCATGGAGAGCCGCCATTGGGTGACCAAGGCCGACGCATGCAAGCATGATGGAGCCTTTATAAACGAAACGAAACGAACCCAACTAACTTTTTTTGAGTGAATTTCTTATGTTCATCATTTAGTTTATGAAATAATCAATTTTTCTTCTACATACATCCGTCGCAAATGCACTTTTTAGTACTTAGCTAGTAGACAAGGAGTGGGAGTGGGGGTTGTTCAGCTCGTAGCTCCATCTGTTACCCAATCTATGTCCAGACTAGATTAAATTACCGTAGGTTTGGTTAAGTTAGATTAAATTTGGATAGGTTAGGTTAGGTTGATTTAAATCAGATGCAGTGAAAGACTGAGATAGGAGCTGTAGACTCCCCCCCCCCCACCTTCTTTCTTATGTACCAGGTACGAAGAAGAGCATTTATGACGAATGCTTATTTAAGAGAAAATGCTTAGATCTGCTTAAATTCAGCAACGAGCATATTAATTTCAGTGTCCGCTTGTTGGGTGTATTTCCGACAATTTACCCACTGTACATATGTATTTGTCTGGTTCAAGCTACCAGTGCTACCATTTTATGAATTATGGTTGTACTTGGTAGTGCAAAAAAAAAGAAAAAAAGCTACATTTGCATTACCCATAATGATGCACCACTCTCAAGTACTGTATTTAAAAAAAAAGAAAAAAGATGTACAGTTATTCAGTACACATCACAATGAAATAGTTTTTCTTTGGTATCATTCTCACAACGACCCTTCTCTATCATACTTGTCACCTGGAAAGAGTTTTTGGTTCTATTATCATTTCACCCCAAATAACAATTACGAAATTTTGATCCATTTTTTTTTTTTTTATTTAAGATAATTTTAAGACACAGTTCTTGTATGGAATTTTCGTTGCACATTATTATTTTTTTACTCTTGAAGGTAAGGTTAGGTTAGGTTACTTTAGTTTATTTTCAAGAGTAAAATAATAATTTGCGGCAAAAATGCCCTAGTAGAAAATTGTCTTAAAATTGTCTAAAATACTGAAAAAAACAAATCAAAGTCACGTAACTGTGTTGGGGATGGAGATGATAATTTTAAATCTCCCATTTGTGTGCAGTACATCTTCTGTCACACACTTCACAGTAAATACTTTTTCATTTTTTTAGTACTATGTGCACAAATAAATAATATATGAGACTGTTCCACTCGTACTCTGACTGGCAAAACACTGCACATGTTGATACCCTGGTAGATCACTAGGTCTACAGTATATATCGAATTTCGACTACAGCAGTGACAGTTGTCATCCATCTGTTATTACTGTACCTAATTGTCTTTACAGGAATGAGTCAAGCTCATACTGTCCCGTGTCTTAACCCGAGACGTCCCGTCGACGTATGGGTATGTTGAAACATTTTGCATTTACCAGTCCCATCAACGTACTGGTACGTTTTGCAATTGCAAGGTCCCTAATTTGCACAATTTTCAATTTTCGCGCGTGATTTTTCGTACGTATACACGGGACACCTTCCTCTATTCCTCTACAAGATGCCAAGCAGGGACAATGCCTTACACCACATAACCTCCCCGCCCCCACATGCCATTGTCTCGGTAATTCACCTGTTACCAGTGACCTGGCCAATAAAGACATTCAGGGGCCAGAGTGATTCCCCAATAGATGACAATGTGGAGGACAAAGTTTACATAGCATTAGAGGAAGAAACAGTCAGAAATGATGATCAGGTAATGTGGCAAAAGAAGGTCAGGAATGGTGATGAGTTAGTGAGTGAAACAATGCTTATAATCCCTATATTACTGTTTGAAAACCAATATTCTCTCATACTACATATAAATTCGTACCAAATAAATAAATAAATACCGTTTAGGAGTGGTGTGGAATAGTTATCCTCCCATAGAACTCGTTTTCTTTGCAGCCAGCCTGATAGAAAACCCTGTAAGGTAAGGAGGTACTCCTATCTGTATCGAGTATTTTAAACCTCAGGTGAGCTATTTGTCTATGAATTTGCGATGTTTCTCACCAAAAGCGGAGGTTTTAAGCCAAAAAAAAAAAAAATCCAAAAATGGTCGGGACTGGGGGGTGTCGGAGGTGCGAAAGTGGTCGGAACGTGATGGGTTAAACCTTATTTATCGTACATATCCTTAAATTTGTGAATTGTTTTGGCACACACTATTTCATTCGGTAGTGCATTCCACTGATCAATTGCTCTGTTTGGGAAACTGAATTTCCTCACGTCTTTATTACCTCTCTTCTTATGCATTTTTTTGCAGTGTCTTCTTGCTGATGCTTCACCATATGTTAAGTAATCATTTATGTCTATTTTCTCCTTCCCTGATATGCATTTATATAGCATTATGCTATATGCCAAGAGTGTCTACAGATATTAATAAAAGTGAAACAACATTTACATCAAGAAAATGTAATGAGTATAGAAGAAAAGAGAGAAAAAAATATTACGTTACCTCTTATTACCCCCACACGAGCTCAGCTGTTCCGCGTCAAAAGGAAACCGTCCTCAACCACATAAAATGGGTCTGATCAGACCCATTTTCTTTTACTTAGTTCATGGCAGACATCAATAAGCCTACTTTTTCTAACCACATATTATAATTAGGTATTAACTTTAGTCATGTTGATAAAAAGACTTTAAAATACCCTAAAAATTAACAAAAACACCCCCAACTTGCTCGATTCCCCTAGATTTTACAAAATTTAAGCTTACCCTAAACTGTACCCTAAAGAGGGCCCAATTCCCCTAAAATGGGGTATTTACCCTAAAGTGGAAGCCCTGAGTGAAATTTGGTAAGTCCATCCCGTCCGCACACACGTCCCTAGGAAATTTAGATGAATGATTTGAATGTTGATCCGATGTTAATTTTTTTTTTTTTTCCAGGAGGAAGGACCCGTGTAGTGCCCTAATTTTAAGTGTTAGTGTAAGTTAGTATAAGCTAGTATTGTAAGTAATCTTAAGTATACTTGTAAGTATAGCTCATGATTTAACCGTTGAGTTCTATATTTAAGTCTAGTCTTAGTTGATATTCATAATGTGAACATGATTGTGATATTGATAGTACTGAGTCAAGATTTAATGTGAACATGATTGTTATACATATGGATCAGTTCTTCCCCCTCAAAAAAGACGTATAACCGCAAAATTTTAGTTGAGAATAATCGCGAATATCTTTCTTCGTATTCTGATCTAGAGATTTACCTGGCGAAGTTAATAGATTTTCTCTTTCGAACTATGCACTGGTGAACTGAGAATGTCTGAAGTGAGAATATTGAAGATTGTCATTGTGAAGCGCGAAATTTATGTCACTGAATCCTGTTTGCAGTCACGTAGGCATGTAACCGACAAAGGGTAATAACACAGTGTTATTACCCTTTGTCGGTTACATGCCTACGTGACTGCAAACAGGATTCAGTGACATAAATTTCGCGCTTCACAATGACAATCTTCAATATTCTCACTTCAGACATTCTCAGTTCACCACTGCAAGCTTATTTCAAAAATTTCAACATCGTAAATCACTTTTTTACGTATGTTGAGTGCAAACGTATCTTTTGCAGGGAATCTATATACGAACGAATGAACGAACGCCAAACAATTTAGACCATCGCTCCTTTCATCGTTGCAGGTTAGTGCCGAACTCTCACCCCCACCCTCCCGTTTTCTCCCTCGTGTATTAAGTTATCGTATACGTTTGTGAGTTAGAGTGGTAATGTTTCCCCTCATCCCCCTCGTACTGAATAATGAGTTCGCTGTTCTCTCCTCATCGTTCCAGACGAGAGTTATGAAGAGCCGTGGCTAGCATCCCAAGGATTCGAGCGTTCTAGCCACGGCCTAACCTCTTGACACACTAAATCACCCCACCCTTCCCTTTAGTTAACGGAATCAAAGTGAATATCGGCTGGTCCATTTGTCCATTTGATCACGGTCCAAGTGATTATTGGTCCTTTTGATTATTGTGTCTAATTTATATAAGATTCTTCAATTATCGTGTATTCAGTCTTTGAGAATATTCTTTGCTGATAATCTTTAGGTTCATTCCCGACGAGTCCGTCAGAGACGACGGGACTATATCCATGCGTATCAGTATTCTTGGGATATTAATCTAGTGTGTAAAGATACATATTTCTGGAGTTATACTGTAAATCCTCATCACTGAATATTAATTTAGTTCGTGAAGATTCATACTTCAGGAAAGTGTAACAGTATTCTTTGAAAATTCAGTTTGAGAAGATTCATATTTCTGTTAATATGGATCCTCATAATAATTTGTTTGCATCATTCCCAGTTTGAAGTGCAATCTGTATCTCAATTCTTAATACATAGTAAATCTTAGGTTAAGTCATTTTGAGTCTGAGTTTTGGCTATCCTCCAAGGGGTCATACAGACGAGGTTGAGTGGCCCGCAAGGTGTGCTAATGTCTAACTACTCACGCCCTCTCTAAGATCATGTCACCTCATTTCTCATAAAGCCATATATTCTCAAATAAATTCACGCTATCCCATTTTCCATAATTGTGAGCATTTGTAGTACTCAAATTTTTCTTACGGTACATTATATAACTAATAATTTACCTCCCCTCCCCCCCGTGTTGTCTTTTTTTCCTGTTATCCACATTTTTCTCAGAGTTTCTAATGTTTTCTTCTAGGCATTTTTCCTTCCTCCGTTAATTTTTCCTCTCTCCTTTTCAGAGAGGGGAGTTCGAGTCAATTCACCCTTATATATATATATATATATATATATATATATATATATATATTTTTTCTTTTCACACAAGCCTTCTCTTTCTTTTTTTCTTTGCCTTCTTCTATCTTTTTCTTCACAGAAACACAACTGTCAGCTAAGTTTTTTCTTCCTTTTAACTCATCTTGATCTGAATCTCTCTCTCTCTCTCTCTCTCTCTCTCTCTCTCTCTCTCTCTCTCTTGCCACTACCACCTCCTCTTTACCGCAAGACCCATTCTTCATCCTCATATCGTTATCTCTGAACATGCCTTTTATCTCCCTATCACCTCAAAGTCGAACCTGAATTACAAAGCGGTGCTTAAGGAAGTCTCTCCGTTAACCCCTTTAATGCCAGATTCTCATGTATTTTGTTCATGATATTTCCAGATTTTCATACAGTTCGTGAAGAGTATTATTTTATATCCCATTTTCCATCTCATTTTTCTCCTACAAACCGGTTTTTGCTCCTCTGTAAAGTGTACTATACTGTCCTCTCTCTCTCTCTCTCTCTCTCTCTCTCTCTCTCTCTCTCTCTCTCTCTCTCTCTCTCTCTCTCTCTCTCTCTCCAGGCTATTATGATAGATGCTCTCGTTGACTGGTATGATAAATAATGCATTCATAAAAGGCTATTAACTGGATTAAAGTAACAACTTTGGACCTTGCACATTTTGCTTTATCTCTTGAAGTGCTAGGAAGCAACAATACTACTACTTTTTTATGTAAGAAAGAAAGAACCAAAGGCCAGGAGCCTGCAAAATTATCCCCTCCAAGAAAAATAAACAAGAACAGAGAGCCAAATTCAAGATCCGTTCGTCTGAGATGCCTTGACACACCGCGCTTGGGAAAGTGGAGATCATAGGCAGTAGAAAATACAGACAGAGGGAGACAGTTCCAGAGTTGACCTGATGCATACATGTAGGACTTGAAGTAATGGCTAACCCTTGCATGAGAGAGTTGCACAGAAAAGGGATGAGAGTTTGTTGCTAGGCGGGTGTAATGCGCCCACCGTAGTGAAGGTATGCAAGCAAGCAGTTCAAAAGAGAAGTGACGATTTAAGTTGTGACAGAAAAGAGATAAAGATGCAACAGTATGATGAAGATACAGAGGTTGAAGGGATAAAGCCCTTGCCACACACATGCAACTCAAGGTCCGACCGTGGCGCGACTCAAGGTCGTACGCCTCCCAACTGGCCCTGAGTCTGCTCTGCTCACGACTGCTTCACGACTGCTCGTGAGTCCTCAAGAATGTGACAAGATCATGAGGCGACCGCAAGGCAACGAAGGTATGAGTCTTCAAATTTGAAATTTAACTAATTTTTGTCAGCTACGACCATGACATGACCGCCCACGAACGCAACACGACTGCGTGACGAATGCAACACGACCCCCCATGACTGACCCATGGAAGAATAAATTGAGGCCATGGCAATGACGATTTTTCGGGGATATGCCTTTGTAATGGCTCCCCTCTTCTTCTTTAGTCTGTGGCTGGTTCTTGTTCACTTTTCAATTTCTTCTTTCACTTTATCCATGCCGCATATATGTAGTCCTTTGCCTCTTGTATTGTAGGACTACATATTATATTTACAAATCATGATAGATAGATAGATAAATAGATAGATAGACAGCCCTCTGCGAGCCTGGGAAAAGGAAATGAGGTTTGCAAGTTACACTGAGGAAAGCTGACGATCGCGACCAGAAATGAGGCAGCCCAAACAAACAAAGACGCCTAGAAATCGTTCCCACACGCCTTCCTACAGGCAGTTTCATAAGTTTTCGCGCAGCCCGAGCAGGTCTCGCGCCATAAACAACACTTCTTATGGGAAATCACCTCGTAGGTCACAGTCAAGGGATAGGTCCATTCTATGTCATTATTGTGCAAAACCAGGACACACAAGGTAGTATGAATGCTTTATCAAGGCAAAAGAGGATAAACAAAAGAACCACAAAGTATTTTATGACACAAAGTCATTTATGACATTTGGTAGCAGCGAACGTATACGAACCTCGTCTACGAATCAACATTAAATTCCTACATAATATCAAGACTGAAAACAAAAAGAATACCTCTCACAATCAACAACTTACAATCAGCTCCTGACACTTCTCTCCAACCAGCCCCCTCTGTTTCCCAGATCATCATGCTGATGCAGAGGTCAAGAGATCACACGATGCCTTGCAAGTAGTTTAACAAAACATTGATACGATCTTGCAATTTCTACGATGAACCAGCGAATATACGGACATCGTCTCCGAATTAAAAGCAAATTTCTACAAAAGCAGGCGAGACTCTACAAGATTAGCTTCAGTCTACAGTGAATCCCTACAAAATACAGCCTACAATGCAAATAGTCTACAAGTCTACGAAACAACTCTATAATCTTCACGTAACTTCAGGCAGCAACAAGAAGAATATAAAACAAAGCAAATAAAGAAGAGGAAACACCGAAGCAACAAGCACACAAGCCACCACCACTCCCTCCCGCCTGCTGACCCAGAGTTCCACGGCCACGACTACAATCGTTAAGGACGTCATGAGTACTGAAATAAGTCTAGATTACTTGTATGACTTACCTACTTATCTAGAAAGACTTGCGACGCCGATGCGAACTCTGGACTTCAAGATAGGGAATTATGTTTCTCAAGCACATAACACCAAGGAAGTGAATGAAATGGTGAAGTTAGCGAAATGGAAACTAGAACAGGCGAAGTCAACTATGCTCGTCATGAGCCAAGATCTCCCATCTTATGGAACGGAGGTACTGAGCGACAGAAACAACATCACACGTACTCGCCAAAAGCGCGGTTTGTTCGATCTGGGCGGTGCAGTTCTTGGGAACATCTTTGGATTGGCTACAGAGGATGACCTTAAAGAAATAAACAACAAATTTAATAAGATAGCTCAGGTACTAACATACCAAGATAAATTCATCACAGGACAGAACTCAGCAATGAAGACAATTGTGAAAAATCTGAAACAAGCAGAAAACGTAGCTCTCGAGAGTGTAGATAAAATAAATGAATTAGAGGGAAACGTTACTCTTTTCCAGCACTTCTCCATCATCACAGAACATATTGACACGATTCTACTACAATTAGAGAACACTAGAGATCGTTTCAGGGCACTTATGCAAGGAATTTCGAATGCTGGTGATGGCAAGAACACAAATGACTTACTCCCAGTTCATGAGCTACGTCAGATAGTTAGTCAAGGCATACATAAACATAAATTGAAGCCATTGTTCCGCAGTAGGGAATTTATGCAATATTACCCGTATTTAGAAGCAACACTAACACCAACATCAGTGGTAGTTCATGTACCATTCATCACTGAAGACCTGTTCACAGTATACCAAATACACCCTTTCCCCTATAAAAATAACAACACTTTGGTCATCATCAACATCAACACAGGCACCGAACTCATCATGGTCTCCAAGAGACGGGACACTGTCACTTTCGCAAGTGAGTCAACGATTGAGCGAAAGTGCCGCACATCCTTACATGCTGTTCATCTTTGTCCTGCGTACATTTTCACGTTTCAGCCTACTGATACGGTCCCTTGTGAAATGGCTATCATCAGCAATAACAATATTCATCATCATTGCAACTTCACTTTTGCTCCAGATAAACTTGTACACCATCAACGCATTGGACACTCACAGTTTTTTTATTTCCCTCATAACACATCAGTTTACATAGTCTGTCCAGATATACCACCATCTCATACATCAGCCTCAGGATTATACATAGCACCAGACTACTGTGCGGTATTTACACCAGCCATGTCTACTTTATCCACCATCAATCACTACGCCATTCTCAACCATACACACAAACATTTCCACCCACTGCCTAATATGAACTTAAACATGAGCACAAGTATTAAGCTGACTTCACCTAACTTTGAAACTATGCAGCTGATCAATGAAACAACGAAGCTCTGGGAAGATTTGAGTTTGAGTATGTTCAACCCATATTATGTGTATAGCCCAGCACCTACTGTCTTTATAATCGTCTGCATTGTAGTTGCAGTACTGCTGTTCGCAATGCACAGAATGCATGCAAGAATTGCTAATTTGGAGTCATTATTTAGTGGGGGGAGAGTTAACATCACAGTTAACCACCCTGAATAAAGTGTATATATTTTGTATATTGTATTATATATATATATATATATATATATATATATATATATATATATATATATAAAATGACCCATATATGGCAGACCAGTACCATTATCTTTAAATGAAATATTAATAACTCTTACCATAATCTTCATTTTAAACAATTTTTTATTCTTGCATGTATGCATTTCACTATAATAACCCAAGTACATAGTGTATTACAGTTAAATAATTTACTTTAATGCATTTATTCAAATATGTAGACAACTTGTTTAAAATGTAATATTACTGAATAATCACTATTTACTATGAATAATATATGTATACAATATTCATACAATTATGTTACTTTACAATATTGTGTATTCACTTAATTAGCTTATAAGTTCATTATAATGTGTATGTAGTATGTAATAATATATTAGGACTATTAACTGTCGATGGTACGCCATTTTCGCGCAGCCGAGCAGATGTAGGACTACATATTATATTTACAAATCATGATAGATAGATAGATAAATAGATAGATAGACAGCCCTCTGCGAGCCTGGGAAAAGGAAATGAGGTTTGCAAGTTACACTGAGGAAAGCTGACGACAGCGGCCAGTAAGGAGATGATGCAGTTAGCTGTCAGCAGTCCTCTCATGAACAAAGACCTAGTCCATCCACGAGGAACACACTTGACACACCCCTGCTACACCAGAATTTAGGAAAGAGAGCGGCAGACGGAGGTTAGCTATAGAACAGAGAGGTCGAGAAGGGGACAAGCGATACTAGAGGCAGGTCAAAGGGGAGAAGAGCTTAGCAACTCGAGAGACAGAGAGAGAGAGAGAGGGAGCGAGACTCTATATTCCGCTTTGTGTGAGAGACTTGTTAATATTTCCAAGACAAATAAAAATAGTCCCATACTATTCTTTACCTCTCCTGTCACTGCATGACAAATGGGAAGTTACTACAAGATATAAAAGCCGCTCGACCACAAGTCTAAAATATATATATAACTCAACTACAACTCAACCACAAAGGAACCTACACAGTCTTTAATGACATTTAGTCATTTATGACATTTGGTGGCAGCGGTGGGATACTTTTTTAAAGTTTAGTTTATATTGCACAGGTATTACTGAAAATGATATTATATAGTCCCATATTTTGTTATTTTATATAAAAAATATATACACTATATACAGTATTAACTATACACACTGACTTGTTGTTCACCTGTACTTATCGTGAGTAATATGTGTGTCAGCACTGTGTGGAAATCATTGTCTTCACGATTGTGTTGAAGATGTTCACTCTTGCTAACGGCATTTGTGTTGGCCATTTTTTTTTTCCCTTGTAAGTGTGTATATGTGCGTTACGGTTAACTGTTATTTCATTTATAGAAGGAGTTTAAATCGATATTTAATTCTCGTAAATGATGTACTGTAGATTTTATTGGAATAGTTGCACCTATGTTCGATTGTTTGGTATATGACCTTAATTTCTTTTTGTAATCATTGTTGTGTTCTTGCTTGGTTTCTTGAGGTACGTTCACCTGTTCGGTTGTATCCGAGGCTGAATAATTATGTGATAATTCCCTTGAAACTCGTTTTAAATGGTCAATATGAACTTGTTTCTCCTCGCCACTTGAAAATGACTTAATTAAAATCTACGGATAGAGAAAGAATAAAAGAGAATTTAATTCACTCAGGTGAATTTGACGAAGAAAATGATTTGTTAACCCTGCTGGAAACACACAGGGACACCGTAGCATTGCCCGGAGAACAATTAGGGTGTACTAACTTGATTAATCACATGATTGATGTGCACCCAGAAACACCACCAATTTTCGTACCAGCTTACCGCATACCACACTCCCAACGTACACTTGCAAACCTCATTTCCTTTTCCCAGGCTCGCACAGGGCTGTCTATCTATCTATTTATCTATCTATCTATCATGATTTGTAAATATAATATGTAGTCCTACAGTATCTCTATCTTGTTTTCATATTCAAATAAGAGTCTTCCAATTATTTTCTTTTTATTTTCCTCGTATGGCTGATATAACTTATTGATCATCTTTCTTCTATGTATCCTTCCCAAAAACAGTAGAAAGAGTTCCAGATCTTCCAAGACTTCATTAAACATAGGGCATCTTGAATTACCCCCTTGGTGTCTGTTTTCTGCTCTCAACGACAAGCTGTTTGTTCTTGCCCTGAATAATATCACTGATTCTGGCCTGTTGTCATATATATATTCGGTATTCCCCATCTGTTTCTTCCAGTGCCTATATATCTTTAAGCTTGATCTTCTACTTCTTTTCTCCACAGTTCTAGGTCTTGTTCTTCCATTATTTTGTTCAATTTCTCTTTATTTCTCTTAATCTATGTTCGTTGATTTTCATTCTTTTCATTAAATTCCTGCTATTTTTTGCCCAGGTATCAGTTCCTCTTTCCAGGGTTTCTCTCATGATCTCCACTAGTTCATTCCTTCCTCCTTTTAATGTTGACTGAATGTATGCCAGCCATGCCTTTATCTCTCTTGTTTCAGACAGTGAAGATCCCACCTCTCCTCATATTCCTGCCAATGCTGTGTTCCTTTTTTCTCCTAATATTGTTCTGTACACACCGTTTTTGATTCTTTGTAATTTATGTAACTCTTCTTTCTTGAAATCTAATACACTAGCCCCGTGCATCAGTGCTGGCACCGCAACACTTTTCTAAAATGTTTTTCCAATCATCATCTTATTGCAGCTCTTCATAATTATACTGTAAGTCAGGTTTGCCAGTTTTTGTGCCTTTCTTATGACTTTCTGTTTGTCTATCTATCTATCTATTGCCAGACGCCTCAATCCCGTTTGGGGTGGCCACAAACAAATCGCCTCCACGTCGCCCTGTCCCCCGCCATTTCACTGCCTTGCTCCCAACTCACCCCCCCCCCTCTCTCATATACCTCTCCACCCCATCCCTTCATCTCATCCTCGGGCTTCCCCTCCCTCTTCCCCCTTCCACCTCACATACACTCTCTTCATCAGTCTCTCACTCTCCATCCTCTCCACATGGCCAAACCATATCAGTGTGTTCCTCATAACGCTTCCTATCACATCCACATCCACACCACAACGCTCCTTTATATCCTTATTCGTCAGCCTGTCTCTCCATGTGACTCCATAGGCTCCTCTTAAATAACTCATTTCCACTGCTCTCACTCTTGACTTGTGTCCTTCCAACAACGTCCAAGCTTCACTTCCATACTTTAGAGTTGGTATCACAATACTCTCATGTAGTAACTTTTTCATTTCCATGCTCACTTCCCTGTTTCTTATCACTGCTTTCAAAGAACCAGCAACCTTTCTTCCCTGCTGTACCCTTTCAAGCACTTCACCCTCCAAACCTCCATCCTTACTCATCACACTACCCAAGTACTTAAACGTACTCACATTTTCCAATTCCTCACCATCCAACCTCGCTGTACATTCACTGACTTCACCTCTCTCAAAGACCATCACTTTACTCGTCCCTACATTCACCTTTAGATTCCGTTTCTTACACACTCTCACAAACTCATCCACCAAACCTTGCAGCTCCCCTTCGTCTTCATTCAACAACACAGTATCATCTGCAAACAACAGTACAGGGAGTTTCCAAACACTATCCTCTCTCACCAGGGCCACTCCAACATCCACTACCCTACCTTGTACCTCTTTTATTACCCCATCCATGTACAGATTGAACAACCATGGAGACATGACACAGCCCTGTTTCAACCCAACCTTCAAAGAGAAAAATTCACTTAGTTCACCATCCACACGCACAGCAGCCTTAGCACCATCATACATACTCTTCACAGCATTCAACAACTTCCCATCTACTCCATATATTCTTAATACTTTCCACAATCCTTGTCTATCCACCCTGTCATGCTTTCTCCAAATCCATGAAAGCTGCATACAACTTCTTTCCCTTCTCTAAAAACTTTTCCACTAAAGATCTAAGAATGAATATCTGATCTACACAACCTCTTCCCTTCCTAAAGCCTCCCTGTTCTTCCCCAACTAATTCCTCTGTTCTTTCTCTAACTCTGTCAATAAGTATCCTACCATACACTTTTCCTATTATACTAAGAAGACAAATGCCCTATGATTACCACACACTTCTTTTTCCCCTTTTCCTTTGTACAAGGGAATAATTATACCTGACTTCCAATCCTCCGGGACTCTACCTTCCTCCCAGGCCAATCTGCACATCTTCCACATCCATTCTACTACTATCTCTCCCCCATGCTTCAGCATTTCACCACACACTCCATCAATTCCTGGGGCTTTCCCCAATTTAACTTTCTTCATTGCTTCCACAACTTCTATCCTATTGATTTCTTCCTGTCTTCTCACCTCCCTCCTTTCTGCTTGTGTTAATTGAAAAATTTCCTCTTGTTTATTGTTACTTCAAGATATTTAATTTTATCCACCACTTTTATTCCTTCTATATCTTGTATTTCCTCTCCCACATTAAATAGTATGAAGTTGCACTTCTCCTTGTTCATTTTCAGTCCTCATTTCTTACTTATTTCATTTAGCTCCCTTACATTTTTTCTTGCATCATATAAACTCTGGGATATTTGCAGCCCAACATTTGCGAAGAACAGCGTATTACTCTTTATTCTCTCATCTTTGTATCCATAGTTAATACCCTCCAGATTGTTTAGCATCACGTATGTTAACATGAATAATATGGTAGATCCGGTACATCCCTGCTTTATGCCATTGTGTATCTTGATTTCCACCTGTCTATCTACTTCTAGTGTTATTATTGTTTTGTCCCTCTTGTATATTTCCTTAATGACTTCAATCATTTTGCTGTCTGTCTTATAATGTTTCATTGCTTCAATTATTTTATCCCTACTTACATAGTCGTATGCTTTCTTGAAATCTGTTGCTGCTATGAACATTTGTTTTTTTTCCTGATTATATGTCTATTCAGTGCAATACTGGATATATATATATATATATATATATATATATATATATATATATATATATATATATATATATATATATATATATATATATATATTCTATCCTTTTTTCCTTTTGTGAAACCCGTTCGTTCTTCATAAAAATTTTGTATGCCAGGTTGGTTAACATTATCAGCCTCAGTTTGTTCGCCTCCGGGTTTTTTTTTTTACTTTGGGTATTATTATCGTTCGTGACTGTGCCCAGCTCTCTGGGATTTCTTCTTTCTCCGGAATGTTACTGAAGTAATCCACTAGGTACTCCAAGCATTTGTCACTTCACAGCATTGCCTTGAATAGTTCTGGCTTTAGTCATTCTGACCGGCTGCCTTCCCTGCTTTAACTGATTTTATGCTATTTCATATTTCCTCTTTTGTTATATTATTATCCTCCCATTCTTTTACAATATTTATTTACTTCTTCTGCCATGTCCAAGTGTTCCCTTATTATTGCTGGTCCTAGTGTTCCAGTAACCAAGATCTGTATTTCCTCTTCCTCTTCATTCCATATCATTCTTTCATATTCTGTCCTCTTCTCATGATTCCATACCTCTTGTATCATATTATCCTCCTTCTGCTATATGCTTTCCCAAAAATCTATCAGTTCCCGCTCAGCTTCCCTTTTACTTAGCTTTTTTCCTTCTTTGTGTATAGGTATGCATTCGTCTCTTTTTATCTCTTTTCCTTTCAGCTTGTTTATACTTTCCCACAATTTCTTTCCTTTGTCCTTTTCTTTATTTCCTTTGTTACCTTTTCCTCGTGTTTGTACATTTCTCTCCTTATTATTCCTTGTACCCTCTTTTTCTGTTTCTGATATTCCTCTTCTAATTTTCCATTTTCTTGCTCATTCTGTGTTTTCCTTTTTTCCTTGCTTAATTCTTTTCTCACCTTTATCTCTCTTTTTATCTCTTCCGTTATCCATGGTGGCTCCCATTTTTCTCCTCTTTCCTGTCTCTTGTAGGTTTTTTTTAGTTTTTCCTCAACTACTTCTTTCAAAATTTTTTTCCATCTTTTCCATATATAAACTTCCCTGTTCTCTACATTTTCCTCAGTTCCTTCTAAGTTTATCTTGAGTGCCTCTTCATCTTTTTCTTATAATATTATCTTCCTTTTTTCCTCTCCTATCCTTTGTTTCTTTCTGTTTACTAGCTTTTTGAGACTTACTTGCATTAAATTATGGTCTGCTAGATCTGTCACTTTCTTTTCTTCAACTCTTAACATGTCTATAAACCTTCTGTATATTTTAGTATGACACAGTGCATAGTCAATAACACTTTTCTTTCCTCTTCCTTCCCATGTGTATTTCCTTTTACATGCTGTGTCATTATTTATAAGTATCTTACTATATTTTTCCATTTATTCTAGTACCACTTTTCCTCCATCTACATTTTGTTCACCCATAAATCCTACATGGCCGTTAAAGTCACCAATTATTAATAAGGTACTTGTTCCTCCTGCACTTTCTCCATAATTCTCTCTAATTCATATTTCATGTTCTTTCTTTTCTTCCTTTCCTCCTCTTTTCCTCTGCATGGAAAGCATACCACCACAAGATAGAAGGCATCATTTCTTTCCTTACATTTTAGGCACATCATATCATCTATCTTACTTCCTAGATCTTCCAACTCCATCTCAAATCCCTCCTCCATAAACATATTCCCCCACCTTTTTTATCCTTCACTTATCTCATGCTGCTGACATATCTCAGTTCTTCAGATAACTTTGTCTTGTCTAGTTTTAATTGCGTTTCTGTCAGGCACATTAACACATAATTTCCTATCATCTCTTCTATTTTCCCCATCTTTATATATGTTAGTCCTTGTATGTTTAAACATCTTATCATTACATTTTCCTTTGCCTCTTCCTCTCTCCCTTCACTTTTCTCATTGTTGCTTTTCGTCCTTAGTTTCTTTGCCGAAAATTTCTTCTTTTTAGCTGACCTTTTTCAATGTACTGTACCAATCTCTTTCTCCACTCTCTTTTTTTCCCTTTAGCTGATCCCTTAGCTCTTTATCTTTTCTTCTTTCTTCTGCTCTTAGGTCAGGTACAATAGAGATCTTTTTATATTCTCTTTTTGAGAATCTTAGCTTTTTGACCTCTCCAATTATTTTCCATTTGATATGGGTGTTAGCCAATTTTACCAACACCGGTCTTGGTTTATTTTCACCCTCTTCTTGTCTATTGCTCCCATCCTTGTTGTTTCCACTATCTTCACCTCTTCAATATTGAGCTCTTAGTGAATATATCCATACACCTTGCTTCATCTACCTCTTTTAGTTCCTTTGGACTAAGTTTTACATCCGTGAGTACATTGAACATCACAATGTTGCATTTCCTTTTTTCCTTATTTTCCTTATCTTCTAAAATTTCCTCTGTCTTTTTTTAGATGTTTTCCCTAATTCTTCCATATTCTCCACTCTCTGAGCTAATATATCCATTTCATTCTGCATCTCAAACTGTTTCCTTAACTTCACTAGTTCATCTTCTCTCTCCTCGTCTATATTGTTGCCTGTCTCCATTACCTCACCTACCGTATCTCAGTAGTTCTATTTTCCTTTACTTCTTCCTTTTCCCTCCTCATACATATCTTCCATCTTTTTGGTCTTCTAGTTTCCTCCCGTATCTCTTTTAACTCATTGTTCAGCTCCATATTATTCCTCCTACTCTTTTCTGCCTCGTTCAGCTCTATTTTTACCTGTTCCTCGCACCCCATGCAGAACCATAGCCTCCCTCTGTTATTACACAGGTTCCCATATCATTCCTGTCCTATTTTCTCACAATTAGCATGAAACCAGTACTCACAGTTGTCGCCCTGGATACCTTCCTCCTCTCTAAGGATCTTCGTACAGTGCTTACATGCGTCCGTCCTTTTATTGTCCACTTCCTCGCAGTTCCCACAGTTTTCTTGCTCGTTTACTTTCCCTATGAACCCACAACTCTTGCACTTCTTGTTTTTAACTCATTTTCCTCTTGAATCATCCATTATCCTTCAAATTTTCAATAGTGCCAGGTGGGGCGCGGCATCACACTGGGACTGCCACTGACACGTAGCATGGACCTCTCCTGTGTCCCACCCACTGTCAGAAACAAGAGACTACCCACCATGCTATGTCAGTTGAGGGTGCAAATCCTTCACACTCAGACACTCTTTTGGTTACAAAAGGAAGCTTGAGGAGAAGGAGAGGGAGAAGCAGAGCAAGAAGCCGAGGTCCTGCTGGATTCTACCCTGGATCAGCAGGAGACGCCAGTTTGGACAATGGGAACACCTTAATCAAAAGCTCCTCATGGAAGACAAGAGTTCCTACCAAAATTAACTGTGAATGGACGAGCCCATTTTCAAGGAGGTATTGGGGAGAACTGAACACCCTATCAAGAAGCAGTACACCTGGTGGACAGAACCAGTGGAGTCAGGACTTCAGCTAGCTATAACATTGCGTTATCTAGCCAAGGGTGACAGCTACGAAAGTCTCTCATATGCATTCCGAGCTGTGCAAAACACAATCTCCTTCATCATGTCAGAGACCTGCGAGGCAATTATCGTGGAGTATGTGGAGGAGGTCATCGATTGCCCAAAGACGCCAGATGGATGGAAGAAGGTGGCCAAGGGGTTTGCTGAACGGTGAAACTTCCATAACACCATCGGCACCATCGACGGGAAACACATAGTCATGCGTGACCCTGGGAAATGTGGATCCTACTACTACAACTGCAAGGGGTTCCATTTGATTGTCCTCCTGGCAATGGTCGACAGTGACTACAAGTTCATCTACACAGATGTTGGTGCAAATGGGACAATGAGTGATGTTGGCATAATCTTGAACACAGACCTGAGGAGCGCCCTGGAAGACAACCGCATTGGACTGACCCCTTGACATCCGCTGCCAGGAGATGACCTCCCCGTCTCCTGTTTCATGGTGGGAGACGAAGCCTTTGGCCTGAAGGAGTGGCTGCAGAAACCCTCCCCTCACAGAGGTTTGACCAGAGAAGAGAGTCTTCAACTACTGACTTTCCAGGGCTAGACGAGTGGTGGAGAATGCCTTTGGCATCTTCTCCAACAATAGAGTTTAACATTATTTCAACACATTAACTTACCTCATTCATGTTACAGTGTTCGACTTGGCTATACAACCAGAATATGCTCCAAAATCCACCAACAACATGTATGCTATTCTAACACGTATGCTGTATCGTTTTTTCCCTAGATTCCATTGCCTCCTGACGACGATGCCTCTCAAGCCAAAAGGAGTCGAGTCTGCGGTCATGGCCTGCTGCTGCCTCCACAATTTCCTGCGTCTCCAGAATCCCTCTTTTTTTCATTTAAGCTGCAGATGTCACACGAAATCACTGAGGGTCAGTGGAGACAGGGCACCCAACTGACATCCTTGGACCACCTGCCAAGGAGCCGAGGCATTACTGGCCCCAAGTTGATCAGGGACCACCTCAAGGATTACTACAACTCCCCTCGTGGTGCTGTGGATTGGCAGGACAGGATGGTCAAGTAGGTAAGTACCATTTTTTTTTTTTGTCACCATTATACTCCTTCCACGACAATAATACACAATTTTTTTGGGGGGGAAACTATTTTATTTAACTGTAACCATACACAAATTGTAAAAGTACATTATTCACTCTCCTCAGGGGTCGATGACCTCGGGGTATTCAGGTCAGTGTAGGCAGGTTGGAATCCCAGCAGAGAACTGCTGAATCACAAGTTCCCAAAGCTGGGGATTTGTGAAGTGCCTGAAGTGGCTGGTGGGTGGGCAGTCCTTCCTTGCTGCTGGTGTTGTTGCAGTTGCCAGATTTGATGTTCCAGCTGCTGGACATGGGAGTGTGTCGGTGTTGGTGCTGGTGCTTGGGTTGCAGGATGGGAGTGGCTAGGCGCAAGGGAGGGTCGCGTTTTATGGGTGTGGTTTTTCAGCAAGTCACTGGCCAGGTTCGAAGTTTGCCTCTGGAAAGTCCTGAACACCTAGCAGAGAGTAGCCAGCTAGTTGGTGTATTGCACCACTACTGCTTCGTGCTCATTGACAGGTCGCAGCAGCGACGCCACCTGGGTCTGGAGGGTGGTTGTTTCTTGGTACTGCTCTTGCAGCTGCAGTTGGAAAATGATAATCATTAGAGACATAACTCATAAATAAATCTAAATAGTGAAATGTAAATTGTGATTTTTACTTTGTGTGCATTGCGTAGATAGTAACTAGTTTTTTACTTTTTTTAAATGCTGATGTTAATACTGTTTTCTTATACTGTAAATACATGTTTCATAGCAAGTTTGTCTGATTATTAAAGACACGCAAATAAGGAAAGGTCTCATGATTAACATATTCTTTAACCCGCCACATGCCAGCTATTTTTAGCCCTATTGGTCACCTCTGTGCCAGCCATTTTTTGACCTCTTATTTATTGGCTAAAATGATAGATTTTGATGTGAAAACAACTAATTTCACCATTGAAATACTCACCAAGCTCAGAAATGGGTTTTATTGAGTCCTGCATACTCGTATACAGGTATTCCTGTTCTCTCATGCTCGCCACGTAAGTGAAAACCGTTTTCTGTGTAAGGTAGACTCTGGTATTTATGTTGGGAAGGTATAGCAATGTTCAGTACACTTTTCTGATTACTTATTACTTCAACATCTGTCACAATTTGCGTGTCTGTCTCAAAATGAATGCATTGTCTTACACTTACATGAAGATTGGTACAACCTGACTTCACTATGTACAGTCTTGGCACTTACAAGAAGGTGTTTACAGCTTGACATAATTATGTACAGTTTTTACACTTACAAGAAATTATTTACTTGATTTCACTATCTATAGTCCCTTCATGTACGTGAAAATATTTACAACTTGCCTTCACTATGTACAGCACTGGGTGTGGCACACAAGCAGAGTGAGGCAGAGTGAGTGTGAGGGGGGGAGTGAATGGGTGTATGGCCTTGACTGCCTGAGGCATGATAGAGGAACAGTTAACATACATGCCTGCCAAGTTTTACCCACAAATCTTGAAAAATATGGTCACAGTGAATGTGTTAATTTTAAACCATTTTAAAACGGACTGGTACTGAATGCAGATTTTTGTTAGACTATTTTAAAATGACACTGGCAGGCGGTGGGTTATATGTAACTGCAGGTGTCATTAATAATTTGTTCTTACCCTATTCAGATCATCAGTGGACATGCTGGTGAAGCCGGTATTCGGAGAGGTTCTTGGCCTCTTCCTCATGGCACCAGTTGATGTGGTGGATGGCTGTGGTTGCTGAGACAGCTGGTTAGACGGCAGGAACGGCTCATCATCGCCACAGGGTTCCACCTCCACAATGGGGGCTGTGGATGTGAATAGTCAGTCTCGCTGTGTGGCATGATTTAGAACTTTGAATAACAAGATAAATACCGTAAATATTAATTTAAGTACAAGAAAATTTGTATGGTGAAATTTAAGAAATTAATAAAAAAGTGGTATTGTATATTTACTTTGTTTAACCTTAAATTTACTTTAAGGATAGCAAATATGTATATTGACAAGAATTTAAAAAAGAAAAGGTTCATTGTATTATGACAAGTGTATAACTAAAATAAATTGGTGTACTGTTGACTGGCGGTTGGGACATTGGACAATGTGTGGTCGGAGGAAGTCAAAGCTCTCATAAATCCACCTCTCCCGCTCAGTCAGCTCTTTCATATCCACTCTACCCTGGCCAGGGTGGGTGGCAGTGAGACAGCCATACCTCATTCACATGTTACCTAGCCAGTTCCGAAGCTGACCCACCAAAATGAACAGTGGAAAATTAAACATGCGCACAACACTGTCAAAATGATAAATTTGTATAAACACTGCTCCAGTCACAGTTCGCCTGCCTGTTATAACAACACTGATACACATGAAATACAATACTTACCAAGAGATGAAGGGTTTATATTAAAATGGATATGATAGTCCACATAACAAGATGGAGGGGAAATTGAACATGTGTCATTGCTCACGATAATTTGAGTTCCTTGGCCTTCTCGGCCAGTAGTCGGTTCCGTTCCTCCACGTCCTTGTAGATGGTCAGCTTCTTGTAGAGTACTCGTGCTTTTTCAGCCACTCAACTAGGTCTTTCTGTTTAAGGATGAGGCTCGGTGAACCAAACCATCTGGTTCTCTTGCCCGTCTGCCTTGAGTATTCTGGTTCCTCTCCAATTTCCTCAAGGTTGGGGCAGGGCACAACATCCTCCATCTGCTCCTCCATCGGAGATTGGGATCTCGACGCGCATGGGAGGGGAGGGCTCATGGGTTGCGTCCTCAGTGGCAAAGAGGTCCTCAGGGTATTGCCGGTCCATGGTGAAGGTGTGGAAGGCGTGGCAGACAGCTGGGGTGATGCGTGGAGGCAGGCAGCCAAGCATGAACTGATGGTAGGCACGGCCCTGTCTTGGTTCATACTCTGCTCCCTTGAGGACCCACAGTTGCCATCTGTGTCCAATGTTGCAGATCGCCACCCATGCCAGGCTTCCTGCCAATATTCTTGGCACACTCTGTGCAGTCTTGACTCGGGCATAGCCCAGTCGTCTTGTGGTCTTGTTGCAGTTGTCACGTGGTCATGAGCCATGATTCCGATTTGCCGAATGGACTGTCAAAATGCATTGCATGGTCATCTCGGGGTCTTGGCATGGTCTGGTCATGGTCAGCGACTCGCCATGCAGTCATAACTTTTTTTTTGTCGGTACTACATCATGACACGCAACAATCGCATCACGATGCATCTGATTCAGCTAAGACTGCTTCACGACACTCCCAACTGTGACGCACTTGTGACACAACTTTTGGCAAGTCGTGAGGCCCAACGAGTCATCCCAGTGGCTCATGAGTGCCCTAATGAGTCCAGGCTTTGGCGGCGAATCAAGAGATGATCGAAGAAAGAATGCATTATGACCGTGACTTGCACCAGAGTTGGACCTTGAGTAGTGTGTGTGTGACAGGGGCTTTTAAGGGGGAGAGTTATTGAGATGAAAAGCCTTGACTCCAGCTTGTTGAGAACTGCATGCAGGGAGCCTCTCCACACATGAGAAATGTACTCTACGCAGAGGTGAATAAAACCCGTGCATGAAGTCAACCACTGTGCAGGGGTAAAAAAAAAAAGGCAGCTTAGCACACCTAATCTCTTGGAAGCAGATTTTACAAGAGAGTAATATTTATGATCTTTCCAAGACACATCCCGAGAGAATGGAACCCCAAGTATGTTTAAACAAAATGCTGGGTTGAGTTGAATATTGTTAAAAATTAGAGGATGATCCTTCAGAGGATTTTGTCGGATTGGAAGATGTAAGAACTAAGTTTTTGATGCATTAATAACAGCAAGATTATTTGTACCCCACAGATATGAACCAAGTAAGGCATTAGGTGTGCTCTATCCTCACCCCTTGTTTGTTGAAGTAACTGCTTAGATGGATGCTGCGGGAAGCAAATGGAAAGGTGAAGGGTGGAGTCATCAGCATATGAGTGGCTGGGGTTAGATGTACAGCTTAGAAGGTCATTGATGAACAGGTGGAAGAGAGTTGGTGACAGCACAGAGTCCTGAGGAACATCACTGCTGATAGCTCTAGAAGAAAGCTGGCCATCTTCAACAGCCGCTCTTGAACTACCTGGTACCAGAAATGAGGCTGGGGATGAAGGCACAAACAGAGAGATAGAAACTGTAAGAGGGCAGTTTGGAAATTAAAAATATATGCCAGACTCGAAAGCCTTTGAGATGTCAAGTGCAATGGCAGAGCTTTCAATTAAGTCCCGAAAGGAGGATGACCAGGAGTCTGAAAGGTAGTTGAGACGATGGCCAGTGATGCGTCCTTGGCAGAACCCATACTGACGATGGAAAAGAAGGTTGTGATGGGAAAGATGCTCTTATTTTCTTTTGTTAAGACTAGACCCCAAAACCTTTGAAGTACAGGATGTCAATGGTATTGGGCAATAGTTATAGGGCTGGGAATGGTTACCCTTCCTTGGGACAGGCTGAATGAGAGCAAACTTCCAGCAAGAAGGAAAGGTGCAAGTTGACTGACAAAGGCTGAGTAGTTTACCTATGCACAGAAGCACATTTCTTGAGGACAATAAGAGGGACTCCATCAGGTCCATATGCCTTATTAATTCTGAGGCCAGTGATGGCAGGAAATACGTCAACTGAAGATATTTTAATGTAAACCGTGAGGAAGTCAGAGGTGGGAAGTGATGGAGGAACAGGACCAGAATAGTCTAAGGTGGAATTGGATGAGAAAATCTGAGCAAAGAGTTCTGCTTTATCAGCAGAAAAAATAGCTACAGAACCATCAAAGTGGAAAAGAGGAGGGAAGGATGATGAGTTAAAGTTGTTAGAAAGGTTTCTGGCAAGGTGCCAGGAGGACAGGGAAGAACTGAGGTGGAGAGTTCAGAGCATTTAGAACTGCAGCTACTAATACAGCTGCTACCTCTACTACTGCTGTTGGTGCTTGTGCTACCGCCAGTTGTAGCAGTAGTAGTAGAAATGATCCATCCACCCATCCATCATCCAATCCTACGATGCCCCTTTGAGGAGCGTAGGAGCCCGGAACTAGGGAAGTTGGTCCTGACATTTCTATCTATCTATCTATAGCCCGACGCCCTAATCCCGCAAAGGGTGGCCGCAGACAAAACGCCTCCAGGTCACTCTGTCACCCACCATTTGATTCCCCTCCCCCCAACTCACCCCCCCTCCCTCATATACCTCTCAACTCCATCCCTCCACCTCATCCTCGGTCTACCCCTCCCTCTCCCTCCCTCCACCTCACCTACATACACCCTCTTAGTCAGTCTTTCATTCTCCATCCTCTCCACATGTCCAAACCACCTCAGTGTATTTCTCCTAATCTTTTCAACCACATCCACATCTACCCCACAACGTTCCTTCACTTCTTCATTCGTCAACCTGTCCCTCCACGTCACTCCACATGCTCCTCTCAAGTAACTCATTTCCACTGCGCTCACTCTTGACTTGTTCCCTTCTTGCAAGGTCCACGCCTCGCTTCCATACGTCAGGGTAGGGATCACAATACCATCATGCAGTGACTTCTTAACTTCCATACTCACCTCCCTATTTCTCATCACTGCTTTCAGTGTACCAACAACCTTCCTTCCCTGCTGTACCCTTTCATTTACTTCATCCCCCAAAGTTCCATCCTTACTCATCACACTACCCAAGTACTTGAATGCACTCACATTCTCCATATCCTCACCATCCAACCTCACTGCACACTCTGTGACTTCATTCCTCTCAAACACCATAACTTTACTTTTGTTTACATTAACTTTCAGCTTCCTCCTCCTACACACTGTCCCAAATTCATTCACCAAACCTTGCAACTCCCATTCATCTTCACTCAACAATATTTAATGAGTGATAATAATAATAATAATAATAATATGTAACTTCAGTGATGATGATGTTTAATAGAGTAATAGATGATTAAGAATTATTACCATTATTTCTTACATCCTGGAGAATGATTATTCTGACTCTTTTGCATTACGACAGATTATCGGAGGATTAGGAAGGTGGATCTGAGCCTGCTGCCGCCACACTCTAATCCTAAACTTATGTCAGCTGAGATACAGATATTAATATTTAGACCAAATTGCTAAAAGTGGATCTTCATGTACAGTACGTTATTTGTGTGTGTGTGTGTGTGTGTGTGTGTGTGTGTGTGTGTGTGTGTGTGTGTGTGTGTGTGTGTGTGTGTGTGTGTGTGTTTCACTGTTGGTCTGTATACAGTAAATAATTACGTGTATGTGTGGATTTTAGACTCTCTCTCTCTCTCTCTCTCTTTCTCTCTCTCTCTCTCTCTTGATAGCAAAATTATAATAAGATCGGCTCATCTCTCTAGTAATGCACTGAGAGTCACATTACTGAGAAATGCGGTGATCATTTCCTACTCTTTCCCAACCCATTAACTAACTCTCTCAACCACAGATAACTAACTTTCTATGACTTTTCTTTAAGCCTAACTCACCTTCAGTTCAGAAGCTTGTAGACTTGGACGAAATAGTTGCAGCCAAAAACCAAGAAACGGAGCCTCAGCGAGACAGTACCAACAGAGATCGAGGGGAGAGAGATGTGGGGAGGGGGGAGAATCGTCCGTTTATCGTTTACAGGTTCCCTGCACCTATAGTGCAGGCCGAGCCATACATTAGCCCGGTCAGTGGGGTATGAGTTGATTAAAAAATTTTAAGGTGGGAGGACAGGACCTGGGGATTGCCCAGCACACACGCCCTGTCTCCTGACTGGCTTTGTGGTGTGTGTGGGGGGGAGAATGAAAGGTGACAAACATAATTTTCATGTGACTTTAGCTGCAATGGGAGGAGAGAGGAAGCCATTATTATTTCCAAGTGTATAACCCCTCAGAAGCAGTATTGCGCCCTATACCGTGGTTCATATTCTGAAACGTGTGAAGCATACTGAAACATCGTGATCCCTAGTTTCTTTACTCCCCTCGCTCGAGGGAAGTCGAAACCAGGGCTAAAGTAAGGTCAGGCGAGCCGAAATGGCTAGTCCTGCAGTCTGATAATGGTTCACGATGACAGAATGACCTTGTACATCAAGCCCGACATTGTTACGCACGCCTACCACATAACCACAGTATTGGAATATGACTGAAAACTGTCTTGAAATGCACTCCATGGATGAATCTCGCTTTCCCATGCATGATGAGAACACGGTTCCTGCCTGAACTATATTTTCCAGACTGTTCACAGTATTCCCGCAGCAGCCTTGTAGACTGTGATTGTTACTGCAGTAAAGCAGTTAATTCAAGTAATATCGTGTTGTATCATAATGTCAGTACGGAAATTATTCACATTTTTTTTTTTTTTTTTTTTCTGATTTCAATTCTTTTTTTTTGGACCTAGCCAGTCGCTGTTTTGAAATTAACTTGGTGCTTCGAGAACACTGAACACTCGGAAAGTGATACTTCGGACAGGAACCATGTTTATATCATGCTTTGAAATGTATTCATGTTGCCACTGAGTAACATATTCAATGCAGAAGAGCCAGCTTTCAGAGAAGGATTTAATGACGGGTGTATGTAACTCTTTCTGTTCGAAAAGCATATCCTGTGTTAATTTTTGGTCAGCAAGAAAATGACAACAGATCCATCTGTGAATGAGAATTTCAAATTAATCGCATGCCGAGTCCGCGAAATTTTTTTATAACAATACTCTAGCAAGAACAGAATGTCAGGCACTCGTATACTTTTTAGAGGAAAGTACAGTAATGGTAGAGAAACATTTTGTTCATTTATCAGACTTTACAAATCCCATTTGTCTCTCCTTAACAAGTCATCCGTAGGGAAGGTATTTCAGCTTTCCAAGCTACTGGTTC
This sequence comes from Coenobita brevimanus, assembly GCF_032717465.1. Lineage (NCBI taxonomy): Eukaryota > Metazoa > Arthropoda > Malacostraca > Decapoda > Coenobitidae > Coenobita > Coenobita brevimanus. The sequence continues at coordinate 33,294,621 of NC_137037.1, forward strand.
AAAAAAATTTCCAGCTGGCTTGTCAACTAAAGGAGGCGGAAACGGTAACATGGGGTAGTGGTGGTGGAGAGAGAGAGAGAAATGTATGACTTGGTAGGGAAGTAATTTTTTTTTCTGCCCTTCTGTCCGCTGCACATGATATGATTAAGGAGGAAATCATTCTTACCTCAAAGTATTTGCCGCTTCACCGCAATGACCAATTATTATACCAGTAAAACGCCTTTGTCGGCGATGTACGAGAGAGGCCATTTAAATCTGAAAGCAGTGAAATGTCACCTTACACCCCGAAGATGCCTAGAGCATATTGGTGACTATCTACCTACCAAGTTTCGTGGCTGTACAACAAACTGTCTGGCCTGTGGCCCTATTTTAAAGATTTTCGACATGCTGCACTTGGCACTTGTCGCGTGCCACGTGCATTGCCGGGGTATGATGAAATGTCAAAAAAAAAAAAAAAAAAAAAAAAATCTCAAAGAACGGGGCTACCAAATGATGCAAGCCACGCAGTGATCGGCCCTGTGGTTGCTGAGATATATGCTTCTCAGAAGCTTTACGGTCGAGCCGAGTTAGGCGGGGCTGGGTTGGGCCCCTGATGTGTGAGAAAATGTCACTACTTGACGAGAGACTCGCAAGGGCTTCTCTCTCGCTCATAACTTTTCCTACAACTAAGCATTTGTTAATCGCTCAGCTCAGGGGAAATTTCTCATGCTGGTTGGGTAAGATGTCTATCGGTCTGTCTATTAGAAGCCTTTATCCGAAAAGAGGTGGTTACCAATCTATTGTTGCTTGCCCTCCGCCGTCAGGTTGTCCTCTCTACAACTCACGTCCCCTATACCTCTGTTACCAATCCCACTATCTTATTATCGATCCCTCATCCTCTCTACCCATCTACCTCACTATCTCACTCACATACACCCTCTTAAGTAGTATCGGTTTTCATTCTCACCTCATGGCCAACCTGTCCCAAAGTACTATTCATGCAGCCAGCATATCCACAGCAGCACCACAAAGCTCCTTCATTTCCACAGTAGTCCGCTTGTCTCTACATATTTCAACATCCTCCCCTTATGTGATTTCACTTCCATTCCTTGCACTTTTGGCTTATATCTTTCATTAATCCCATAGTATGATGGGCTTTCATAAACCGAATAAAATCATCTAAAGTTATCGTACTGACGAAGTAAAATGAAGGCCCGTCATGTTATAAAATTTCACCGTAATTATCTGTACAGATGTTTCCTACTATTCCTCTTATTCGGATATTCTAAACTCATTAATTCGTCTCATTCTTTCCCTGGTTTCTGCCTCAGAGTCACACTTTCATTTTTAATTCTTTGGTTTTATTTTCGAGGCTACACGCTTTATTCCCTGTTTTTTTCTTTTGTCTCTACTCTGCTCATCCATTTTTCTCTCCAGTTACAAGTATCCTTCTCTTTCCATTTTTCGTCGTTTCTCTCGGCTTCTCTCTTGCCATTTTACCCCATTCTTTTCCATTTCTACTTCTGAGGAAAGATATGCCTTCCTCTCCCTCTCCGTTTTTTCTCAGTTTTCTCCGCTTACACTCGACATCATCTTTGCCTTATTTTACGATGACGAATATCCCACACATTTGCTTGAACCCATTTTCTCGCACTGCTATCATTTTCAGTATTACTAAAACACAATAAACATTTGAGTGAAAAATTTGAAATTGTAGCCTCTCTCATTTACATTCTCTTTGATTAGGCTAAGAATAGGAATGGGAGGGCAAGATAGGGGATACTTGAAAGGATAATCGGATGAAGGGGATGGGGGAGTGGAAAAGGGATTGGCTGAAGGAATAGTAGAAACGCTGAGCTGCTGTGAAAGGAAAAAATGGTGGAGTTCAGATGTCAAGAAGCAGTGGAGATATATAGTTAAAATACATACAAAGTATGTAGATGTAGTGACGAATTTTAATAAAAAAATAGATGAACCGAAGAAATTAGTATGATCGGTTCTTTATGACAAGTGGGTGCATTGAGCTGGAGGGAAGACACAGACCAGTTATCGGCCTTTTCAGAACATAAACCTTTGACCGTTTTGTTCTTGATATTGTTAAGTAATGTTTCTCAGCTTTAATGTGGCTCCACGTCCATAGCGGGTTTGAAGCCCATGTTAAAAATTCATTCTAGACGTGAAAAACATCAGACAGTCATTGTACTTCATGTTCTGTGCTTCGTTATGTGAATTCTCTCTGTTGTGTTCTGCTGTTTGTGTTTTGCAACGTGTGTTCTGTAGTATAGGCTGCATAAGATTTTTTGCATTTATCACCCCCCTTTAGAAGGCGGAGCGATAATGTTTTTGCCTGCCTGCCTGCCTGCGCGTGCGTGCGTGCGTGCGTGTGTGTGCGTGCGTGTGTGTGTGTGTGTGTGTGTGTGTGTGTGTGTGTGTGTGTGTGTGTGTGTGTGTGTGTGTGTGTGTGTGTGTGTGTGTGTGTGTGTGTGTGTGTGTGTGTGTGTGTGTGTGTTCCCATCATATCTCATGAACGACTAGAGCTATCAACATAAAACCTTCAGGTTATGAAGATATAGCCAAAATCTTGGACAGGTCGAGAATGGGCACTCAGGGTCAAGGTCAAGATCACCCAAATGGCTGCCAAAGGTCAACTAGTTTCTATTGCCTGCCTTTAGCACCAACATGTCTCATGAACGGCCTGAGCTGTCAACATGAAACCTTCAAGGTATCAAGGTATGGACAAAATCTTGGACGAGTTCGAAAATAGGCACGCGCTTTCAAGGTCAAGGTCGGCAAAATGGCTGCCAAAGTCAACTAGTTTTTATTGGCCTCCTTTAGCACCATTATATCTCATGAACGGCTTGAGCTGTCAACATGAAACCTTCAGGGTATCAAGATGTGGCCTAAATCTTGGACTTGGCCAACAGCATATTCTAGGAAGCGATTAGCATTCGGCACCCGAATGCTTTTCTTTCATTTTGTTCTGTACTTTTTGTAGATATTTATGGTTTGCTTTCTATGATATGCATTCTGTGATTGTGTTTTATATTTTAATTTGTAATGTGTGTAGTAAATTAGTGTTCTGTAGTTTTTTTCTGCACTTTGTCTTCCTAAAATTGTCTAATAATTTGTGTTGATGTTTTATTGCTGATAGTTTGTATTCTGTAATTATTGTTCTGTAATTTTGGATTATGGCTTCTATGGTTCAAAGCTTGTGTCCTGTAGGTTGCTATGTACTCTTGTATAATTTGTATTTCATAATTTGTGTTTCATAACAATTTCAGTGAATTGAGGTCTGTCATTTGTGATCCATAATTTGTGTTCAGTAATTTGCTTTAAAAATTTGTTTAACTTGTTAATTAAATTATTGTATAAATTACTTTCTATCACTCATATTTTGTATTCTGCTTTCTAGTGATTCTTATATGATGTGCTTCCACAGTTTACCTGACGTACTCGTATACAAACATACGTGATTAAATCTTGCTCTGTTAGATGTTCACATCTCCGATTTACGAGGATAATATGAATAGTGCTGGTAAAGATTATGATGGTGATGATGATGAAGAGGGGGAGGAGAAAGTTCGTAAGGAAATTTATACAGCGATAATACTGAAGGTTATCATAAATGATTAAATTATTGATGACGATTGCAATCTAAGTACTACTACTACAACTGCAACTACTACTACTACTACTGATGTTTATGTTGATGGTGATGATGATGATGATGATGATGATGATAACGTGAACAGCAGAGCAACAACACCAACACCACCAACACCAACGACAACAACAACAGGGAGCAGGCAGAGAGTGCAATTACCGCGCCAACCAGCTGATCAATGGAAAGAATGTTTGTCTTTGCCTCGTGACCAAGGCCTTTTACAAATTACTTTGAAGATCTAATAACTCATTTCTTGCCCAACCTTTAACCCTTCCACCAACTTTGGTTCAAATCAGAGTTTAAAAAAGTCTGAGGTGACTGTCCAGAAACCATAACATTTGACCTCTTTAACTCTCATGTTTGACCGAGTGATATCAAAATCCAAATTTTCGTCCCTTTCTCCGAAGTTTAGTTAATTCTGCCATGTAACTTTAACTTTTTACGTATTGTTCTCAAAAGCAAAGGATGAACCTCTCGAGTGATATTAAGCTCAGTCATTTAGTTTGTTCTGAATCAGATCGAAACTGTTTCAAGTTATTTTTTTCTCCCACAGACACATGGGTCAGTCTTTATCCTTGCTCTGTGACCTTGGCCTTTGAATAACTGTTCTCAAAATTTAATCCTATCGTTGTTGCCTGAATATTATCTCGTCGACCAGGATTTATTCAGATCAAATCAAAACTGTTATCTGATTTTGCTCTGTGATCTTGGACTTGCACTTTCCAGAGACCTTCACTTTTGATTAATTGTTCTTAAAATCGAATCAATTTATTCTCCCGTATATTCAACCCGTTCTCAAAATTAACAAAAATCTGGGGGTAAAAGTCAAATTCACTTTCCTCCGTGGCCGTGACTTTCGACCATTTTTTCCCAGAAATAATAGATGTAATTCTTGGCTGACCCTGATCCAATCCAACAAATTGGTTTAAAATCGGATCAAAACTTAGTTTTAATCACACAGACACACACACACACACACACACACACTCACACACACACACACACACACACACACACACACACAAGCACGCACGCCCGCGCGAGTTAACAAAACTGATACAGTACTGTTGCCTTGCCCTCAACCTTTATTTTAAGTTTGGTCTATGTTGGTCCGAAATTAGGTGAGGTGATATTGCTAGTTCATAGTTTGACCTAGTCCTGATGGCTTGATCTTTAACCTATTGTTCGCAAGAGCAACAGTTTTCCTGAACACCTGACCATCAACAGTTCCACCAAGATTGGCTTGAATAAAACAGACTCTGGGTTATTTTTAAACACACACACACACACACACACACACACACACACACACCTCACGATAAAAGTCCCGTATTCACTATCCGAGCACGGGTGTAATAATAACGGCTTTCTCTGCTGAACACTACAATGTAATAATTGCTCGTGTCGTCGGAGTTCATCAATTCATATCACAAAACTATCTATGAAGAAATGATCTATCCTCCTCCCAACTGTTTTTATTATTATTATTATTATTATTATTATTATTTATTTAGTATTTCCTTGTTCATATTCTCTCTCTCTCTCTCTTCCCTCCCTCTCTCTGCCAAATGTAAAATCATTATCAGTTCAATTTCTCTTAACTGCCCATGCATTTAGTTCATTAATCTTTCATTGTTTCCCCTATCGCTTACTAATTCTGGATCATTCTTCATTCCAAATTTTCCTCTACATTCTCATCTATCAGGCAATGGCAAAGATAAAGAACAAAATGCCTCATCATACTGAAGGCGTTAATGGAAAGATGTCACTACTAAACATTAATGTATAAAGATTAAACTGTCCTTCTGAAACTGGTAAAGAATGACGCATTGGTTCTTTTTATACAGATCGTGTATAACATTCGCTTCGTCTCTAGACCTATAGCATAATATTACTCATAAAAGAAATGTAATGTTACCCTCACTCCAGGCTTTAACTGCAACAATGTTGTGTTGTCTTTAACCCTTCGCTAGTCCTGTGGGGTATTCAAACGTGGTTAGTCCGGTGGGGCGTTACAACACCCCATACAAAAATGCATGTAGTGTTATAAAATGTAAAATATATTCATACTGCTGCTTCAGCGTATCTCTGCAATCACTAATGAAAAGATTGAATGCCTTGTAGGTGGTGTTTATTAGTTTATAATAATAAAATACAATAAATCATTAATATCAGTAAAAAACTAACAAATGGACTCATATCTCATTTGTCAGGTAAACACGCACAGAAAAATACATTTTGTGATTTTTAAAATCAGTATAATAATAAACAATATGCAAAAAAAACAAACAAACAAACAATCTGTATCACAATATGATCTAAATGGTTAGTTTGATGGCGTGACTGGACACCCCAGGGGGTGGGGGAATAGCCCCTCTCTCTCACGTCAGAGGCAGAACTAAACCAATCCACATTCCCTCTCCCCTCACTGAATCAGGAGAGTACTGAAACGGAGAGAAATATTCGAATTACCAGCTTGGAAATATGAGCTTTTAAAAAAAATCGGGGTGCCAAAACACCACACCTGACTATCGAAGGCTTAAATTATATCTGATTTCCTTTCAGTTTCTTGTATCATCCTTTTGCATCTATAATCTTGAGTGTTTTCCATTCCAGACCTTGCATATAATACAGGGCATCCACAAAATCCTACTGTGTTTACAAATGTTTGTTGCATATTATAAACGGTACAACTTAGTTATTACATATACAGTCTATATATATATATATATATATATATATATATATATATATATATATATATACACACACACACATATACGTATATATATTTATACATATGCTGTATATATAAGCACACTCTATACCAGGGGACTCTACATCGAATGACAAGCCAAATGATTTTCATGTAAGCCAGGAAATCAGTTAATACGCTGGGTGGTAACCTTATAACCAACAAATACGTGTTCACTATGTGTCAACAAGTGGATTAGCGGAGGATTAGTGCCCCTTCCTGAAAGACAGCTAATTTCAAAGGCAAACAAAATGCCTCAGACCAGGACTGGCCAACAGGTAACGACCAAGGACTATACAAAGAACATGGTGCGGATTTCAACATGGAATGTGAAGGGTTGGGAATTATAAGATGAGAGAGAGAGAGAGAGAGAGAGAGAGAGAGAGAGAGAGAGAGAGACTGTCCAGGTCCTTGAGGATGCAAAACTGGACATAATTATGTGGATTGGCTGAGACTAAATGGGGAGGTGGAAATGTGAGAGTGGAAGAATGGACTGGGTATATGTGCTGCAGTAGGTGAGACTGAGAGGGCAAAGGAGGGTGTATGTATGGTTGGGTGCAAGAGATAGTAGGAGAATATAAGAAAGTATGGATCAGTTGATTAAAGGATTGTGTGGGTAAGACTGAAAATAGGAACAAAATCGTGAGCGACTGTGTGTGAACGGGTATATTCACCTACTGAAGACCATGCGAGCGGAGTCAAAGAAGAGTCCTAGGCACATGAGGAAGCGTGCATGGAAAAGTTTGCGAGGAGTGAAAAAGTTTTTTTGATTGGAGATATGAATGGAAAAGTAGGGAATGTGAAGGTTGATGGACTGGTTGGTGAGTGGGATGTGCCTGCAGAAGTGGATGACAATGGTCGTGCTCTAGTGGACAGTTGTGACAGTTGTGTGAAGAGGGGGTTGGTTATTGCCAATAACCCCTTTAGGCACAAAATGATCCACACGTACAGTATACATGGTGAGTGACGAGAAGGGTGGATGGCAAATTGAATGAATGAAGGCAGTGACTGATTATGTATGTGTGGATGACAGAAAGAGAAGGTATGTACTGGATGCAAGAGCGTACAGAGGTTAAGGGAGTGGACTTTCTGACCACCACTTAGTGATGGTGAAAGTCAAGGTACAAATGCAATGGATGAATAGATGTAGGAAGTAGTCCATATAAGGGTGGAAAAGTTTCAAGAGGATGAAAAAAGGCAAAGTATAAGACAGAAGTGGAGGAACGATTGGGTAAATGTGATTTGGAGCAGATGGGGGATGGGTGGGAGGTGTGTGGAAAATAATCATGGAAGAAATCTATGCAGCATGAGAGGTGGTATGTAGGGTGAAGAGAAGACTAAATGAGGTACAAGGAACAGCACTGTGGAACAAAGAGGTGAGACAAGCTGCGGTGCAAAAGAAGAAAGCATATAGTGGGTGGATGGGAAGCAGAGGCATGGAGGAAGTTGAGAGACAGTATAAATTTATGTGTAGGGAGGAAGAGAGAGGTGAAAAGATTAGTGAGAGTAAGGAGAGAGTGGATGGGGAATTTGGAGGGAATTTAAGTGTAAGGTGGGGGGAATGTAAGAAACTATTCTGGAAGGAGGTAAAGAGACTTAGACAGGGTGATAAAGCAGAAGATCGGGGAGTGAAAGAAAAAGTTGCAGATTGATATTGGAGAAAGGAGAAAGTGAGCATATGGAGGAACGCTTTTCGGAATTATTAAACATAGAGGATGAAAGTAATGCAAGTATAACTGACTGGAAAATGGCTGGGAAGAGGAGGGAGATGAGAAGGGGGAAAGAGATCACCAGGATGGAAGAAGTATAAGCAATGAAGAAAGTCAAAATGGGGAAAACCCCAGAAACTGATGGAGTGTGTGGTTAAATACTGCAGCGCGGGAAAGCGATAGTAGGAGAATGGATGTGGAAGATGTGCAGATTGGCCAGGAAGGAAGGTACAGTCCCGGATGATTGGAAGTCAGGTATAATTATTCTCCTGTATGAAAGAAAAGAGGAAAAGAAGTTTGAGGTATTCACAGGGGCATTTGCCCTTTTTGTGTAATAGGAAAAGTATACGGTAGGGTACTTGTTGACAGAGTTTGGGAAATAAGAAAGGAACTAGTTGGAGAAGAGCAGGGAGGTTTTAGGAAAGGAAGAGGTTGTGTACATTAGATATTAATCCTCAGGCCTATTGTGGAAGAGATTCAAGAAAAGGGAAAGAAATTGTATGTAGACTTCATGGATTTAGAGAAAGTATAAGACAGAGTGGATAGACAAAGAATGTGGAAAATATCAAGAACATGTGGAATAAATGGGGAGTTGCGGAATGCCGTGAAGGGTATATGTGACGACGTTAACCCCTTAACCTTGGAGCGTCACTTTCGTGATGCTCGGGCGCAATGAAACACATTGCGGGGTGTCACTTTTGCGATTCTGTGTTATTTTGAATTCTCCCGGGCTTTCAAGTGGTGGCTTGTATCATCTATCAGTACTGCCAGTGTCCAACAATAGTCAGCACTGCTAATGTCATCTGTACTCCCATCCATTGTTGACAATTTAGCCATTTATCCCCGTTCTTGACTCCCCTCCCTACCTCCCCTCCATTTTATCCCCGTTCTTGACTCCCCTCCCTACCTCCCCTCCATCACCCTCTCCTCTCGCCTGCCCAGCCGCGCTGCATTAAGCAAATCTCCCCCAGAATTTTCCACTGATTTCATCCATTGATATAAGCCCTATGCCCTATTCTTATACAAAATAATATATACCAAAAAAAATAAGGTAACTGATAGTGCCATACACCTGGAGTTGGCTAATTATCACCTGGCAACACCCCACGTGCACTTGTTTGCTAATTTTTCCTGGTAATTTCCCCTTAAAATATGCCGTATAATCTATTCTCGTAATAAAAATATATATAAGAATGGAAGGGAGAAGCCTAAGTAATATTTACATTCACCCGAAACTACCTAATTTCCTGCCAATCATTTCACAGCATATGAATTAGCAGCTGTCACCTCGCTGATGTTGTCAACCCTTGGCGGCCCCATATCAGCCTCGTCATTTAGTTCAGTGTTGTTTCTTGAGATGAAAGCACATAGCACTCACGCCCCTCCATTTCCGCCACTTCTAGAGTGCCCTGTGATCTCTACCCCTACTAAACCTCGTGTGGGAAGGGGTAAAGGACTAAATGACTCTGCTGTGGAGCGTGAACTGGCCAATTTATCCATGATAATGATGGACAGTGACTACAATCTTTCTGGTGAATCGTGTGAGCCAGTGGAGGAAATGGTGATAAACTACGAGTGCTTCAGTGTCCCAAGTTCATCCTGGCTCCAAGGGAAAGGAGCCCTTATTTACTGAAAGTGACAGTGTATAACACAGTGTAAATAAAATAGAAATGTAAATAATTACTAATATAAGAATATGAGTACAAATACTTGGAGTAATGACAGTCAAAGCTTTGCTCTCTACATTAGTTTACTGAATGAGCAAGTTAATTACTGAAGGAAACTTATGAATAAATGCTGTATATATATATAAGTGTAATAAAGTAATAGGAATATAAAGTGTGAGTGCGTTTATGAATAATAAATGACAGAATACCAGCGGGGAACGAGCGCAAGTGGGAAGCTCGTATGCGCTCGTAATTTTCATTGCCTTCACAGCGGTTTTTTTTTTTTTTTTGGTGTATGGATCCCAACCTACTTGAAAATCATAGAATAGTGTTTCTAGTGATAATATCAGGCTGTGGTAATCATATTACAGGGTGTCGGGAAGTGTAAAGTGGAGAATTCGTTACCCAACTTCAGAAGTCTCCACAAGTCCTACGGTACTCGACGAAGGCTCAACAACCATCCCAGGAGAAAGCTGAATGTATATGCCATAAGCACATATAATTATAATATTCTAGAACTAATAACTGATTTTTGGCAAATATTTTTAAAAAGTCAGTCGGAGCGTGAATATCCTCGCAGGATGTGCAAGGAGCACAAAAACATCACCGCGATGTAGGGGTTAAGGCTATAATGCATGTGTATGATGAGCTGAGTGAATTTTTCTGTCTGAATGTTGGATTGAAACAGACACGTCACATTTCCTTGGTTATGCAGTCAATATGTGGATGGGTTTTAAAAGAGATACAAGTAAGGCAATGGATGCTGGAGTGGACCTAATGAGAGAGAGCAGCATTTGGAAACTTCCTGTTCTGTTGCCTGCGGATGATGGTGTATTGTAAAGCGAAGACGATGGTGATCTCCAAGGCCTGGTGAATGAGTTTGGGAGAGTGTGTAAGAATCGGAATCTAAGCTTGATATAGGGAAGCTTGATATAGGGAAGAATAAAGTTGTGTTTTTTGACGTAGTGTGCTGTGTAAGGAGAGACGTTTACAAGATGAAGTGCTTTAACCTGCCGCGTCCCATTGACATAAATGAACGTCCACACGTTTTGTCACTGTCAATCCGGTTGACGTACATCAATGCAAATCAATTGCAAGGTCCCTTATATGCACAATTTTCAATTTTCGCAAGTGATTTTTGGTATGTATACACGGGACACCTTCCTCTACAAGATGCCAGGCAGGGATAATGCCTTACCCAGCATGACCTCACCCTCCCACGCCATTGTCTCGGCAATTCACCTGTTACCAGTGACCTGGCCGGTAAAGACATGTCGTGCCACGGTACGAAATTCAGGGCCAGAGTGATTCCCCAATCGATGACAATGTGGAGGACAAACTTTACATAGCATTAGAGGAAGAAACAGTCAGAAATGATGATCAGGTAATGTCGCCAATAAAGGTCAGGTATGTTGATGTGTTTCGTGAGTGAAACAATGTGTACATTGCCTTTATTACTGTGTGAAAACCAATATACTCTCATACTACATATAAATTCGTACCAAATAGATAAATAAATACCGTTTATGAGTGGTGTGGAATGGTTACCCTCCCATAGAACTCGTTTTCTTTGGAGCCAGCTTGATAGAAAACACAGGAGGTACTTCTACCTGTATCAAGTATTTTAAACCTCAGGTGGGCGATTTCTCTATGATTTTTTGATGTTTCTCACCAAAAGCGGAGGTTTGAGCCAAAAAAAAAAAAAATCCCCAAAAATGGTTGGGATTGGGAGGAGTCAGTGGTGGAAAAGTGGTCGGGATGGGGTGGGTTAAAGGGTACAATGGGGAAGAAAGATTTTTTCTTTTTTTTAATGTGCTCAACTCTGGACATAGGCTTCAGAGCCTGCTCCCAAGGCCCATTAGTCCTCCTACATATCATACACCTTTACATGTCACCACTTCAGTGCTAACACTCATCGTCCATATTGAATATATGCTAGAACTGCCTCATACAGGACTGGTATATTGGTATTAGCAGGGGGTATTTTTACGACATGTCAATGGGTCTTCTGGTAGGTCAGTAAAGTCTGCTTTACATGAAATTCAAATCCTTAATCTGTTCTCTGCCCCAGCGGGGATTTGAACCTGGGTCTGGTAGGACCACAGGCCACCTCTCTACCGATCGAAAGCAAAGATAAGAAATAGGTAAGTCAGCATGGAAGTAAAAACGTTGTTGCATGATAGTATTGTGATACCAATTCTATAGTATGGAATCGAAGCTTTAACCCTGGTGGAAGGACACAAGTCAAGAGTGAGAGCAGTTGAAATGAGTTGTATGAGAGGTGCATGTGGAGTTACATGGAGAGCGGGACTGACAAATGAGGAGGTGAAGTAGTGTTGTGGTGTGGAGGTGAATGTGAGAGAAAGTGTTAGGAGAAATACACTGAGGTGCTTTGGCCTTGTGGAGAGGATGGAGAACGAGAGACTAACGTGGAGAGTGCGCGTGAGTGGGGTTTGAGGCGGAAGAGGGAGGAGGAGACCGAGGATGAGATGGAGGGATGGAGCATAGAGGTATATGAGAAAGAGAGGTGTGAACTGAGGGGAGGGCAGCAGAATAGCGAGGGATATGGCGACATGGAGTTGACTGTTTGTCGCCACCATTTGTCGGGATTATGGCCCCTGGCGATATATATATATATATATGTAATTATAAATATTACATATACATTTACATGAATATGCATGCACGTCAGGTCAGGACGTGAGGAGTAGACTGTAGCACCAGTCGAGCAGGGCAGTACTTCCAAGGTGGATGGAAAGCTGATGACAGGGAGTGCTGGAGCTCCCGTTTCATCAGCCCTCAGGACTAGTTCCTGACCATCCCCCTTTGCTGAACTTTTTCAGTGTTCAGTTACACAGAGAGTAGGCCAGCATGCTCTCCAGTACAAATTTCTCTATCTACACCAAACTACATGCACAGTACACACTACATTTCCTTTTCCAAAATTCAATAATTATGGAATCTCATCACCAAGCCTCGGAGTCCCCAGGGGGGGGGGGACCATAAATGCCCCCACCATCTGCCCCTCTCCCGGTGACGACTCGAGGTGCCTGGAACCACTGTCTGACTCTCTTCTTCTTCTTCATTTCTGCAACATTCGCTGCCTTTCCTCTAACTTTCGCTCTGTTGAGCACCACCTCTCCTCCTCCAAACCTCACCTTCATTTTCTAACTGAGACTCAGCTGTCTGAGGCAACTGCCAGCAAACCCTTTTCTATATCCTCCTACTTTCTCAATACTCATTTCAAAGCCAAAGGTGGCTGTTGTGTATATATATGCAACGACTTCTCTTGCTCTCATGTTCCTGAACTCGATTCTTCTAAATTTTCTACACTCTGGCTTCAGCTTTCCTGTCATTCTCAGACTAAATATATCTGACTATCTTACTTCTACGATGGAACACATTCTATCCATTTCTCCTTTCTCTGAAATCTCCATTCTAGGAGATTTCAATGTTCACCACCACCTTTGGCTCTCCTCTCCTTTCACTGATCCACCTGGTGAACAAGCCTACATCTTTTCTATCCTTAATGACCTAGAGCAGCTTGTACAGCACCCTACCCGTATCCCTGACCGCCTTGGAGAGAGCTCCAACATACTTGACCTCTTCCTCACAACTAATCCTTCTGCTTACTCTGTTAATCTTTTCTCTCCGTTGGGCTCCTCTGATCACAACCTTATCACCTTAACCTGTCCTATCACTCCAGTACGGCCTGTGGACCCTCCAGGGAAACGTCGTCTGTGGCATTTTGGAGCTGCGGAGGTTATTCTCTCAGGCATGGAAGCATACATTCCTTTCTCATATCCTTTGACTAAAGCAAGAAAGCCTTGGTTTAATCACGCTTGTTCTAATGCTGTCCACAACAAGGACAGGGCCTACAAAAGGTACCGGAGCCAACCCACCCCTAAATCACATCATCTTTACGTTTCTGCCCGGAATCGTGCTAAGTCTGTTCTTTGCTCTGCTAAAAATAATTTCATCCATACTCTCCCACTCGAATTCTTCCTGCTCCTTCTGACACCTTGCCAAAAACCTTTCCTACAATTTTACCTCATCATCCTTCCCTCCTCTTTTCTATTCTGATGGTTCTGTAGCTATTTCTTCTACTGATAAAGCAGATCTCTTTGCACAGACTTTCTCCTCCAATTCCACCTTAGACGATTCCGGTGCTGTTCCTCCATCACTTCCCCCCCCTCTGACTTCCTCATGGCTGACATTAAAATTTCTTCAGCTGATGTATTTTCTGCCATCACTGGCCTCAGTACTAACAATGCATATGGGCCTAATGGGGTCCCTCCTGTTGTTCTCAAGAACTGTGCTTCTGTGCTTACACCCTGCCTAGGCAAACTCTTTTGCCTTTGTCTGTCAACTTGTACCTTTCCTTCTTGCTGGAAGTTTGCTCTCATTCAGCCAGTCCCAAAGATGGGTGACCACTCCCAACCCTCCAACTATCGTTCAATCGCTTTAACGTCCTGTATTTCAAAAGTTTTTGAGACAATTCTCAATAGAAAAATTTTAAGGCATCTTTCCTATCACAACCTTCTTTCCGATCGCAGTACGGGTTCTGTCAGGGACGCTCCACGGGCGATCTCCTCACCTACCTTTCAGACCCCTGGTCATCCTCCTTTCGGGACTTTGGCGAAAGCTTTGCCATTGCACTTGACATCTCAAAGGCTTTCGATCGAGTCTGGCATAAATCTTTAATTTCCAAACTGCCCTCCTACGCTTTCTTTCCTTTTATCTGTGCCTTCATCACTAGCTTCCTTTCTGGTCGTTCTATAGCTGCTGTTGTAGACGGCCATCGTTCTTCTCCTAGATCTATCAACAGTGTTGTTCCTCAGGGCTCTGTCCTATCACCAACTCTCTTCCTTTTATTCATCAATGATCTTCTAAGCTGTACATCTAACTCTATCCACTCATACGCTGATGACTCCACCCTTCACCTTTCCATTCGGTTCCCGCAATGCCCATCTCAACAGTTACTTCAACAAACAAGAGATGAGGCTATGGCACATCTAATGTCTGATTTGGCTCGTATCTCTGACTGGGGTAAAAATAATCTTGTTGTTTTTAAAGCATCTAAGACTCAGTTCTTACACCTATCAACCTGACAAAATCTTCCACAGGTATACCCACTAATGTTTAATAACATTCAGCTTAATCCTGCATCATCCTTGAACATGCTTGGGGTTTCATTTACTCGGGACTTATCTTGGAAAGATCATATTACTTCTCCTGTAAAATCTGCTTCCAAGAGATTGGGTGTGCTAAGCCGACTCCGCTCTTTCTTTACCCCTGCACAATTGTTGACTCTATACAGAGGTTTTATCCACCCCTGTGTGGAGTACAACTCTCATGTGTGGGGAGGCTCCCCACATACAGCTCTTCTCAATAGGGTGGAGTCAAAGGCTTTTCGTCTCATTAACTCTCCTCCTCTTACTGACTCCCTTCAACCTCTGTCTCTTCGCCGCACTGTTGCATCTTTATCTCTTTTCTATCGCTACTTTAATGGTCACTGCTCCTCTGAACTGTCTGCTTGCATTCCTCCACCTCTACGATGGGGGCGTTGCACCCGTCTGGCAGCAAACTCTCATCCTTTTTCTGTCCAACTCTCTAATGCAGGAGTTAACCGTTACTCCCAGTCTTTCATTTATGCAACAGGTCAACTCTGGAACAGTCTCCCTCTGTCTGTATTTCCTGCTGCCTATGATCTCCAGTCTTTCAAACGCAGTGTGTCCAGGCATCTCAAAATGATCAGATCTTGAATTTGGCTCTCTATTGTAATTTGTTTTTCTCTTGAAGGGAACTGTTACTGCGGGCTCATGGCCTTTGGTTCCTTCTTCCTCGCAAAAAAAAAAAAAAAGGATACTCTTCTGCTACTGATACCTTGTAATCCAGCACTACCTTCTCGATGGTCGGATAGTTGGCAACATAACAGGCACCCCTACTGGTCTAGGCCAGTAAGGAGAGTGACTAGACACCCTGTAGCATGAAAAATAAGACCTGTCAAGGGGCAGATGAGCAATTTATGCCAACGGCCATCTAGCAGGGTAGGTGGCGCTCGTTAGCCTTGGTTGTCAATCCACTTATGAGAAGGAAAACTCTGAGTAAAACTTGGATAGCCATAATCAAGGATTCCACACCCCTCTTCATATAAGCTCGTGGTGAGCCCTGTCCTGACCTGGGAGGTTGGGATAGGGTTTGCATCCCCTCCCTGTAAAAAACAATCAAGCGCATAACAGGAGAAAGAAGAGGGCTACGGGGTCAGTGCTTGTTGCCTGGCCCTGACCCAGTTTTGCCAGGAGGTCCTCCCTCGGGTGCCGGCCTGGTAGGGATTTTTGGGCCATCATCCTGGCACCACCATGACAATTGCTGGGTAAAGCCTGTGAGATCCCAGCAACCGGATGATGGGGGGTTATCCCCTAACCCAGACTTTCCTTTTGATTCGCGTTGTGTTGGTGCAGAGGACTCACAGGCCCGTGGCTCCATGTGCGGGTTTATCCTTTATAAGGCACTGCGGGTGGGGGCTTGGAATCTTCTAAGCCTTTCAAAGGATGATCGAATGCCTTTGTTGTCATGAGAGTTGGGGCGATTGGGGATTGACATAGCTACATTCTCTGTAGTGAGGTGACCCAGGCATGGTGAGATCTGTAGCAATGGTAGCATATACTACTGGTCTGGTAGTGACGATGGTGCCCATCTGAGGAGTGCCACTGTGGCATGTGCTGCTCACACTGTCTATTTTGTCAACAGGGTTATTCTGGTTGATGAACATATAATGCTGGTGAGACTGAAGCACTCCTTGGGCTTTTTTTCTCTTTTTTTCTCTTACTGAGAAGAGTGATCTTCAAGAGAAAGAGCTATTCTACACCAAACTTGACACTAATATGGAACAGTGGCCCTAGCAGGGTACAGTCCTGGTCTTAGGCAACTTTAATGCAGTTACTGGCACTGACAAGGAGGGGTTCAGGGATTATGTAGGTTCCCATGGCTCTGGAACCAGGGATTCCAATAGTTCTTACCTTCTGGACTGCACAAAATCCCGTAAGTTAAGACTTGCTGGATCTTGGTTCCAGCAGCCAAATTTTCACTGCTGGACTTGGTTTCCCAGTACCGGTGGGGTTGCTAAGAAGATTGATTGCATTCTCATAAATACTCACTAAAGGATCCTTCAGGACTTCAGGATTTTAAAGAGTGCGGAGTTCCTTGCTACTTATCACAGACTAGTTGTTGCTGCTCTAAGGCTACATTGAAACTGAGAGATTCCCAAAAAGCTTCCATTTTGAGAAACTCAAGGATGAGGAATCTGGATAAGAGTAGGCTCTGGCAGTCTCCAATCGGTTTGAAGTGCTCAGTATCGTTGAGGATCCTGCTGAATGATGGGATACCCTGACAGCAGCTGATGAGAGTACTGGAGACTGCCTGAGATGAACGAGGGGATTCATCTGACAGGGGACACTGACACAACTGAGGAGAGTAGTGTTGCCAGACTGGATGGGGATTGGGAACAGCACAGGCTTCTGTCTCAGCAGGCATGAGTTTCACTGAGAAAGGATGAGGAGAGGCATGTCAGAGAAATCACTGAGGAGGTGGAAGACTGTTTTCTTGCAAATGACCTTTGACCTGTCTACTGAGCCCTGAAGAAGCTCCACTCCAGACCCACGTCTCAGGTTAACTCTGTTCGGACAGTAGATGGACGGGTAGTGTTGGGTGCAAGTGAGTATAGAGCTCACTGGGCTTAGTACTTTGAGCAGCTGTGTATGGCTAAGCCTCCCATTGGAGAGCTTCCATTGGCTAGAGTACAACCATTGACTGCAGTCCCAGGAACTGACGAAACCATGCCTTCTCTTGATCAAATCAAGAAAGCAGTGGCAAGGTTGAAAAGTGGTAAAGCAGCTAGTTTTAGCGGCATCCCAGCAGAATTGATAAAAGCTGGGGGTGAGACCATGATCAGGGGATTACATGCAGTCATAGAAGCGGTTTGGCAGACTGGTATCATTCCTCCTGACTGGACAAAGGGTTTGGTCACCCCAATCTGGAAAGGAAAAGGATACCAGTGTGACTAGTAACTACTGTGGTACGGTATTACAGTGCTCAGTGTGCCAGGCATAGTTCTTGCTCACATTCTTCTGATGCATAACCGGAGCCATTTGCTAAGATTTCAGAGGACTGAGCAATTGAGATTCATGCCAAACAAGTCTACTGTAGACAATAACATCACTCTTCGAGTTCTTGTGGAATACCATCCTGAGTTTTGACAAGGTCTGCTGGCAGCCTGCGTGGTCTTTGACTCAGTAAATCGAAAGGTATTATGGGAACCTCTGTGACGCCGTGGAATCCCCGCTGGGATAATCCAATGATTGCTGGCTTGTACTCAAACACAGAGAGTGCTGTCAAGTCTGGGGGGAGGACATCTGATTTCATCCCAGTAAGTTCTTGTGGAAGACAGGGATGTTTCCTTGCCCCCACAATTTTCATGGCATGTATGGATTCGGTGCTCGCTGTGAGTCGAGGTCACTGTGGAGTATCAATTGGCAATTTCAGGGTTACCAGCCTTGACTTTACTGATTATGCAGTTATTCTAGAGGAGTCGCTGGAGACACTACTGAGTGCCCTCAGGGAATTTCAAGAGAATGCAAATCCACTGGGATTAAAGGTCCCTTAGGCAAAGGCATTTGGTGGCTTGTTGGATGAAGCAGTTCAGTCTGTCCAAGCATATGTGGAGGATACAGAAGTCGTGGTAGTGTGGCAGTTAACAACGGAAGAGCAGACTGAGATCTCTCATCTCGTTGGTCTGACCTACGGGGTTATGGATTCACTCAATTCGGGTATTTGGTGCTGTTGTTATTTGTGTAGAAGGATGGCACTTCACATCTCCAGGGCATTGGTGCCCCCAGTTTTACGTTATGACTGAGACATGTACACTAAACAGCGACTTGAGGTGGTGAATTGACTCTTTTCGCGGTACACCCACGCACCAAAGTTTCTGTACCCCCTTCGATGGAAGGAAGTGGAAGTCAGGGTTAGAGAGGGGGCAGGCGAACGGACAACCGTGAGTGGTAGTTTGGTACTGCGGTACGAGGTGATTGGTGAGAAACCTAATGCCACTGGATTCGGAACATTCCACGCTTTTCACCTACAAAACATTAATAGCATATAACACAGACTACTATGTTATCATGGAGTCCTGTGAAACGGGTCCAGACTCGACCCATCTGTTTCGGATCCTCATCATACAAATAAAGCACCAAGCCAGCTGTATATAAGCTGTGACTGGTCATTATCACTGCAGTGATAATTTTTGTGAATATGTTATTCCTGGATTGTCTATAGCTTTAATATAGAATGGTTGTGGATTTAATGCTGGTTCCCACAGCAGCTGTGCAGATAGTTATAAATATTAAAATTATTTTATGTGAATGAATAAACCACACTGTGATGAGCAACGGAAAACATTCACCAATTATTAACTATAACCAGCCGGACTGAGCCTGTGTAGATTTATATGCAAGGGGTGCTTGGGGTTTGTTGCTCACCTAATGCCACTCAGGGATGAGTGAGGCTGGTCACTCATCGTAAATGCCAGGACCAACTTGCCTAGCCCCGGGCTCCTACGCTTCTCGTAGAGCAACGCTGGACTGGATGATGATGATGATTAATATTATTATTATTATTGTTATAACAATGATCACACCTGCAGAGTTGGATGCTAACAGTTTTCCCATGTCGTCATATACTGATGCAAGACATTCGGCCTCTGTTTATGTCCCGTCGTTTGTTTGTTTGTCCACTAACTTCTCCCACGCTATTTGATGAATGTCAGTGAATCATCACAGGTGTACTTTCGTGGGTTGTTGGCATGTCGTGCACTGTTATTTATCTCAAACAGCTGTAGTGATCCCACAAAGGACCACAATGGGTTGTATTACCATGATGAAGTGCTATAGGGAAGATCCAGTGGTAATCGTAAGAACGGTCTGTGGTCAGTTCTGTAGTTAATATATCACTGCTCCGTAATATAGGCAAGTTCGGGTCTGCAGTTTTTATATGTAATATTTGGAACTCTACACATCTATGTTGTTGTTGTTATTATTATAATTATCATAATCGCTCGCCTTTAGAAGACGGAGCAATAATGTTTTTGTCTGCATCTGTGTGTGTGTGTGTGTGTGTGTGTGTGTTCTTACCTTACCTAATTGTTCTTACCTAACTGTATCTTTACAGGAATGAGTCAAGCTCGTACTGCCCCGTGTCTTAAACCATATTTATCGTACATATCCTTAAATTTGTGAATTGTTTTGGCACACACTATTTCATTTGGTGGTGCATTCCATTGATCAATTGCTCTGTTTGGGAAACTGAATTTCCTTACGTCTTTATCACCTCTCTTCTTACGCAGTTTTTTGCAGTGTCCTCTTGCTGATGCTTCTCCATATGTTAGGTAATCATTTATGTCTATTTTCTCTTTCCCTGATATGCACTTATATAGCATTATCATGTCACCTCTTTTCCTTCTTTCCTGTAGTGTTGGTAGATTCAGTTTATTTAGTCTTTCTTCGTAGCTTAGGTCCCTTAAGCTTGGTATCCATCTTGTAGCGGCCCTTTGAACTTTTTCAATCTTGTCTATATGCTTTTTGAGATGAGGACTCCAGACTACTGATGCATATTCCAGGGTTGGTCTAATGAATGATGTTATTATCCTTCTTAGCATGTCTTCATTTATGTATGTGAATGCTATTCTCATATTTGCAAGCAGTGTATACATGTTCCGTACCTTCTCGCTGATGTGGTCAGCCGGAGATAGTCTGTTATTGATAATCACACCTAGGTCTTTCTCTCTTTCTGATGTGTATAGGGTTTTATTTCCTAACTTATAATCCCAATCAGGTCTTTTTCCACTTTTACCAAACTTGATTACATGACACTTGTCCACATTGAATTCCATTTGCCATGTACTACTCCATTCATGAAGTTTATTTAATTCTTCTTGTAGCTCTTTACAAGAGTCTGTGTTAGTAATTCTCCTTTGTATTTTTGCATCATCTGCAAACATATTCAGATAGCTCTCATTTCCAGTGTTACTGTTTATATCATTTATATACACTAAAAACATGATTGGTGCCAGCACTGAACCCTGTGGTACTCCACTAGTCACTTCTTTCTATGATGAGTAGTTTCCTCTTAGTACTGTCCTCATTTCTCTTTTTATGAGAAAGTCTTGCATCCAACAAAACAGTTTGCCTCGAATTCCTCCTTGATGGTACAGTTTCCATAAAAGTCTTTGGTGTGGTACTGTGTCAAAAGCTTTCTTGAAATCTAAATAGATACTGTCCACCCATCCTTCCCTTTCCTGTATTGTGTTTGTTACTCTGTCATAGTAGCTCAACAGATTAGTAACACATGATTTTCCTTTTCTGAAACCAAACTGTCTTTCTGTTATCATACTGTGTTCTTCTAGATGATTTACCCAAGCTTTTCTTATAAGCTTTTCTAATACCTTGCTTACAACACTGGTCAGTGATACTGGTCGGTAGTTGAGTGAATTTTGTCTGTTTCCTTTCTTGAATAAGGGGACAATATTTGCTTTTTTCCAAATATCAGGTAGTTTACCTTGACGCAAGGATTTCTTGAAAATTAAAAATAATGGTTTACTTAACTCCTTTGCACATTCTCGTAATACCCAACATGAAATTTCATCAGGACCACTTGCTTTTCCTGTGTGTGTGTGTGTGTGTGTGTGTGTGTGTGTGTGTGTGTGTGTGTGTGTGTGTGTGTGTGTGTGTGTGTGTGTGTGTTCCTATTATATCTCATTAACAGGTTGACCTATCAACATGTTACCTTCAGGGTATCATGATATGGCCAAAATCTTGGACGAGTTCGAAAATGGGCACTCGGGGTCAAGGTCAAGGCCACCAAAATGGCTGCCAAAGGTCAACTAGTTTTTATCGCCCGCCTTTAGCACCATTATAGCTGATGAACGGCTTGAGCTATCAGCATGAAACCTACAGGGTTTCAAGATGTGGCCTAAATATTCAATTTGGCCAACAGCATATTCTGTGGGCGATTAGCATTCGGCTCCCGAACGCCTTTGTTTCATTATTATTGCATACCACGTATATTCACCGGTAAAAGGGTGGACAACAGGCCTGGTGGCCCATGGATGAGGTGAGGAGTTGTATTGTGTCGGAGTGGAGGAGGAGCAAGGTCGATGGTGGCTGGGAGAGAGGGGGGGTTGCAACTGGGGCAGCAATGGGAAGGGGGGGGGGGTAAGTGACGAGCTGTCGACGGTGGGACAGGGACAATGTGGTTAGCAGATACACAGACATAAGGACAATCATATGTATTATTATACAGATTTATAGTGGATTAGTCGTAGGAGTAGCAATAACGGTATTCTGAGGGAAATAGACATAGTCAGTGGGAAAAGGGGGGTTGGTAGTGGCAGTGTTGGAGTGATGATGTGACGAATAATGTAATACAGTAGGGGTTATAGACCGGACGATTAGAAACTCCCTAAGGAATATGACGGCTCGCAGTAAGAGGATACCGGGAAATAAAAGTAATAGAAGAGGCAGAGACAGAAGGAAAATAATGCACGTATGAGGTGAAGCAACAGTTAAGGCCTGGATAATGAGGCGGAGCAGGATACCACAGCTGTATCATCGTCGTCTCATAATATTTTGTGTTGTTTCCTTCTAATTTCATCTGGTTATAGTTAATTATTGGTGAATGCTCTCCACTGCCCATCATGATATGATTTATTCGTCCACATAATTATAAAATAATTTTAACATTTATAACCATCTCCACAGCTACTGTGGGAATCAACATTAAATCCACAGTCATTCTATATTATAGCTACAGACTATCCAGGAATAACATATTCACAAAAATTATCACTGCAGTGATAATGACCAGTCACAGCTTATATACAGCTGGCTTGGTGCTTTATTTGTATGATGAGGATCCTAAACAGATTGGTCGAGTCTGGACCCGTTTCACAGGACTCCATGATAACAAAGTAGTCTGTGTTATATGCTATTAATGTTATGGACACATAATGTTTTGCAGGTGAAAAGCGTAGAAATGTTCCGAATCCAGTGTCATTAGGTTTCTCACCATTCGCCTCGTACCGCAATACCAAACTACCACTCACGGTTGTCCGTTCGCCTGCCCTCTCTCTAACCCTGACTTCCACTTCCTTCCATCGAAGGGGGTATAGAAACTTTGGTGCGTGGGTGTACACCACCTCTCCTCCTCTAAACCTCACCTTCTTTTTCTAACGGAGACTCAGCTGTCTGAGGCAACTGACAGCAAACCCTTTTCTGTATCCTCCTACTTTCACTATACTCATTTCAAAGCCAAAGGTGGCTGTTGTGTATATATACGCAACGACTTATCTTGCTCTCGTGTTCCTGAACTTGATTCTTCTGAATTCTCCACACTCTGGCTTCGGCTTTCCTGTCATTCTCTGACTAAATATATCTGTGCTGTTTACTTATCCCCTAATTCTACTGACTATCAAAAATTCTTCGACTATCTTACTTCTACGATGGAACACATTCTATCCATTTCTCCTTTCTCTGAAATCTCCATTCTTGGAGATTTCAATGTTCACCACCACCTTTGGCTCTCCCCTCCTTTCACGGATCCACCTGGTGAACAAGCCTACATCTTTTCTATCCTTAATGACCTAGAGCAGCTTGTACAGCACCCTACCCGTATCCCTGACCGCCTTGGAGAGAGCTCCAACATACTTGACCTCTTCCTCACAAATAATCCTTCTGCTTACTCTGTTAATCTTTTCTCTCCGTTGGGCTCCTCCGATCACAACCTTATTACCTTAACCTGTCCTATCACTCCGGTACGGCCTGTGGACCCTCCAGGGAAACGTCGTCTGTGGCATTATGGAGCCGCGGACTGGGAGGCCCTCAGGCAGTACTTCTTTGATTTTCCCTGGAATGATTATTGCTTCCAGGGCCGTGAGCCATCTGAGTGTGCCTTGCGCATTACGGAGGTTATTCTCTCGGGCATGGAAGCATACATTCCTTTCTCATATCCTTTGACTAATGCAAGAAAGCCTTGGTTTAATCACGCTTGTTCTAATGCTGTCCGTAACAAGGAGAGGGCCTACAAAAGGTACCGGAGCCAACCCACCCCTGAATCACATCATCTTTACGTTTCTGCCCGGAATCGTGCTAAGTCTGTTCTTCGCTCTGCTAAAAATAATTTCATCCATACTAAATGCTCTCAACTCTCCGACTCGAATTCTTCCCGCTCCTTCTGGCATCTTGCCAAAATCTTTCTAACAACTTTACCTCATCATCCTTCCCTCCTCTTTTCTACTCTGATGGTTCTGTAGCTATTTCTTCTACTGATAAAGCAGATCTCTTCGCACAGACTTTCTCCTCCAATTCTACCTTAGACGATGCCGGTGCTGTTCCTCCATCACTTCCCCCCTCTGACTTCCTCATGGCTGACATTAAAATTTCTTCAGTTGATGTATTTTCTGCCATCACTGGCCTCAGTACTAACAAGGCATATGGGCCTGATGGGGTCCCTCCTGTTGTTCTCAAGAACTGTGCTTCTGTGCTTACACCCTGCCTAGGCAAACTCTTTCGCCTTTGTCTGTCAACTTGTACCTTTCCTTCTTACTGGAAGTTTGCTTTCATTCAGCCAGTCCCAAAGAAGGGTGACCACTCCCAATCCTCCAACTATCGTCCAATTGCTTTAACGTCCTGTATTTCAAAAGTTTTCGAGTCAATTCTTAATAGAAAAATTTTAAGGCATCTTTCCTATCACAACCTTCTTTCCGATCGTCAGTATGGGTTCCGTCAGGGACGCTCCACTGGCGATCTCACCTACCTTTCAGACCCCTGGTCATCCTCCTTTCGGGACTTTGGCGAAAGCTTTGCCATTGCACTTGACATCTCAAAGGCTTTCGATCGAGTCTGGCATAAATCTTTAATTTCCAAACTGCCCTCCTACGGTTTCTATCCTTCTGTCTGTGCCTTCATCACTAGCTTCCTTTCTGGTCGTTCTATAGCCGCTGTTGTAGACGGCCATCGTTCTTCTCCTAGATCTATCAACAGTGGTGTTCCTCAGGGCTCTGTCCTATCACCAACTCTCTTCCTTTTATTCATCAATGATCTTCTAAGCTGTACATCTAACCCTATCCACTCATACACTGATGACTCCACCCTTCACCTTTCCATTCGGTTCCCGCAATGCCCATCTCAACAGTTACTTCAACAAGCAAGGGATGAGGCTGTGGCACACCTAATGTCTGATTTGGCTCGTATCTCTGACTGGGGTAAAAATAATATGGTTGTCTTTAATGCATCTAAGACTCAGTTCTTACATCTATCAACCCGACAAAGTCTTCCACAGGTATACCCACTAATGTTTAATAATATTAAGCTTAATCCTGCATCACTCTTGAACATGCTTGGGGTTTCATTTACTCGGGACTTATCTTGGAAAGATCATATTACATCTCTTGTAAAATCTGCTTCCAAGAGATTGGGTGTGCTAAGCCGACTCCGCGCTTTCTTTACCCCTGCACAATTGTTGACTCTATACAGGGGATTTATCTGCCCCTGTGTGGAGTACAACTCTCATGTGTGGGGAGGCTCCCCACATACAGCTCTTCTCAATAGGGTGGAGTCAAAGGCTTTTCGTCTCATTAACTCTCCTCCTCTTACTGACTCCCTTCAACCTCTGTCTCTTCGCCGCACTGTTGCATCTTTATCTCTTTTCTATCGCTACTTTAATGGTCACTGCTCCTCTGAACTGTCTGCTTGCATTCCTCTACCTGTACGACGGGCGCGTAGCACCCGTCTGGCAGCAAACTCTCATCCTTTTTCTGTCCAGCTCTCTAATGCAAGAGTTAACCGTTACTCCCAGTCTTTCATTTATGCAACAGGTCAGCTCTGGAACTGTCTCCCTCTGTCTGTATTTCCTGCTGCCTATGATCTCCAGTCTTTCAAACGCAGTGTGTCCAGGCATCTCAAAATGATCGGATCTTGAATTTGGCTCTCTATTGTATTTTGTTTTTCTCTTGGAGGGAACTGTTACTGCGGGCTCATGGCCTTTGGTTCCTTCTTCCTCGCATAAAAAAAACAAAAAAAACAACCGGGTGCATAATGAGCGACTACTCATATGACTGAATAGAGGCCTCTTACCCACATAATGCATCAACGCAATCTCCAGCTAACGGTGATCTCTGAACGAGTTAATCCAGGGTGGAGGAGGCCAAGGGAAACGCCACGCAACTCATGGCTGGAGCAGGCCTATCACTCCTGTCGGAATTTGATAGAGGAGGAAGGGTTGCTACCTAGAAGGTTGCACGGAGGGACCCAAGTGAGTGGAGTCGGAGGGTGAGTAAGGCTATGCACCCCGCGGCGTTTGCTCCTACTAAATATATATCCATCCATCATCTAATCCTACATTGCCCCATGAGGAGCGTAGGAGCCCGGGTCTAGGCAGTTGGTCCCAATATTTAAGATGAGAGTGACCAGCCTCACTCATCCCTCAGTGGCATTACATGAACAATAAACCCCAATCACCCCTTGGTTATAAACCTTCACCGGTTCAATCCGACTGGAGCACAATAATTACCCACTAAACCACCAGGCGCCAAAATTTGGTTATATGGTTACCAACCAGCGTAGTAAATGGTTTCCTGGTGTACAGGAAACCATTTGGCTTGTCACTCAGTGTAGAGTTACCCACAGGCAGAAGGGAGAGGAAAGAATGAAGGAATGAAAGACAGAAGAGGTATATATATATATATATATATATATATATATATATATATATATATATATATATATATATGAAAGAATAAGTGCTGAAGTTTTTTCAACCATTCATTTCTGAAGTATGAATGGAGGATGTATCACAAAAGACATTTTTCTGTAGATATTTGTTATGCTCTTGAATCAAGTGAAAGATGGGGCATACAAAGTTATATCGTTTGGCACTGGCTACTATTGCCTCTAGTAACAATATTGTGTTACTGAAGGTATAATGTCTTGTATATGATTTTTTGAACAGTTGACATCAGCAGCTGCAGTTCTCGCGATAGACAGAGCACACATTTCCGAGGCATGTGATGAAATGTCTTAATCATATTGTCATTTGTCCCCTGTATAACAGTTTGCGTTCATTCAGAGGCCAGTATGAGACTCTTCCACTCTCCTGAATTTCTTGGTACCAACTTCGATTTAGACTAAGTGTAAACGTCCATTTACATAATTGCGTCGGTTGGTTCTTTGGTCACTGATAAACCACACATTGAAATTTCTCCTGTATGGTTGCTACAGCTATTCATATATCAAACTTATTATTATTTTTTTAAAGGCAAGAATTACTAATTCCCATTAAAGAATGCATCTTTGTATTTTACACCCAATAGAAATATTATTTTTTTTTACGCCCTTTACATATAATTCGTTTTTTGTAAACCCACTACGACGATGTGTATTCCCTCCATTATTGTGTGTCCAAAATATGAAGTAATATTGCTAATGATGCTTTTCTTCTATACCTAGTATGTATTTTACTACTACTACTACTACTACTACAACTACTATTATCATTTATTATTGTTATTAGCTTCCTCTGCAGCTCATATATGAAATTTAATTTTCCTTTCTAGACAGAATGTCCTTCCTTGGCATGACCCACTTCTCATTCCTCGCCTTCTCCGACATCGTCGTTGAGCCACGGAATGCGAGTCTGGCTTGGTGATGTTCCCTCCAGATGTCATTTTCATATGTCATTCATTTCTCTTTGTTTCGCGCGTCCCTCATTCCATACAGTTACTACCTTCAAGTTTATTTCCTTTTTTTTTTTTTTTTTTCATTTCAGTGTCTCTTATACGTCTCTCACTCTATACTGTCTTCTCATTTGTTATTTTCTCTTTCATTTCTGTATCTCTTCTGCGCCTCTCATTCTATACATTGACTGCCTCAACATTTGGTATTGTTTTTTATCTCCGTACCTTATGGACATCACCCATTCTTTATACTAATCCTTCTGCTTTAACATTTGTATTTTCTCTGTTACTTATGCCTCTTTAATGCGTCTCTCATCCGAAACATTTAGTGTCATTACCTTTGTTATTTACATTCCTCTTTCATTTGTCTGTTTCCTTATCTATGTGGTTGTTTGCCAATATGCCTACCTATCTTTGTGACTGTCTGCCCCCTCCCCCTTTCTCTCTCTAAGAAGAATTAAGGTGAAATCTATGTAAGGAGTTTATTTTCTAGCTCTCACAGTTAGCGAAGGCGCTTTGGTGTGTGCAGTGTTCGGAAGTATGCAAGAGAGAGAGAGAGAGAGAGAGAGAGGATTCCCGGATCAAGCTAAGGATGGGAATGAGAGAGGAGGTTAGGGGAAGGATGACCGGGATAGGGAATGCAGACGAAGGGGAAGGGTAACTGGAAAAGGGACTGCTGAAAGATAAGGGCAAGATATAGTTGGAAAGCAGACCTCCACGTAAACGGAAAGTAATGGAGTATAGTTGTATTGAAGCAGTATAGATGTACAGATGAAATATAGAAAAATATGTACATATATGAAACACAAATTATAAATAAATGTACCGAGAAAATTACAGTGGCTTGGTCCATTATGAGAGTTGGATCGACTGAGTGGGAAGGAAGGCACAGGAAAGTTATAAACCCCGCCAGAAAGTGGGAATCTTTGCCAGTTTTGTTCTCTTTCCTGTCAAGCTTTGTTATTCATCTTTTAGAGTGGCTTTCCGTCCGTAGCAGGTTTGAGTAGCTGCCAATAATCAGTAGAGGACATGAGAACAAGCAGACAAATTATTCGCTTTGGTTCTGTGCTTTGGGATCTCTAGTACCGGTATGTGTTCTTTTGACTGTGTTTTATGATTTCTGTTCTGCAATTTAGTTTCAGTTTATGTTCTTAAACTCGTTTTATACTGTGTATTGTGACATTTTGGTGGATTATTTTTTTAATATGAATTCTGTAATTGTGTTCTATAAATGATTTGTAATTTATGCCCTACAAAATTGAGTTCTTTAGTTTGTTTTCAGTATTTTATCTCTAAAATGTTTTATACTTTGTTTTTAATTTATGGCTTGCACCTTCCGAGAGGATTGGAAATGAGTTATCTGAGAGGAACACGAGGAGTTACACGGAGAGACAGTGGCAAATGATGAAGTGAAGGAGTGTTGTGGTGTGGATGTGTGATTAACAGTAAGCGGGCGATGCCCACTCTCAGTTAAGTTTGGAAATGAGCTGCCCAGCCCGACCCGACCTTCATGCTAAGCAGGAGCTAATAGCTTTACTCCTATATGAAGTTGTTTTGAGGTAAATTCTACATGTGGTACATTCATTCAATAAATTTTGTTATCAACTAAAACTCACTCATAAACGTGTAGGAACCCCTTGGAATCTTGAGTTTTTCAAGGGATTGTTTGGCTTTATTCGGTGTGTGTGTGTGTGTGTGTGTGTGTGTGTGTGTGTGTGTGTGTGTGTGTGAAAGAATGTCTTTCGTTCCAGTATATTTTTCATTCTTCAGCTATACCTCATACCAATTAATCTGGCCAGGCATGTATGGCAACATTGTTCCCGCCGAGATTCTGATTGGCTGGAGGTGTTTGTTCGATTTCGTTGTTGCTTAAACCGATACTTCCTTTATTATCAGATGTGATGCTGAGTTTGTCGACAGTACAATCGTCAAAAGCAATAAGAAATCCGTTATATACTTAACAACAATGAAATTTTCATAGGAAGATAGAGATATGAGCCAACAAAATAATATAACAGTCCAAGTCAAGGTCAGCATTCGAACAATTCCTTTATATCTCCAACACTCCGTAATATAACAGAAAATTAAGGAAACCTGCATAATCTAAGCGGTGGGTTAACACACATTTAAATTATAAGATCAGTCCGCACCCTTAAATCGAGCCACAACTCTGAATAATTAAAAATTTTAATGAAAAGATGAGTTCTGTGGGGAGGGAGGTTTGAAAAAATCGTGAAAATCAAAGTAGGCTAAAGGAAAACTATTTCATTATATCTCCTCTATTATCACAGCACGGACTGATCCTAAAATTTCAATGTGTAATACCAATGCTTAGATTATGAATGTTTTCTCAATTTTCTGTTAAATTATGAAGTGTGGGAGATATAAAGGAATTGTTCGAATGCTGACCTTGACTTGGACGGTTATAATATTTTGTTGGCTCATATCTCTATCTTCCTATGAAAATTTCATTGTTGTTAAGTATATAACGGACTTCTTATTGCTTTAGACGATTGTACTGTCGACAAACTCAGCATCACATCTGATAATAGAGAGAGTATCGGTTTAAGCAACAACGAAATCGAACAAACACCTCCAGCCAATCAGAATCTCGGCAGGAACAGTGTTGTCATACATGCCTGGCCAGATTAATTGGTATGAGGTATACCATTATGAAGAAATACGAGTATCACAGGGAAATTGTGATAACAAGGCGCTCGCTCGCTCGTCACGCGCTGTCAAAGCGCACTTTACTGGTACAAAGCTTTAGCAGAAATACACTGAGGTGGCTTGCCAATTTGGAGAAGATGGAAAGTGTATGTGAGTAAGATGGAGGGGAAGAGGAGAGAGAGAGGGAGAGGTAGATGCTGAGATGGATTGTTAGAGTAGAGAGGTATATGAGAGACGGGGGTTTAAAGTTGGGGGGGGAGCAACGAAATGGCGGAGGTCGGGCGACATGGAGGCGATTTGTTTGTGGCCACCACTTACGGGATTAAGGCGTCTGGCAATAGATAGATAGATTCTAAAAAAAAAAAAAAAGTTGTACTTCTTAGCTGACTCTCATCACTACCATCAAGTATGGATGAAATCAGATACAGTCCATCCCCCTAGTACGCGCCTATATGGGCGGCAGAGGATGGCGCGTACTAGGAATTCGAGTACTCTGAATGCGTAAACTTACGGAAAATATTACATATGGGCAGCACCCCCCCTTGATGGGCAACCCTTGAGACTCCTTTCAGGCCTAAGTATTGTACTGTACAGGGGAACTATCCAAGACATATTACCTAAGATAAAGTAAACCAGCAAGATTATGGCTTTACTAAGTCAACAAGGATATGGCTTAACTAAACCAACAAGAATATGGCTGCTCACCTTAACCCAAAAGGACAACAGGCGAATTGTCTCCTGCACCACTCGGTTTCGGGACAATTCGGCATCAAGTCAATTCGCCGTCACAAAAATAACAAGACAATTCGCCGTCATTAATGAAGACAGCTATGGGTGACGCTAGAATAATTCAAAGGCGACTACAGCTAGGAAGAAACAAGTTAATTAAATCACCAGTGATGGAGAGTGGAGACTTGTCTATGAGCCATTTCCTGGGGAGGATCAAGAGGATGATGCAATGTCAGAGGTGTCAGAAATAGACTTTGAAGGGTTTATGAACGAAGTGAGTGCATTAGCTAGTGAAAGTGTGAAAGTGCTCGTGACGAGAGTGGTGAAGAAGGTTGTGTGTCGAGTGGTGCAGGACAGAATTCGCCGTCAAGTCAATTCGCCGTCAGACAATTCCCCGTCAAAACATGGACGATTCCCCGTCAGGATAATTCGCACCCTGGACAATTCCCCGTCATTCTATAAATACAGTATACTTATTATTAATTAATCAGAACTTTAATAACCATCAAAGTCTTTGTTCTATAGCGTAGGCTTTGGATATTATTTATTAGTTGCTCCTTTAGTCAATATTGACTAAAGGTGCAACTAATAAATAATATCCAAAGCCTACGCTATTGAACATTGTCTTTTATGGATCCCCCTGAAATATAGTTATTAAAGTATTGATTAATTAATAATACGTATACTGACGGGGAATCGTCCATGTTTTGACGGGGAATTGCCTGACGGTGAATTGTTTCGGAACCCTAGCGTGCAACTCCTGCACCACTCGACACACCACTTTCGTCACCACTCTAGTCACCAGCACTTTCGACACTTTCACAAGCTAATGCACTCACTTAGTTCATAAACCCTTCAAAGTCTATTTCTGACACCTCAGACATCGCATCATCCTCTTGATCCTCCAGGGAAATGGCTCATCGACAAGTCTCCACTCTCCATCACTGGTGGTTGGTGCTTCTTGGGGTGGCAATGTCGCGTGCTTGGGGTAAACCCCGGATGTGGGCCACTCTTCGCTGCCGTCTCGCCTACTACGAGTTCAGTTCGTGTCACTATAAAAAAAATACGCTAAAATTCGAAAAAAAAAAAAAAAAGGTCCTCGCATACAAAGAGGATCGCGTACTCTGAACTCATGTACTAGGGGGATGGACTGCATATTCTGAATTAGTTTGTTCAGACACACACACACACACACACACACACACGTCTTGAGACTTTAACCTTTAACTGCTTCTTCTCAAAACTGAGTTACTTCATTAGTGCATTCCCCCCAACTTTGCCGATAAGTTTGGTTTAGATTGGATAAAAGATGACCAAGGAGATTTTGCCAGGTCAAGGTCTAGCCTGGACGTGTGATCCCCACCTTTGACCAATTGTTCTAAGAAAACAACGGTATTCCTCATGGCCTGACCCTAAACATTTCCACTAAGTTTAGCTAAAATCGGTAAACAACTCTGTGAGTTGTGTCCTGAAAACACACACACACACACACACACACACACACACACGTGCGAGAGCGTGCCGCTCAGTACATAACCCAAGCTCTAGCTTTGCGAATTCAGTTGTGATAATAATGGCTTCCCCTGCTGAACTCTAGAAAGTAATATTGATATGGGTTGCTAATGAAGTTCATAAACTCCACATTACATAAATATGTACGAGTGAAACGAGTTTTTCTGTTTCCTTCCATCCTGCTTTTTCATTTCGTATTTCCACGTCCCTTTCCCATCTCTCAAATAAACATACCATTGATATTTTGAAGTTAACGGCAAAAAAGTGCCCTTCCGAGGATGTTGAAGAATCTAGTTCGTTTTTTTTTAATCCGCAGCTTGTGTAATCATATTTTCGTCTTTACTCCAAGAGTATAATACTTCTTGAAAAGGATGTATTGCTGTCTTGTCCGCCAGGCTTTTCACTATAACTTCTTTTTTTCTTTTTTTTCAGAATAATCCTGCTTTCCTTTTCTATTCCTGTATTATTGTGTTCCTTCCCAGATCTAGTATGTTTTCCATTCCAAATCATGCATATAATACAGGGGTTCACAAAGTCCTGCTGGTTTTACATTCTATGTAAGTGGCTTAACAAACTGAGATGCATTTTTTTTTTTTTTTTTGACCAGGAAACAATAGCCTTTTTTCGAACAATTTTTCCGAGCTATGAAATTAGACTCATCACAGAAGGCTATTTTCTGTTGGTATTTCATATTTTCATCAATCGAGTCTGATGGGGCACAGTCAGATGAGGCACACATTCATGGCGTTAAGGTATGGTACTGCCTTCTGTTGCCTCTAGTAGTCGAATATTGTATGCAAGAACATTTTATGAATTTTCGACTTCGAAGTTTGCAGTTCGCACGATACACGAAGCACACATTCTCGAGGCCCATGTTAAAATGATTTAGCAATACTGACAGCTGTCTTCTTTGCAAAAGTTTGACGTTTGTTCCTGGACAGTATGATACTTGCAGTTTCTAGGACATTTTGACACCACCTTTTGATGCAGACTATGTGTAAAGGTCCTTTTTCGTATGTTCTTTGAGCAATGTTCAAATATTTTTTATTACTCGTTTAGAGGCCGCCTTCGACGACCTCCGCCCGATGTCGTCACTTTCTATCTTCAGGAATGAGTTATAACTCCGGAACCGGTGGCCCAATTGGCCTGGAAATTGTTTTATTCTTCAAGTCAGAGCATTTTAACGGTACTCTGCTCTAACAAAAATTTGCGCTACAGGCATCGTTTTTGATGTTATGGTAACAAACCAACAAACACATAAATCGGATCATTATTATATAGATGCATACCAGAACACACACTGAAACTTTTCCTGTATGGTTGTTACAGCTAGTCATATATCACGTTTAGTCTGCCTTAAAAAATGAAGCGTTGGTCTTCCAAATGAGAAAAAATAATACGCATTCTATTATGTTGGCTATAGCTGTTTGCATGCAACGTATTTTTTAATATAAGCTACACTCTGTATACACCGTGTAATAGTTTGCTTTGATCATATCTTTTTTTCTGTTTACATTTTGCATGTATTTTCTGTTGCTTCTTCTTTATATTATTATTAGTAATAACCGTCCCCCCCCCCCCCCGAGGGGATTGGGGACGGGTATTGTTTTCACCGTTTTCTGTTTGTTTGTCTATTTGTCTGTCTGCCTGACTTTACGCGAAAACTATTCCTGCGATTTTGATAAAAATTACAGAGATGATGGGCTATGACCTTCTGATCACCTGATTAAATTTTTGGCCAAAATGGGCCAAGGCCTAGTCTGAAGGCCCCCCAAATGTAAAAGCATTATAGTTTTTTCGTCATATCTCCTTTCAGATTCGTCATATCGACATGACACCAAAACTTTAGGGTCCACCTTTCAAACCTGCATCATATAACATGCCTCGTTACATGAGGGGGGTCATCCCTCAGTCGGTGGTTGGGGGAGTCAATGTCAGGTGGGTTGGTTCTAAAACTTCAAATGGGCATAAAATCGTCAATTTTCACCCAATTTACTCCAGATTTGATATGTGACATCTTTGACTAGATTTCCAGTTGTGCTTATACGTCAGCACTAAAATGACTGCCGGGGAAGGGTTGGGTGCGCCTTGGCGCCGCTTGTTGTTGTTAGTATTAGTATTAGTATTACTTACCTCTTCAGATCTTTAACAAATGATAATCTTTTCCATTCAGAATGTAATACTTTGGCATGACTCAATTCTCCTTCCTCGCCTCCCCAGATATTATCTTTGAGCTCTCGTAAATGATTCTTGCTTAATTGTGTTGTCAGATGCCACTTGCGTCTGTCTTCCATATCTGTCTATTTTTTGCGTTTCTCATTTAATAGGTTTACTGCGTTCATCCGTCATTTTCTATTTCAATTCTAGGACTCTTAGTGTATGCGTCTCTCATCCTATCCATTTACTGCCTTCACCTTCTTTTACATTCCCCCCCTCCTCTCTCTCTCTCAAAATAGGACAGGGATGATACCTATATAAGGTATTCATGTTCCAGCTTTGGCAGATACCCTTGGTGCTTGAGTATGCCGTATGCGGGTGTAAACATACAGAGAGAGAGAGAGAGAGAGAGAGAGAGAGCAATGTCAATGTTAACTCTTTGATTTGTCAAATTAAATACCAAAAGCAGCACTTTCCTTGCCCAAGATGGCGCCTATATTCATGGTGAGATATTAGTGAAACTAAGATATATTATTTACGCGCATCGCTTTACTCTCAAGATAACCGAAGTACACGTCGACATAACCAAAAGTCTTCGTAGCTCCCATGGGTAGCTTCTGCGTGGTGGTAGGGAATGGTGATCATCATCCACACACTTGACGCAATCCTGCCTACTTCTTCCTTCATCTGCGTCTGCCTTCCTATTTCTCTCATCCATCCTCTTACCTCTTATTACTCTTCACTCATTTCAGGTGGATGTACACTGAATGGCAAGCCTGATGGTTTCCTTAACTTACGAAACCATTTAAAATGCTGGATCATAACCATAAGACCATATATCGTTGTGATGGGGAGCCATCTATGGTGCCCCAGATAGTAGGGGGAAATGTAAGTGCTGCGTCAGTCCGGGAGCCAAACTTCTCCCATTTCCCCACGCCTAGCTGTGGCGAGGCGCTGTTTACCACAAGGACGATCCTGCGTGGGCGATTGCGTGCTTTCGCTTGAAGGTCTGCTCGGCCAGACTGACTGGGGTACTCAACAACAGCAACAGCATTAGAGTAGTCTTGGACGTGTTTGGAGGGTGAATAATGAAAAATATAAATGAATCAAAGTGGAAGGTAGCACAAAGTAAGTACTTTAATTATACGAATAAGACATTACTGATAAATATGATGTGGAATATGCGAGTACTGCATTGGCTGAATATCTATAGAGAAGATTTCAGTATTTTTGCAGATAGGGTCAAGCTATTTAAAAATATTATGCTCACACTGCACTTCCAATCTTACCTCATTATCATTACTAAGTCATCATCCAGTATGTTCGATATCACAAAAGCGTGCATTCAGTGTTTGAATTTGTTCGTGGGCATTCATCATTTCACATCATTCCAAGTTTAATCTGTTAACGACACCAATACCAAACTCTGCCAAGAACGAATATGGAGACTATGATCGTTGTAAAACGACAACAATGCGGCTTATGTTCTGCCACTGCAGTGAGCATGTTGCAGATATTAAGAAGAACAAGCACTCAAAGAGTGCAACAATCACACTCTGCAGTTGTTGAAGGACCGAGGATCTGACTTTGCACTGTGATCTTGGCCTTCTACCGATTAAGTTTAATATCGGATCCTTTCATTCTTATCTAACCTTAACCTCTCTTGTATATTTTGTTCAAATCAGATGAAACGTGTTCGAGTTGACATTTCATTTAGCCTTCAATTTGGATCAGTTGTTCCCAGAATCGATTATTTTCATCCTTGGTTGATCTTCACTCTTTCCAACATGTTCGGTCCAACCGGTTGAGTTACAAAGTTAAACATTTGCTCTTTTCCTGTGACCTAAACATTACCTGCTTGATTAAGTTAAATCCCCTCATTCTTTCATCCTTGCCTTGTCCCGAAGACTTCCACAGAGTTTGGTTCAAATAAAATAAAACCTGTTCGTGTTGACTTTGTCATGTGCCCTGTTGTTCTGAGAAACAATGGGTAAGCTTCTTTGGGGATCTTCAATCTTTGAAACAAATTGTTCCAAATCAAGTCAAAACTGTGTTAGTTATTCCGTGTCGAACTTTGACTTTACTTTGTGGCCTTTCCAGTGACCGATTTTTCTCAAAAGCGAATCTCCTCATACTTAGCTGTCCCTCAGTTGTTTCACTAAGTATTGTCTAAATCTGATGGAGATTGTTTAAAGTGAATCAGTATCGAGAAAACAGACAGAAAAACGAAATTGTGTTTTTTGCACCTCTGCGCTATATAATGATTCAAGATCGTTGTTTATGCATAATAAGACTTATTATTGCTGACAAACACAGTAACTCATGCCATATATAACACAATGGTAACACATGAAACTCCCCAAGGCAGGGGAGCGTCAAGCTAATAAGGAAAAAAAAAAAAAATAAGAATCCATGGTGAGCCTCTATTTTAATTATCCTTGGTTCTGAGGCAATGCTTGTTAGCGGCAATGCTCTAGTCAAAAGCAACTGGATATCCCACATTCAACATTCCGTGCACCTGCATGTAACACTGTCGGGCCGTGTCATATAGGACTGGGCCGAGTCGTGTCGGACCTCTCATTTCTCAGCTAAACGTTAACATCACGTCGGTAAGCTTGGTCGTGAAAAATGAAATAAATAAATAAATAAACGCACACACACACACACACACACACACACACACACACATATATATATATATATATATATATATATATATATATATATATATATATATATATATATATATAATACTGTATATATATATCACCAATATCAGCCGTTGAGGTCCACTGCAGGACCGGCCTATCCCTACCGAATCAGGGACGATACAGCCAATGTATCTCTACCCAGTGGCTTAGGCTGTCTGGCAGACTGTATGTAGGGTGAGAAGTGCTTGTGAGTGTGAATGTACAGTAGTGTTGCAGTGGCTTTGGATGTGTGTGTAGTCTGTGAACCAAGTGTAATCGGCCCGCCTTATGCCGAATGGGTGCAAGCATACTAGTATGCGACACTGGTTCAACCACAGCACCCCTTGTGTCCGCCAAAGTAGCAAGTGGCTTGGTGAACGCTTTCCCAAAGTTTTTACAACTATGGCGAGAGGCAAACCCGCGCTCACCAGCGTGCAAAACACACACTTTACCACTGTACCACAGAGGCTCCATATATATATATATATATATATATATATATATATATATATATATATATATATATATATATATATATATATATATATATTGCCAGACGCCTCAATCCCGTTTGGGGTGGCCACAAACAAATCGCCTCCAAGTCACCCTGTCCCCCGCCATATCACTGCCCTGCTCCCAACTCACACCCCTCTCTCATATACCTCTCCACCCCATCCCTCCATCTCATCCTCGGCCTCCCCCTCCCTCTTCCCCCCTCCACCTCACTCACATACACTCTCTTCGTCAGTCTTTCACCCTCCATCCTCTCCACATGGCCAAACCACCTCAGTGTGTTCCTCATAACGGTTCCTATCACATCCACATCCACACCACAACGCTCCTTTATATCCTCATTCGTCAGCCTGTCTCTCCACGTGACTCCACAGGCTCCTCTTAAATAACTCATTTCCACTGCTCTCACTCTTGACTTGTGCCCTTCCAACAATGTCCAAGCTTCACTTCCGTACGTTAGAGTTGGTATCACAATACTGTCATGTAACTTTTTCACTTCCATATATATATATATATATATATATATATATATATATATATATATATATACCTAGGCTGCTTCCCCCAAGTAAAAGGAGGTAGCCAAGACAGGACGACACACTCCCCATTTACTCATACATTCAAATACATTCATTCGTATCTTAGCCCCAAAGGGGAGAACGGACAGATCCTCACCGCACCACACTACACAAGGGTCAACTGCAGTGCAATCAGCGACATCTGCAGCAGGGCCCGACAGCAGAGCTGGTTTACCGCTGCCACGTCATAATAGACCCATCCCCTTACCCGCACATGACCTGACTTGCTGATCAGACCAAATGCGGGAGAATATCCCCTCAGGGCTGAGTCATCTTTTATTCATTCACAATTTCTCTCCATTTATTTCTGTCACACACAGCCACTCTTCCTTGCTCAACAGAGAATATCCCCTCAGGGCTGAGTCATCTTTTATTCATTCACAATTTCTCTCCATTTATTTCTGTCACACACAGCCACTCTTCCTTGCTCAACAGACATCCCTCTCTTATCCAGCGCTCTCTTCACACTGTCCATCCATTCTGTTGGTGGTCTTCCTCTCAGCCTTACACCTCTCACATCATTCCTAGTTATCTTTTTCGCCAATCATTCATGATCCATTCTCTCCATATGCCCAAACCATCGCAACACCCTCTGCTCAACTCTACCAGCCATCTCCCGAACAACTCCAGTTCTCCTTCGCACTTCATCATTTCGCACTCGATCCATATGTGTCACTCCACACATACTCCTCAGACACCTCATCTCCATTACATTCAAACTTTTCCTCTCTGCTACACCCATATTCCATGTTTCAGCCCCATATAATGCAGTCGGTACCACAACACCCTCATACAGCCTTCTCTTTAGATCGATTCTAAGCGAATGACATCTGATACCTTTTTTCATTCCTCGCAGCACCTTTCCTACTTCATTCATTTTAAACTTCACTTCTGCATCTATTCTTCCATCCACAGCAACATGTGACCCTAAATATTTAAAACACTCTACCTCCTCAAGCAACTCACCATTCAAAACTATATTCGTCCCACTACCATCTACCAACCTCGTACACTTCACCACTTTATTCTTATTCTCATTTACTTTCAATTTCCTCCTTTCACACACCCTTCCAAACTCCTCGACCAACTGTCTCAATCTCTCCTCTGACTCAGCCACCAGTGCAGTATCATCTGCAAACAGCAGTTGCTTCAGATTCCACTCTCCACCATCAACATTCATCAGACTCAGACCTCCATCTAACACTCCTGCATTCACCTCCCTTACAACACCATCCATATAAATATTAAACAACCAAGGCGACATCACACATCCCTGTCGCAGCCCCACTCTCACGGGAAACCAATCACTCACAGCATTTCCCACTCTTACACACGCTCTACTATTTACATAAAAACTTTTCACCTCTTTTAGTAACCTAATATATTTATATGTGTGTGTGTGTGTGTGTGTGTGTGTGTGTGTTTGTGTGTGTGTGTGTGTGTGTGTGTATTTAACTGATTACAGAAGTCTGCAAAATTAAAGTTATTATAATTGTTTTAATTCTTATTATGAACACAATAAAAAATACATTTATAACGTTTCCATCAAATCACATTTTAATACAAAATCTAAAAGATATTTAATTAAAATGTATCAAATTATAATTTTCAGTCAATCTATACAATATTGTTCGAAATTAATTGAAAATGAAAATATTTAGTCAATGTAAATTTTTCAACATGTACATAAATAAAACAACAGTATATATTCTATGACTCATATAATATCTCTAGTCTTTGTAACTTCTCATTATTTTTGCTTCAGAACTTTGACAAGTTGCCATAGAAGTCTGTCGGGGAGTGAAAGACAAAAATGGTAAATTACTAGTGGAGAAGGGAGAAAAAGTGAGCAGATGGAGGGAACACTTTAAGTAACTGTTGAACATAGAGAATGTAAGTATTGCGATTATATGTGGCTGGGGAGTGAATGGGAGACGGAGGAATGTGAAAGGAGAGGAAGAAATCAGTATGATGGAAGTTGTGCAAGCAATGAAGGATGTCAAAATGGGGAAAGCCCCAGGAATTGATGAAGTGTGTGGTGAAATGCTGAAGCATGGAGGAGAGATAGTAGTAGAATGGATGTGGAAGATGTGCAGATTGGCGTGGGAGGATGGCAGAATCTCGGGGGATTGGAAGTCAGGTATAATTATGCCCGTGTTACAAAAGATAAGGGGGAAAAGAAGTGTGTTCGGTAATCACAGGGACATTTGTCTTCTTCGTGTAACAGGAAAAGTATATGTTAGGATACTTATTGACAGAGTTAGGGAAATAACAGAGGAATTAGTTGGAGAAAAACAGGGAGGTTTTAGGAAGGGAAGAGGTTGTGTAGATCGGATATTCATTCCTAGATCTTTAGTGGAAAAGTTTCTATAGAAGGAAAAGAAGTTGTATGCGGCCTTCATGGATTTGAAGAAAGCATATGACAGGGTGGATAGACAAGGACTGTGGAGTATTAAGAATATATCGAGTAAACGGGAAGTTGCTGAATGAGGTGAAGAGTACCTGGCATGTATGATGATGCTGAGGCTGCAGTGAGTGTGGATAGTGAACTGAGTGAATTTTTATATTTGAAGGTTGGATTGAAACAGGGATGTGTCATGTCTATGGTTGTTGAATCTGTATATGGATGGGGTTATAAAAGAGATACAAAGTAGGGCAGTGGATCTTGGAGCGGCCCTAATGAGAGAAGGCAGTGTTTGGAAACTCCCTGTACTGTTGTTTGTAGATGATACTGTGTTGTTAAGTGAAAACGAAGGGGAGCTGCAAGGCTTGGTGGATGAGTTTGGAAGAGTGTGTAGGAAACTAAATCTACAGGTAAATGTAGGGAAGAGTAAAGTTATGGTCTTCTAGAGAAATGAAGTCAGTGAATGTACAGTGAGGTTGGATGAGTTTTTGGGTAATGTGATGAGTAAGGGTGGAAGTTTAGAGGGTTAAGTGCTTGAAAGGGTACAACAAGGAAAAAAGGTTGCTGGTTCCTTGAAAGCAGTGATAAGAAACAGGGAAGTTAACATGGAAGTGAAGAAGTTACTGCATGACAGTATTGTGATACCACCACTAATGTAAGGAAAAGATGCTTAGACCTTGTTGGATGGACAGAAGTTAAGAGTGAGAGCAGTGGAAATGAGTTATCTGAGAGGACCATGTGGAGTCAAATGGAGAGACAGACTGACAAATGAGGACGTGAAGGAGAGTTGTGGTTTGGATGGGGATGTGATAGGAAGCGTTCGGAGAAACAGAATGAGGTGGTTTGGCCACGTGGAGAGGATGGAGAGTGAGAGACTGACGAGGAGAGTGTATGTGAGTGAGGTGGAGGGAGGGAGAGGGAGGGGGAGACCAAGGATAAGATGGAGGGATGGAGTGGAGAGGTATATGAGAGCGGGGGGTGTGAGCTGAGAGCAGGGCAGTGAAATGGCGGGAGTCAGGGCTACAGGGAGGCGATTTGTTTGTGGCCACCCTTTAAGGAATTAAGGCGTCTGACAATAGATAGAACTTCGCTTGGTGGCGAGTCGTTTGTACACTTCTCGTGCGTCCCTATGGATCATCCTGCAGTAGTCCGCCATCGTACTGACATCCCAACATCCCTGGTGCGTTCTTTTCATGCACATGATATCTTGAAGGAATCTTTCACCCTGTCCTTCACTGGCCACTCCAAGATTTTAGGGGAAAAATTCCAAATGCGAATCCAAAAAGTAAACTTTGAGACTCATACTAGAACTCCTTAAACTTGACCAACAAATTTCTCACAGATTCTGTGTAATTTGGACCCTTATTGTTACCTAAAAACTTAGAAATTAATTCTTTGAATTATATCCAAGCCTCTTGTTCCAGGTCATTCATTGCACCATCAAATTCTGCATCATAAATCGGTATTCTATTATCAGGTCCAGCAATTATGCCCTCTTTCAACTTAGCTTTCAGACAAACCAGGAAAATTATGGCATAAATACATAAAACAGGCTCCATCTTTTGATGGGGCATTGACAAACTCCTTCATTAATCAAAGCTTAATATGAAGCAGTGGTAGCAGCACTTTATTTGGAATCACCAAGCAAGGTATGATGATGTTTTTGGCACCAGACTGTAGATTTTTATTTTTATTTTGCCATTCCTTTTGAATCCAATGTAGATCCTTGGCTCTGCTATCCAACTCAGAGAGAAAACATGGGAATTTTGTATACCCTGACTTCTGACCCAGTAAGATACACAGAACTTTCAGGTCTCAACATATGAACGAACGGTGTTCTTTGTAGCTGATCTTCTTGAGAAGATTTGCCAAACTCTGGTAGGTTTCTTTTAAATGCATAGAATGAGCAACAATTATTGATGTATATTTAGTACCATAATGAAGAAGTACCCCTCTGAGGCTTCTTTTAGATGAATCTATAAATAGTCTCCATTATTCTGCATTATAATTTCCGCCAACTTTTTTCACTAGGCCACTTACGTCGGTGCAATAAACCAAGGATCAGTCTTTCTTGAAATATGTTGTAAACTCTTTTTCTCTCTTTCGGTACCAAGAGAAAGCTGTGTCTGGAAGTAATAAGTTTTTATTTTTTAATCGGGACCCCAAGAGCTCTGAAGTATTTTTGGGGAGACCAAGATCTCTTACTAAATCATTTGGTTCATCCTGAGCAAATAGCTGTGGCTGATTGCATGAACACATTGAAACAAATTCTTCATCGTCTACTGCAGCACTTTCTTCCTCTAAGTGAGTTTTAATATAACCAAGACTATCAGGTGGAGAAGGGATTGGTAGATCAGGTCCATGTGGTACACGTCTAATTGCTGAGGGAAGATTAGGATAAATATTTTCTTTCTGAGTCTTTTTGTTGTATCATTGATTTTTGCAGGAACAAAAATAACAATTATTACTATGATCTTGGGGTTCCCTCCATATCATTGGAATACTAAATGCAAGAGCCCTTACTTTACTTTGTCAGTCGTCTTAGTTCCTCAACACAAACAGAGCAGACACTGTGAAGGGCCCACTTTTTGTCCTGGTGGCGAAGTTATACTTCCGAGTAGGCATAATTTTTTTTTTTTTTTTTTTTTATACAAATTTTTTTATGTTCTGTCTATTTTTCCACTACAAATTTTCCACAAAAGTAGCAACAAAGATCAATATTGTTCACACAACCTCAAGAAGCCATAATTTGATCGTTTACAGTACAACAAAATGTTAATTTATCTGTAAAGAAAAAAAAAATCAATAAATATCACTGCTTCAATAAAACACCACTATTTTCAGTAACTATCACTATGATAAAACAAAAAATCCCTGAAAGTAACTTACAAGCGCAACAGTCAACTGATTGAGTCACAATGAGATGTATTTATTGCAATCCAGTGCTGGTATGAATCATCACCGTGTTGTGTGCCTACTGTATTCTGGCTTATCAGATATAATAACT
The DNA here is from genome assembly GCF_032717465.1 of Coenobita brevimanus. Classification (NCBI taxonomy): domain Eukaryota; kingdom Metazoa; phylum Arthropoda; class Malacostraca; order Decapoda; family Coenobitidae; genus Coenobita; species Coenobita brevimanus. Next base: position 33,338,437 of record NC_137037.1, read on the forward strand.
GTGTTGTTTTAAACATGAATTTTCATATAAGAAAATACTAAATTCAAACATACTATCATTGTAATAAAATATCCACATGTAAATAACTATAGAAGATGAGAGAGAAGAGAGAGGTATATGTAAGCAGGAAAAGGGAGGTGAAGAGACTGGTGAAGGAGAGTAAGAAGAAAGTGGATGAAGAATTTGGGAGGAATTTGAATGTGAAATGGAGGGAGAGTAAGAAATTGTTTTGGAAGGAGGTAAAGAAAGTAAGGCAGTGTGAAAAGGTAAGCAGTAATGGAGTGAAAGATAGGAATAATAGATTGTTGGTGGAGAAGAGAGAGAAACTGAGGAGATGGAAGGAGCACTTTGAGGATTTGTTGAATGTAGAGAGTGAGAGCAGTGCGAGTATAAGTGGTTGGAGAATGGCTGGGAGAAGAAGAGATGAGTGGAGGGAGGAAGAGATCAGTAGGGCGGAAGTAGTGGAAGCAATGAAGAAGATCAAGATGGGAAAGGCCCAAGGAATTGATGGAGTGTGTGGTGAAATGCTGAGGTATGGGGGTGAGTTTGTTGTGGAGTGGATATGGAAGTTGTGTAGATTGGCTTGGGAAGAAGGAAGGGTTCCAGAGGACTGGAAATCAGGTATATTTGTTCCTTTATACAAAGGAAAAGGGGAGAGAGAAGTATGTGGTAACCATAGGGGTATTTGCCTTCTTAGTGTGACTGGAAAAATATTTGGTAGATTACTCATTGATAGGGTTAGGCATATGATAGAGGAGATAGTTGGAGAAGAACAAGGGGAATTTAGGAAGGGAAAAGAGTGTGTAGATCAGATATTTGTTCTAAGATGTTTAGTGGAGAAGTATCTAGAGAAGGGAAGGAAAGTGTATGCTGCCTTCATGGACTTGGAGAAAGCTTATGACAGAATAGATAGGCAAGGTATGTGGAAGGTATTAATATATGGAGTGGAGGGGAAATTGTTGAGTGCTGTGAGTATGTACGAAGGAGCTAGGGCTACGGTGCGAGTGGATGGTGAGCTGAGTGAGATCTTTGATTTCAATGTGGGACTGAAACAGGGTTGTGCGATGTCTCCATGGCTGTTTAATATATACATGGATGGGGTTGTAAAGGAGGTGCAAGGTAGGGCAGTGGATGTGGGGGTGGCTCTAATGAATGAGAGTGAGATTTGGAAGATTCCGGTGTTGCTGTTTGCTGATGATACAGTACTGTTGAGTGAAGATGAATGAGAGTTGCAAGGTTTGATGAATGAATTTGTAGGACAGTGTGTAAGAAGAGGAATCTGAAAATTAATGTAAGCAAGAGTAAAGTTATGGTGTTTGAGAGGAATTAAGTCACAGAATGTACAGTGAGGTTGGATGGTGAGGATATGGAGAATATGAGTATATTCAAGTATGTGTGAAGAGTAAGGATGGAACTTTGGGGGATGAAGTGCGTGAAAGGGTACAGCAGGGAAGGAAGGTTGTTGGTTCACCGAAAACAGTGATTAGATGTAGGGAGGTGAGTATGGAAATTAAAAAGTCACTGCATGATAGTACTGTGATCCCTACCCTGACGTATGGAAGCGAGGCGTGGACCTTGCAAGAGGGGAACTAGTCAAGAGTGAGAGCAGTGGAAATGAGTTACTTGAGAGGAGCCTGTGGAGTGACATGGAAGGACAGGTTGACTAATGAAGTGAAGGAACGTTGTGGGGTGGATGCGGATGTTGTTGAGGAGATTAGGAGAAGTACATTGAGGTGGTTTGGACATGTGGAGAGAATGGAGGATGAAAGACTGACTAAGAGGGTGTATGTAGGTGAGGTGGAGGGAGGGAGAGGGAGGAGTAGACCGAGGATGAGGTGGAGGGATGGAGTTGAGAGGCATATGAGGGAGGGGGGAGTGAGCTGGGGGGAGGGAAGTTAAATGGTGGATAACAGAGCGACTTGGAGGCGTTTTGTCTGCGGCCACCCTTTGCTGGATTAGGGCGTCGGGCTATAGATGGATAGATAGAAATAATTATGGTGCAAAATGATAAAAAAAGATCTATAATTGAAAACTAAAAAAAAAAAACTTTTGTGAAAAAATTTTGTGATGGAGAACAATGGTTTTCATTTTTTACTTCAGCACCCAAAATTGTAAAAAAGTCATGAAATAATCAAAACTTTTTTTTTTTTCAATATAGGCTATATCTGTGCTATCGCTCCTACCCTTAGGTCACCAGTTTTCTTATTTATTTTAGCAGTTATGCTTTATATACGTGTGTGTGTGTGTGTGTACTACAGAAATCGTTGCATACATGCATGTACTGTACCTGCCTCGGATAATAATAGTAATAATAATAATGTTTGATGTATAAAGGAAGACAAACCAACCAATGTCCTATCTTATGTTCAGTTTTACTTAGACATTGTTTTCGATTTATTAATTATGCCAAAAGAAAAATTATGGTGTGGAACTTTAAAGCCAAATTATCTGTCAATTGATGTAGCAGGGGGCGCTCACAATCCACTCACTTGATGTAGTGTTGCTCTCGGGTGTCTGCCCTTTCCTCTCCTCCATCCTTCTTTCCATCCATCCTCTTGTGTCTTTCTTTCCTTCATTCTTTCTTCTTCCTTCTGCCTGTGGGTGACTCTACACTGAGTGACAAGCCAAATAGTTTCCTGTACACCAGGAAACCATTTACTACGCTGAGTGGTAACCATATAACCAAATTTCGGCTCCTCGTGGTTTAGTGGGTAATAAAGGTGCTCCAATCGGATTGAGCCGGTGAAGGTTTATGTCCAAGGGGTGGTTGGGGTTTATTGCTCACGCAATGCCACTCAGGGATGAGTGAGCCTGGTCACTCTCATCTTAAATGCCAGGACCAACTTTCCTGGCCCCGGGCTCCTATACTCCTTATGGGTCAACGTAGGATTGGAAGATGGATGGATGGATGGAACCTTAAAGCCACAATTATCTGTCAACTGATGTAGCACGTAATAAATGTCAGGTATTTAATCGGTAATCGTCGGTCAGCTTACGTAGTCAGGCCAATCACTGATTTGAATAACCATGCCACACATATGGTAATTAGAAATGAAAGGTGGCAAGTATCACTTTCATTGAACCTTATAGTGATACAAAATAAAACGCGATTCTTTCCCTGTGGTCTTCAAAGGTTTCATATTAAATGCTTGATTACCGGCATTTTTTTTTTTTTTCAAGTTATACAATTAATGGGAATTAAGTCATATAGAATTTAGCGTGATATGTCTTGAAACTTCATAGGAATATTATAAAAATACAATATTCATTATAGGTAAGATGATGTAAATCAAAACTTATGCATGGTCAATTGCTGTGGTCATCCGTAGTCACTTGTAGTATAACTAGAAGAATCAGTCTTCACTGTCATGGTTTTTTGCACTTGCAGCATTCAGAGCAATATTTGGTAGACAAACATTGTGTGCATTTGACTCCTGAACTTTGATTATACTCCTTCCTTTGCCAAGGAGGACTGTTACTATTGGCCTGCCAAATCTTGTGGAAAATGAGCTGACTGACAAGGTATTTTGCCAAGACCAGACCCCCATTTGCCTGATGCACACACGTAGAATAGCATGTTATTCAGTTAATTTGATGATTTTGCTGAAGAAAGGCGCTTCTGTGAATTTTGAAGTGGTACATTAGTGTCTGTTTTGCCATGGTATTGCACCACAGTGTGCAGTGTATGCAGTAATGGAGAAAAATCTGGTAGAGACGAGTCTGAGGCACTGGAGAAGCCTTTTCTCTGAATCTTTGCTGGAGATGAAACACTGGAGCTCTTTTGGTCACGAAGATTCTCAGAGCATCAATAGTGACCAAGGTCTTCATTGGATTCTTTGGCTTCATTTTTCTCATTTGCCACCATTACTTCACTTGATTCACACAGTCTACCAAAGAATTATATATATATATATATATATATATATATATATATATATATATATATATATATATATATATATATATATATATATATATATATAAGTCACAGGCCATGCATGCATCTCAGACTGGTGACTCAAGTGTTGATACAAGAATCCATCTCATTCAGCTGCCGTCTACTGACCATCAAGTCACGGCCTTCCCAACCACAGCCACTTAAGCAGTATATAATTCACTATGATATGATGGATATTATGACTTTAAATATTATTACAGGTTGAAGAAGTTATCATAATACCCAGGAAATTTCAAAGAATATGCCGTATAAATAAACAAAGTAGTAGGAATATGCACTTACGCTCGTAAATGACTAGCATAGGTATTAGCATATGCACATATGCAAAGGCATGATTATCCTAAGACTACTTATGAGATAAACTGAGATAGACAACGAGACCCAGTATTATACACTGCACAACACACACAGACGCAGACGCTACTGATTGACCTGAAAAGCTGTAGGTCTGGTTTATACTTAAATTAGTTTGTTACAACCAGCCTCCATGTGCTTACAATTTAGAAAATATATCAAATTCACATCGACAGCTAACAAAGAAGCATTTGTCTTAATATCTGACATACTTTAATGCCTTTTGTGGTAAAAAATATTAATGGTTGACTGAAACAACGAAGAAAAGGAATATTATATATACTTTATTTTCCATACACTACATATCTACGTTACACTTAAGAATGTAAGAGCAACTTTTCTGAGACGTATCCGAGGTAAACGTCTGATATTAGTCTACATGTTACAATAGGATGTTATAGATACCGAAGGGGGGCGAGTCATTATATAAGGTTACGTGTCGGTGACGTCTGTGTGTTTATATCAGCCTTGCATGGTCACTGAACTGCCATTTTTCATCATGTCATGAACCATCACTTTACAGCTTGTTGCTACTTCGTGTGTTTCTACACTTTCATTTAAAATCAAAGAAAATTATGTTACGATATTAAATGGTTACTAAGCCTCTCCCCAACACTCCGCTACCCCTACTCCCATGCCTCCCAACACAGAGCTACTCCCACTACCCCCCCATCCCTCACGTCCCACCCCTCCCACCACACAACTACCCCCCAATCCCTCAACTACTCCGCACGTTCCACCCCTCCTGTACTCCCAACACTGTTACCAGATCAAATTATTTGCCGCCCCTTCTACCTTCTACGTGGTGTCCCACGCGGAAATTTCTCCAACTGTACGTGTGGTGACGCGTTTGGCAGATTACGACTTGATTTTGACGTTAAAATCTATGGACCACACGAAAAGCAGTGTTTGAGTCACACAAAAACTTTGCCATTGAACACACTATTAATCACTCTATTCTCTATAACTTTTAATGAGGAAACAACGGAAGGGGGAATTATGAGGCTTTATCACTAACCTGTGGACCAGACGAAAAGCAGTGGATGAGTCACGCACACAATTTTTTTTTTCTGGCATATCGACCATTGGGGCCAAAGCCCCTTGTCATTAAGGGCATATATATATATATATATATATATATATATATATATATATATATATATATACACACACTTCCATGCATATATACAGACACACTTTCATGCACACTTACATATATATATAATAATAATATTTATTTTATATATTTTTTTTTATTTCTTTATTATTTCTTGGTTTTATATTTTTTATACATTATATTATAAAGAAAAACCTAATCTAAAGACCCTAAAACTAATCACCTAACAGACAAATCGCTAACCTATACTAAATCCTACAGAGACAAATAGCTAGACCTACACTAATGGTAAAAATACCTCGACTAACAGAACACCATCGACTGCAGATATGTAATGTCTTTCTACATTACATATCTGCACGCATCACCTGGTGACTGTCAGTCGAGGCACAGCCTAATATAGGGGACATCAATATATGAAAGGGAACCAGACGAGTCAGGAACATTTCCATATACGTCAGCTGTCGGCCCTAATTAGCACAACTTGAACAATATGGTATAATCTATTTACATAATTTGTACATAAAAGTGAAGTACCTCGCCCCAAAGACCACCATCGACTATAAGTGCCCAATACCTTTCTATATTGCACAATTGCACTCAGCTGGTGACTGTCAGTTGAGGAACGGGGCTTAATGTAGGGGACATCTATATTAGAAATAGATCAGTGGGAGAAGGAGCTATTTCAAATATGTCAACTGTTAACCCTAATTAATAATACTATATATACGTCTTTACGGTCCATAAAAACCATATCCATATAGTAAAAAAGTCACATCACTCTGATTAGTCCGGTCTCTCTCAAGAAAGCCATCAATTTATCAGTCATAACAACGTCCCCATCACCCAGGATGGTGGAAAGGATGAAAGGGACGTCTGCTGCGCCGCAGTAATTTATAAGTGGGTGCGCACACAAAGCGTGTCCTGCCCTTATACAAGCTGGAAGAACTGGTCTGAATGCATTCGAGGATATTAACTTTCGGTTACAGCTTTCATGTTAACAAGTATGTCTCACATTACCCTTTCGGGAATTGACTTCTTTAGAGCTTATCGTATCTCACCAAGATTTCACAACGATGGAGAATATTTGAGTAGTATCGAGAATGATCACATCACTTAATACTAAGCCTTCTTAATGACGTTCGGATGCTGTTTCATCAGTTAACCAACGTGGGAACGCACAATGGTCGATATTTCGAGGTAACTAAATATATAGAATATTATGTCTTCTGGCACTTTCTCAATTAGCTTTTCTAACACTAAAATGAACTGAGACCGAAAGATAGTCTTTGAATTTACTCAAGTAAGAGGTTATGAAGATTAAGCCAATTTAAATGTTCGTCAGACTCTGCTACCAGCGTATTTTATGGAGGGAGGGGGGGGAGGAAGTGTCTGGAGGGGAGGAGGGAGTGTGGTCGGCTGATGTAATAATGCGAACTACATAATACATAGATGTTCACTTCTAACGTATCTCTATAATACAGAAAATTCATTCTTATTTTATACTTATAATACACTTTTGCTAGATTATAATTATTCACACTTACACTAAATTGTTCTTAATTACTAAATTACAACTATCTTACATCCAAGTTGCACTTATATCTTAACCTAACTTCCTGGCACTACATGGGTCCTTCCTCCGGGAAACAAATTTTCACCATCGGGGTCTTTTCAACACAAGCACTAATACACTTTCCAAGGATGCATAGGCGGATGGGACAGACTTACCGACTTGACTGCGAGTCCCCTTTTAAACACATCTTACTTTGACACTCTCCCCACGATAAGTGGCACCTATCAGTCCACATAATACACAGCGTAAATGAATTTACAAAGAAAAATATATTCAGTGGACAAGAGAAACCCCAGTTAACCTCCTGCATGAGTAATGGCATAGTCACCCAGCTGGGTGGACTCGTACTCTCGTTGCCAAGATCGTCCTAGGGGCGCTTCCCATTCACACTCGCTGTCACTCAGTCTCACTCACACTTCTTCCATTCGATACTTTCGTTTCCAGCCTTCCACCTAGTGACTGACGAGCGCTTGACAGGTCCTGAAGTCGCGACCACACTCTAGGTCGTGTCAACTGTAATGTGAGGGGTAGGCGCGCTCGGCCTCTCAAAGTAAAGTTCTCGTAGTATCACCACTGAACTGGGCTAAGCCCATCTCGACCTTTTTCTCTCTCCCTGAAACAATAGCACTTCACAGCCAATTGTCAGCCAGTCCAACCCGCACATATTTCCTTATCCATTCCATAAACCGTTACACTCTTTAGCCCCACAGACTTATCAACATTCCTCAATGAGTCGGCGAGGAGGCCGTCTTTCACGGGGTGGTAATTGTTCATCTACTGGGTCAGACGTAAAGGCACTTTCTAGGGGTTGCAAAAGCCACTCTTCACTACCATGATAAGGTTTCACCTGCCTGGCAGCTCTCTGGATTCGTTTCCCAGTAAAGACATTCTCCACTATATATACACTGCCGTCCAACAACATTTCCACTACACGATAGGGACCATCCCACTTCACATTTAACTTCCGACATGTACCTGGCACCATTGTTTCCTTTTTAACTCACAACAAGCTTCTCACACCGACAGTCTGATTCTTCCTTCTCCTATTTGCCACGTCTCGGTACCAGCATGCCATCTTCTGGTGAGTTTCCCTGATGAGAGTGTGCACAGTGGCCAACTCGTCTTCTTCGCCGTTGATCAAGGGAAGTCGTGCATTCACCAGTCTGGGAGGATGGCGGGAGAAGAACGCGAAGTATGGCTGCTGACCAGTTGAGGTGTGAATAGCCTGATTCATGACAATCTGACGTGGTTGAAGCAGTTGCGGCCACCGAAGGGGGTGTCCTTGACATAAGGCAGTGAGGACTGATTTGAGGGTACGGTGCATCCTCTCTGTGATCCCGTTGCCTTGAGGATGGTAAGGGGTTGTGTAGTATAAAGTAATGTGATGTTGCTGGCAGAATTTCTGAAAGTCTCGACTGGTAAATTCGCCTCCTTTATCCAGGACAATATTCTGAGGTGATCCGAAATCTGCCACATATTGCCAAAGTTTGTCTGTTATGTGTGCAGAGTGGTCTTTAGGGGGAAGAACCTAACAAAGCAACTGTAATGATCTATTACTGTAAGGACATATCGGTAACCCTGGATTCCAGCACCCATATCAGTAAGATCTATTCCAATCCTCTCCAATGGCTTATTTACTAGAGGCAGTTCTTTCCACTGTTGCTGCAATCCAGTGTCCCTTTTGAATCTTTGACAAGTAATGCACTTTTTAACATATTCACATACATCAACTTTGAGATTCTGCCAATAGTATAACTCCTCTGCCTTCTTGATAGTTTTCTTTTGCCTAAGATGTCCTGACAATTCATGTGTGTGTGTTGGAGCGCTTGTTTAACTAATGCACAAGGGACTATGAGACTGTAATGCAGGCTTCCATCTGCCTTCTCTTTCACAAAATATAGAACTTCATCTACAAGAGGAAACTGATCTAAAGTAGCCTTGGGCAGTCATTTGGTTGGGACTGCTCCACCCTCAAGATATCGTGCTTGTTCTTCTCACACAGGTTCGTCTCTATGGTGGGCCTTCATTTGTTCTTGATCTAACCCGAGTCAGGTGGCTTCAGGTGGACGGACTACTACTCGAACTGGGCATGACAGCTGGTCCGCTACAAAGTTGTTCTTACCTTTGAGGTACTGGATGTTATAATTATTCTCTCACATTTCTAGTATCCACCAGTTCATTCAAGGCGGTTTAGTTTTCATTTTGAATATACTAGTGAGAGGTTGGTGGTCAGTTATTACAGTGAAACAGGCACCCCACAGATAATGATGGAAATTACAACACGCAAAGAACTACAGCTAGTGCCTCTTTATCTGTCTGAATATTGAATCTCACAGGGGCTCAACTTTTTAGAGAAATACCCGACCAGTTTGTTAGTCCCACCTGATTGAATCTGACTCAGGACTCCGCCAACGTGGGTGTTACTGGTGTCGGTGGTGAGTATGAATGGTTGTTCTATCTCGAGCTTTAACCAAGACAGGGTACTGATGAGACAAGACTTTAGATGTTCAAAAGCTTCCTGACATTCGTCCGTCCAGATAAACGTTACTCGAGGTTTAGATAGGTTGGTGAGAGGCACAGCAATTCTAGCAAAGGAGAGAATATGCCTTCTATAGAAGCCACACATACCTAGGAAGCGACGTACAGTCGTCAGCACAAACTCGTTGCAAGCCTGCTCGCGTGATGTGGTCGTTTTGTCTGGCAACAGTGTATGGGAACTAGTTGCCACACAGGCTCTTTTTATGCTTTAAAAACGTGTTTGTAAGAATTAGTACTCTAAATCGTCCATAATGGAATATCTTTATGTCTGATTAGCATAAAAATGTGCAAAAGACGACAGATGAATATTATGGAATGATGAAACTCCCGCTCTCTCCCCCATACCCTTCCTGATGACCCTCCCCAGCCTAACTCTGACCTCACCTCCCCCTCCCTCCTGCTGCCTTTCATCTCCACTCCCCTCTCTCTGTCCTGTCTACCTTATATTATCCACGGAACTAATCTGCGTAATGAACTGCACTCTTCTCTGTTTCTTGTCTATTCCTGTAACCTTTTTGCTCCTTAACATTGAAGATTTTCTTGCCATGCAACAGTCTTTTTCTCCCACTCTCTGTTCCAAACATGATACAGCAATTGGAAACATTATGGTTCTGATACTGCTTCATGAATCGGTGAACAGTGGAGAATCAGAACATTTTTCCTAGAAAGAGAGATAGACTATTAGGAGGAATGGGACCAAAATTGTTTAATTCCGCCTACCGAAATAATAGCCACCGACTGCCAGGCTCACTCAAACAAACACCAGTAAGGAATACATCACAAGAGCGAGACCTCAATGTTCCTATATCTCTCGGCTGTTGGTAGTGTCAAAAGGTGGAGAAAAGAAAAACAACTGAAATAAAAGAAGTGGAAAGGAGACGGGGAGAAAGAGAATGGGACTCGAACAGGAAGGAATAATGATGATAAAACTTTGATATAGTTGGTAGTACTGCAAGCAAATGGGAGTAGGACAGGCTGGGTTTAATAAAAAGTCAGAAGAGAATTGCGATGCGCCAATAGAGTTAGTGCCGTGGATAAATGAATGAAGGTAGAGAGGGTGGGGAGAGAAGAAAGTGAAGAGGCATGAACGTGGGTGGGGGGTAGAAGAGGGAGGGAGGGATGGGGTGGGGATATCAGAAGCAGTAAGGGGGAGAGAGGAAGGGAGTTTAGACACGGTTATAATGAGGAATACCAAAGTATTGCGCTCATACGTCGTTCCATAACATTCTTCTTACAACTCATGCACCTTGTTATACTAATCAAATACTGTACTGTATACAGAATACTGTTCTAGCAATCACTAGTACCACTTCTTAAAAACACGCCTTTAAAGTGTATAAAAGTCTATGTGGCAACTAGTCCCCTTACACTGTTGCCATACAAAATGACTCACATCACGCGAGTAGGCTTGCAGCGAATTTATACTGACGACTGTACATCTTTCACTGTAGTGGGTGCTTTCATCTTCGCGATCGCCTCTACCTTCTTCAGGTCAGGTTTGCTTCCATCCGCTGAGATTTTGTGGCCCAGAAAAATAACATCTTTAAGACCAAACGTGCACTTACTAAGATTCAGTTTTACACGATTTTCAGTAAGTAGTTGGGAAAGTTGCCTCAGGCGATCTAGTAATGTAGGAAAGTCATGAGCCCAAATAATCAAGTCATCCAAGTAATTTGTGATCCATCCTTTCTATAGGAGTGACGTAAGTACTGAAGCCATCCACCTGGAAAAGATTGCAGGGTAGCAGTTAAGACCAAATGGGAGCCATCTGAATCTATACAAAGTAATTCCATCACTGAAAGTAGTAAGGTCGCGGCTTTCTTCATCTAGCATGATTTGGAAGTAAGCTTCTCACATGTTGAGGGTGACATAGTATTGATGACTGGCTGCTTGTTTTACTGATTCTTCCCACGGAGGAAGAGGATAAATGTCAGTAGCAAGATGTTTGTTGCCATGTCGGTAGTCTAAGCACACCCGTTTACTCCCATGAGGTTTATTCACTAATACTATGGGTAACAACCAGGGCGCTGTTGATCGTTCTCTGATTTCCCGATCTTCCATGTCTTGAAGCATGTTCGAAATAGTCTACTTGGCCTGCTCGGGGTAATGGTACATTGGTCCACGACTGGGCTGGGGATCAGCCACCTTAATGTGCGCGGGAGGGCCATTGATAGTCCCTCTTTCTCGTCAAAGATGAAAAGGGGGTCATGACTGAGTAATAACTGTGACAGGTCTTTATGCTGAGCCTTGGTGAGATGTAGCCACTTTTGCTTCTCGACGAGTTCTTTTAACCTCTGTTCACGTGTCCCGCTCTCTCGCTTGATCATTTTGCAGTAGCAGGTCGTTATGGATTTGGGTGGTGGTGTTAATTTCGCAAGGGGGGTTGTCGATTTTCTCATAATATCCAACAATCGTGCCCTTCTTATATGTCTTTTCCTGCTTAGTGGCATTAGTGAGCAGTAGGTGGAAGGTGTTTTCTGAACTTACTTGGACTAGATAGGGGTGACTGTTTGCACGGAGGGATGTGAGTTTATGAATTAAGAATGCTTGATATTACTTGAAAATAGAAACAAGGGATTGACTTGTGAAAATCAAGTAGTAAGTTTTACTTTATGCCGGCTTACTTCGCCGATTCTCTAAGGACGAGAATTTATCAACTTTCTCAACAGTACACAGCAGAGACTAATTACTCATGCATGCTGTTTGTTAGTACTGTTAGCCTCTTGAGAAAGTGACTCCACCCCTGACAATCAATAACTAATGCTAATAGTAATAAACAGGTTCTTGCCAGTGCTTAACTCCTGGCTGGCACAACGGATTTAAGTTTGATACAAAAGAACTGGCCCAAGTACCAGTTATGAATATTGTAAAGAGTTTGTGCAAGCTAGGAGCGTCAACTAAAATAAGCTTAAAGTGGAGAAATAAAACACAAGTCTAATTACATTAAGCTCAAAGAAAAGAACTGTAAATTTTTTTTATTACAGTAAATTAAATTTACGTTATATGAATCTCAAAATGAATTCAAAAAGGGAAAATCACAGTCACTAGGGGACTGATGAATTCAAATAACAAGAGAATACACTCACTCGCTCATTCAAAAGTTTATTAAACTTAAGCCTAGAAAAATGAACAGAAATACTGGTCAGTGAAGGGGAGCCGAAACGAAAGTCTGGGCGCCTGTGATGAACATCAAAACGCTGCTATTCGCTGTAAGCCCGCTTCGCCAATTCACCGTCTAGGTGGAGATTAAGGAACTCACTGTACAATGGAGGCGCTGCTCTATGCTGGGCACAAACGGTCCTATCCTCGAGGCGACTCAAAGCTGGCTGAGTTCAAACTAGGAAAGGGGACGAGAGATGGCCGTGTTCACCGGAAGTAGGCGTGGCCTAACTTCAACAGTCAACGGAAAGAGGGGGAACGATATAGGCTCACAATAAATCACTCAGTGAAAGCACTAATGTCGTGGATAAGAATGGTCACTTGTAAAACAGTGACCAATGTTCTGAAAACCATCCCGATTGAAGTGAATATGAGGACGGTTGAACTGAGTGATGTCCAGTGGGAATTCCACTAGAGCTCATGGTTTTCTCATCAAAGTACAATGTCATGAATTTTTATAAATACACTTGCGCGAATTTGTGACATTATGCCCCATCATAATCAAATTTTTCTTCAGAGAAATTTTACGATATTCATACATATAAATCATAAGTCAGTCACACAAGATCCACACTGTGGTGTGTGTACTATTCTGCTACAGGAGAAAATTACAGTCGCAAATGGGTGAAAAAACCTCGTATTTACGTTAATAGTAGCAAGCTTGATTTAAAAACTCCGTGACGATGGTGAAAAATCCTGTACTCAGGTCAAACTGAGCAAAAAGTTCGTTACATTTACATTAAGATCTAATTGTTATGTATCGCGATGTATGTAATACACGGTGTAGCTGTGACAGTTGTGGTGTAACTTGTTTTTTTTTTTTTTAATGCAAGGAAGTAGGAACCAAAGGCCATGAGCCTGCAATAAAAGTTCCCTCCAAGAGAAAAACAAAATACAAGAGAGAGCCAAATTCAAGATCCATTCATTTCGAGATGCCTGGACACACTGCGTTTGAAAGACTGGAGATCATAGGCAGCAGGAAATACAGACAGAGGGAGACAGTTCCAGAGTTGACTTGTTGCATAAATGAAGGAGTGGGAGTAACGGTTAACTCTTGCATTAGAGAGTTGGACAGAAAAGGGATGAGAGTTTGCTGCTAGGCAGGTGCTACACACCCGTCGTAGAGGTGGGGGAATGCATGCAGACAGTTCAGAGGAGCAGTGACCATTAAAGCAGTGATAGAAAAGAGATAAAGATGCAACAGTGTGGTGAAGAGACAGAGGTTGAAGGGAGTCAATAAGAAGAGGAGAGTTAATGAGACAAAAAGCCTTTGACTCCACCCTATTGAGAAGAGCTGTACATGGGGAGCATCCCCACCCATGAGAGTTGTACTCCACACAGGGGTGGATAAAACCCCTGTATAGAGTCAACAATTGTGTAGGAGTAAAGAATGAACAGAGTCGGCTTAACACACCCAATCTCTTGGAAGCAGATTTTACAAGAGATGTAATATGATCTTTCCTATGGGTAAAATGATATAATACAAATCAATTGTAAACAGAGACGATGAGGCAGAAGAAAAGAGGTGGCAGTGATGATCAGCTGATCTGCACGACAAAACTGCTACACCTGCCAGCTGCACCTACAAAATCAATGAAGGTGGAGCATCAAAAGTGTCAGTGCAACAAACTCTTTTTATTAACCCGCGGCGTCCCATCGACGTACTTCCACGTCCTCACGTTATGTCACTGCCAATCCCGTTGACGTACTTCAACGTCCTGCAATTGCAAGGTTCATAATTTCCACAATTTTCAAAATTCGCGCGAGATTTTCGATTCGCCCACGTACCCAAGCCTCCCCTACCTGCCCCCAGGCGGGCAGCGTCTCAGACCCCGCGTGACCTGCGCTCGCCCTTGTCTCAGTCACTCACCTGTTAGCAGTGACCCAGGTCAGACATGGCGCGTAAAGGTCTCTCAGATGACGAAATACAATCCGCCCTGGATGCCTTCACTGGAGATAGTGATTCTCCACTTGATGATGATGTGGTGGATCGAGATTATGTGCAGCCTGAGGAGGAAATAACAAGCAGTGATGAGGAGGTCCCTTCGCCCCGGAAAAAACGGTATGTCACGTATCGTAAGGCAAGGGAAGGCCAGCCTGCACCCAAAACACCTGCATGGACCTCTCTCCATCCCCTAGAGAGAGATTCTGATGAGGACGAGGATGAGGATGATGACGATGACGGCGGCTTAAGACGTGATGTTGCTCGTGGTTGGGGAAGGAAAAAATCTCACCCCGAGGATCAGAAGGTGGGGCGAGAAGGCAAATAAAGTATGGCCTAGTGTTTTGTCTGGGGAAGGCGAAAGTGGTGTGGTGGGAGTGCGGGGTGAAAGGGAAGTGGTGTGAGGGAGGCAGCACGAGCACGTGGTGCACGTAGGCCTAGGGGAGAGGAGGTGGAGCCACTCCCCAGCACGTCTTTTGCCATACAATATTCCCAAACTTCCTCCACACAGCCCCAGGATGTGGGGAAAGGAAGGAAAGGGAAGGGAAAGGGTAAAGGAAAAGGGAGAGGGAAGAGAAGTGCGAGTGATGAAAAGCGCCGCTCTCCACCTCCCCCACCACCACCAATGTTGCGTTGTGCCTTCAGCCATGTTTCAGAGAGTACCATAACTTCCTACACTACTGAAACTGTGTGGGATGGCGATATGACGCTCAGTATAATGGTAAGGCCAGTCAGTATGTGCCAAGTCTTATATAAACTTGAAATGGGTGTAATGTTTGCAGGAAAGTAATGTATAAGTTGAGAAATAGTGTAAGTTGAACGAAGTGATATGAAAACTACACCCACTGTATAAATCTGCGAAAATATGACGCTCAGTATAACACTCTGGTCAGTAAATATGTGATAGCAAGAATATAAAGTGGAAACGGGTGTAATGTTAGCATGAATAAAACGTATAAGTTGAAAAATAGTGTAAGTTGTAATAATTGATGTCACGAGTACACCCACTGTGTAAATCTGCGAAAATATTACACTCAGTAGAACATTCTGGTCAGTAAGTATGTGATAGGAATTATATAAAGTGGAATTTGTTGTAATGTTAGTAGTAAGGTAATTTATAAGTTGAATACTAGTGTAAGATGAAACAAATGATATCGCGATAACACTCACTGTGTAAGTACGCGCTAATATGATGCTCAGTTGAATCGTAAGGTCTGAAATTATGTGATATCAATTATATCAAGTGTAAACATGTGCAATGTTAGTGGAGAATTATTATATAAGTACAAAAATAGGTTGTAAGTTGAAACAGTAGTCATAGCGACTTCACCGTGTGTGTTATTATGCGCTATTATTACGCTAAATATTTACGTAAGGCCTGAAATTATCTCAAAACAGTTCTATAAAGTTGAAAAGTGTATAATGTTATTAGGAAAGTATTATTTAAGTAGAAAAAACACAATACGAGTTGAAACAACAGTCACAGCGAGTTCACTCACTACGTAAATAAGCACTAACATTACGCTAAATGTTATCGAAAGGCCTGTGAATACGTAAAAACAGTTCAATAAAATGTAAAATGGTATAATGTTATTGTAGAAGTATTATGTAAGTAAAAAAAATGATATGTATCATGATTTTCGACTGTTAGCGATTCATCGTGACCAGTCTGCCCGATTTTGCTCGTTTCGCACGATGGTACAATGCTTATTTCAGCTCTATTTTTGTATAAAATCCAATTTACTCTTTTATCACATGTTTTTATGTTTGTAATAAATACATATCTACTTACTTTCATTGGTTTCCCAGACTTATATTACCATAGAAAACGTTAGAGGCTCAGACCACCTACAGAGAACACGGTGCCAGGTGTGACCAAGGCATACCTGTTTAAGGCAATTATGGACCCCGGGGAACAATTTCTTTGTGACTGACCATTGTTTCTGACCAAAAGCGAAAGTTTTAGCAAAAAAAATTTGGGTCCAAAAATGGTCGGGATTGGGGGGTACCATTGGTGAGAAAGTGGTCGGGACGGGGCGGGTTAAATTACAATTTCTCTCTCTGCCTAGTAGTCAGTACATGTGCTACAAAAAGTACGACCTAGCCGAAAATTTTAAGTGACAGCCAAGCTTTGTACATTCGAGGTCGCCTTTTTTTTCTTATTGCATACATTATTAACCAGGAAACGTAGTCCCAGGACAGAATCTCAAAGGACCCTTGTAGTTTACTGGTTAAACCTACATTTTTATTAACCAGGAAACGTGGTCCCAGGACAGAATCTCAAAGGACCCTTATAGTTTACTGGTAAAACCTACATTATTATTAACCAGGAAACGTGGTCCCAGGACAAAATCTCAAAGGACCCTTATAGTTTACTGGTTAAACCCTACTCTACACTTACGATTAATATTGGCAAGCTGAGAATCCCTACACAATCTTGGGCAGGTCACATTTCAACACCCACTGTGTGTGTGAACCCTTTTGTGGATAATGTGCATTCTCTGGGAATCCTGAGAGAGGCCCACAGCTTGAGACACCACAAGGTAATTCAAACACAGGCTCGGATTGTCCTTACGGGGGGTCTCGAACTTCCCCTTTTTCCTACGATATACATGTATATACAGGTCCTGGACGTAAGGTGTCCTGGGGGATCAACGGATGAGACGTCAGGTCTGCACCTACATCACCACTGCCCTCTCTTTCAACTAACTCAGAGATTATGGGCGTGGATTCAAACGGCACGGAAAGGACATGTCCCTGATTGGTGGTACGTTGACACACATTGCAGGAACGCAC
The DNA here is from genome assembly GCF_032717465.1 of Coenobita brevimanus. Taxonomy (NCBI): domain Eukaryota; kingdom Metazoa; phylum Arthropoda; class Malacostraca; order Decapoda; family Coenobitidae; genus Coenobita; species Coenobita brevimanus. The sequence goes on from NC_137037.1 coordinate 33,355,877, forward strand.
AAAGCTATCTATTTCTTGTCCCATTCCTGGCCAGAAAAAGTCAGCACGCATAGGGCCCTGGGTTTTCCTTTTGCCCATGTGACCTCCTGAGGCTGAATAATGACCCCATTCTAACACTGCTTGGCAATACTTAGCGGGAATGACAAACTGCAGTCGAACCTCACACTTGGGTGTTTGAGACTCATGGTACAGCCGTCCTTGTTTATGAAGGAACCTGGCTTGACCTCCCCATGAATACTTTATCACTCTACCCTTTTATTTCTTCTGCACGGCAGCAAGTGTTGGGTCAGACTGTTGTTCTTGGGCAACATCTTGGCTACAAATCAGATCTTGCGACGATGCAACAATGGTCACCTGGGTGACACAGTTCAGAGCCTTGGCTATGGCTCATGTTACTGCAGCCGAAGTCTGAGTAGCGTCATCTACGGTGCAACTATACTTGGCACCGGGTATGTTGCCTATTATTAGGTCAAAGAAAGGTTTTGGCATGACAACTGCGACTGTCATACCAGTGTAAAATGGAGATGCCACCTGGATATGTGCCTCAGGGAACAATCTCACTGATCCATCAATAAGCTGAGCTTGGATCTGTTGACCTGTGTATTCCTCAGGCCGAACTAGACACTGCCTGACAGAGCAACCTGAGGAACCATTGTCTCTCAGGACCCCTACAGGAATGCCTCCCACAAACTCTGACTGAACAAGGAAGGCACTGTTACATGTGAGAGGGCCTGTGGAGGAAGAGGCCAGCCATTGATAAGGCTGCTGAATGAACGATGCGGCAAACATGGTGCCCTGAGAGGTCGTACTCACCACCTGGGGAGATGGAGCATTGACCACCTGTGGCAGAGAGTTCACTGTCGCTGGGGGACTAGTGAACTGTGGGGAAGTACCTGTGCTGCTAGGGACGACACCAACGTACTGCTGTTGAGGAATAAAGGCTGCGTTCGACTCCTGCCTCCGATACACTAGGGCTGGAGCTGAAAAGGAGAGTCCCAACTGTTGATTGCGTGGCTGATACTGCTGCTGGCAAGGGTACTGCCTGTTGTAACGCATCCAGTCAGGTTTCTGAGTATTTTGACCCTGGTCCTTCTTCTGCGGTTTGCTTGGACCTTGGCCATTATTCTGAGAACGGCCTTGATGCTGTTCAGTCTGAGACGGTTTCCCAGATTTGTCAGCTTTCATGTTCCAGGTGTGTTGCTTACGAGTTTGATACCCGTATGCAGTGAAGAATGCACCAGCCTTCTCCACCATTTGGCTGGTATCCCTTACCTGGCAGATCTTAAGCTGAGCCATAAGCTCAGCAGGCCATGACTTTTCTAGCTGTTTGCACAGCATAAGGTCAATTATTCCCTCTTGAGTGGGAGGGGTTTCATCTTTCTCCCTCCACTCATCTATGTACGCAGTAAGCCGATCAAGAAACTGGGCAGCAGTCTCTTTATCTTGTAGACGCGCCCTCATAAACTGACTCCTGGCATCGTCAGGTGTGAGACCGTACGCTTTGATGAGTGTGGCCTTCATCATCTCATACGTGAGATCGTCTCCACGAATTCTGTGGAGAATATCAAGGGCAGGGCCCTCAAACATGCTAAGAAACTGGAGTCGTTTAGCTGTCTCATCCAGCTGGTACAGCTGCACCATATCTTCAAAACGAGCTATGAACGGCTCGATTCGCTAGCCTTCCTTGTATGAAAGAAGCTTGAGGTGCGGGGTTGCCAGAACATGTGCAGGGAGAGCGCTCGTGGAGCTTGGGTTACTGCACCACATGTGTCTCAAGCCAAGGAGTCTTGCTTGAGCTTCAGCACCTCAAGTTCATGTTTCTCACGTGCCTCGCGCTCGGCACGTTCGTGTTCTTGTTCTCTCTCGTTGTTCTCACTCGTATTTGCGTTGTTCTCGCTCGTGTTCACGTTCTCTCTCTCGCTGTTCGCATTGTTTTTGCTTGTGTTCACGTTGTTCTCGCTCGTATTCGTGTTGAATTCTACGCTCTTCATGGGCATCATTCTCACGCTGCTGTTTGTAACTAAACCGTGAGAGCACATATTCTTTACTTTGTTGGGGATCAGTAAGCCCCATATCTTTGGCTTCCTGTACATATATATTAGTGGTCATGATGCTAACTCAACCAAGGCTGAGTGGACTAAAGACTGAGTACTGACTGCTATTTTGCAGAGAAATACTAATAATCAAAAGTAAAGAATATAGGCACAAGCTGGTGCTGACCAGTTTTATGTAGTTAAACTAATAAAGAAAATAAGAAGGGGAAAAATGCAACTGACTGAGAAAACTATTACATAAAATTAATAGAGATGAATCAATAACTACCAGTAAGATAGTGCCTATACTCTTTAATGATAACAAATACCTAGGTGTGAGTGAGTATTATTTCGCAAATAACTTTAGAGCTAGGAGTTAATATCTTGGAAAGAGGTCGCCAGTTGTCATGGCGGGATGTAAATTTATGAATAAAAAGTTACTAAATATTCCTTCAAAATAGAGACAAGGAATTGACTTGTGAAAATCAAGTAGTAAGTTTTACTTTATGCCGGCTTACGTCGCCGATTCTCTAAGGACGAGAATTTATAAACTTTCTCAACAGTACACAGCAGAGACTAATTACTCATGCATGCTGTTTGTTAGTACTGTTAGCCTCTTGAGAAAGTGACTCCATCTCTCACAATCAATAACTAATACTAATAGTAATAAACAGGTTCTTGCCGGTGCTTAACTCCTGGCTGGCACAACAGATTTAAATTTGATACAAAAGAACTGGCCTAAGTACCAGATATGAATATTGTAAAGAGTTTGTGCAAACTAGGAGCGGCAACTAAAATAAGCTTAATGTGGAGAAATAAAACACGAGTCTAATTACATTAAGCTCAAAGAAAAGAATTGTAAATTTTTTTATTACAATAAAAAAAAATTACATTACATGAATCTCAAAATGAATTCAAAAGGGGAATTCACAGTCACTAGGAAACTCATGAATTCAAATAACAAGAGAATACACTCACCTGCTTATTCAAAAGCTAAACGTAAGCCTAGAAAAACGAACAGAAATACTGGTCAGTGAAGGGGAGCCGAAACAAAAGTCTGGACGCCTGTGATGAACATCAAAACGCTGCTATTCGCTGTAAGCCCGTTTCGCCAATTCACCGTCTAGGTGGAGATTCAGGAACTTGCTGTACAAGAGGCGCTGCTCTACGCTGGGCACAAACGATCCTATCCTCGAGACAACTCAAAGCTGACTGAGGTCAAACTAGGAAAGGGAACGAGAGATGGCCGTGTTCGCCGGAAGTAGGCGTGGCCTAACTTCAACAGTCAATGGAAAGAGGACGAACAATATAGGCTCACAATAAATCACTCAGTGAAAACACTGATGTCGTGGATAAGAATGGTCACTTGTGAAACAGTGACAAATGTTCTGAAAACCATCCCGATCGAAGTGAATTCGAGGATGGTTGAACTGAGTGATGTCCAGTGGGAATTCCACTAGAGTTTGTGGTTTTCTCACAAAGTACAATGTCACGAATTTATATAAATACACTTGCGCGAATTCGTGACACTGTTATGACTGAATTTGGCTTGCAGGTGAACAATCAAGTTAGTTCCTGGGTCTTCTCTTACAAGGACGGGCACAAATTTGGACTGATAGGGACTAAGCTTTTCCACTGTAAGGAGGCTGATTTGAGTATAAAGTTGCAACGGATTCGTGACCACTGCAGGGTTCACCTTTACTCTTTCGACTTTGTTCTTCTGGCAAGGAATGTGATTTACTACGTGAGAGGCGCCTCCCCATTCCATGACTCTCCTTTCGCCATTCCAAATAATGGGGGCTTGACTCAATATGTCACACCTGAGGAGGAGGTCAGCGTTGATGTATGAATTAGGTACTACCGGGAACCACTGTTTGTGAGTTATTATGTTACCGACCTCAGTTTCAGTTCACAGCATTCCTAAAATTCTCATAGGTGCACCTGTGACTCCTTGTAATTGAGGACAGTTTCACCGTGAATGTATCTCTCCTCTTAGTCGCTTGGCAGTCGATTCCTTTATTAGTGTGTAACTGCTTAGTGTGAATCAACTAGTGCCTCTACCACCTTCCCATTGGCAATGATACTAATGGTGAGAGAGGTATGACCACCAGCTAGTCATATTCTCGGACTAGGGTCCTGGGAAATGTACATGTTAGGATTAGCCTGGATTGAGGCTTCCTCCTTACATCCGGGGCACCCGTGGTTTCCCCAAAGACATCCGGGTCTTCGGCAGTCAAAACAACAACCAGGTGGGGGTTTTCGTCACACTCTTGCAAACCGTGGGACGTTGCTCGGCAGTGACTACAATATTTTCAGCAGGGGGTTTCCTGATCACTCGCCTGCCTCATACTCAATAGCTCTTGATTTGTTTTTACTTCCTGCACTTGAGCTCTCAGTTCCTCCATTTCATTCTTAGTTTCCACCATTCTTTTTTTTTATGCGAAGAAGAAGGAACCAAAGGCCATGAGCCCGCAATTTACAGTTCCTTCTAAGAGAAAAACAAAATACAAGAGAGAGTCAAATTCAAGATCCATTCATTTCGAGATGCCTGGACACACTGCGTTTGAAAGACTGGAGATCATAGGCAGTAGGAAGTACAGACAGAGGGAGACAGTTCCAGAGTTGACCTGTTGCATAAATAAAGGATTGGGAGTAACGGTTAGCTCTTGCATTAGAGAGTTGGACAGAAAAAGGATGAGAGTTTGCTGCTAGAAGGGTGCTACGCGCCCGTCATAGAGGTGGAGGAATGCATGCAGACAGTTCAGAGGAGCAGTGACCATTAAAGTGGCGATAGAAAAGAGATAAAGATGCAACATGCGGTAAAGAGACAGAGGTTGAAGGGAGTCAGTAAGAAGAGGAGAGTTAATGAGATGGAAAGCCTTTGACTCCATCCTATTGAGAAGCGCTGTATGTGGGGAGCCTCCCCACATATGAGAGTTATATTCCACACAGGGGCAGATAAAACCCCTGTATAGAGTCAACAGTTGTGCAGGGGTAAAGAAAGAACGGAGTCGGCTTACCAAACCCAATCTCTTGGAAGCAGATTTTACAAGAGAAGTAATATGATCTTTCCAAGATAAGTCCCAAGTAAATGAAACCCCAAGCATGTTCAAGGATGATGCAGGATTAAGCTGAATATTATTAAACATTAGTGGGTACAGTATACCTATGGAAGATTTTGACAGGTTGATAGGTGTAAGAACTGAGTCTTAGATGCATTAAAAACAACAAGATTATTTTTACCCCAGTCAGAGATACAAGCCAAGTCAGACATTAGGTGTGCCATAGCCTCATCCCTTGTTTGCTGAAGTAACTGCTGAGATGGGCATTGCAGGAACCGAATGGAAAGGTGAAGGGTGGAGTCATCAGCGTATGAGTGGACAGGGTTAGATGTACAGCTTAGGTCAATGATGAATAAAAGGAAGAGAGTTGGTAATAGGACAGAGCCCTGAGGAACACCACTGTTGATAGATCTAGAAGAAGAACGATGGCCGTCTACAATAGCGGCTATAGAACGACCAGAAAGGAAGCTAGTGATGAAGGCACAGATAGAAGGATAGAAACCGTAAGAGGGCAGTTTGGAAATTAAAGATTTATGCCAGACTTGATCGAAAGCCTTTGAGATGTCAAGTGCAATGGCAAAGCTTTCGCCAAAGTCCCAAAAGGAGGATGACCAGGAGTCTGAAAGGTAGGTGAGAAGATCGCCAGCGGGGCGTCCCTGACGGAATCCGTACTGACGATCAGAAAGAAGGTTGTGAGAGAATAGATAACTTAAAATTTTTCTATTGAGAATTGACTCAAAAACTTTTGAAATACAGGACGTTAAAGCAATTGGACGATAGTTGGAGGGTTGGGAGTGGTCACATTTCTTTGGGACTGGCTGAATGAGAGCAAACTTCCAACAAGAAGGAAAGGTACAAGTTGACAGACAAAGGCGAAAGAGTTTGCCTAGGCAGGGTATATGCACAGAAGCACAGTTCTTGAGAACAACAGGAGGGACTCCATCAGGCCCATATGCCTTGTTAGTATTCAGGCCAGTGATGGCAGAAAATACATCAGCTGAAAAAATTTTAATGTCAGCCATGAGGAAGTCAGAGGCGGGAAGTGATGGAGGAACAGCACCGGAATCATCTAAGGTGGAACTGGAGAAGAAAGTCTGTGCGAAGAGATCTGCTTTATCAGTAGAAGAAATAGCTACAGAACCATCAGAGTAGAAAAGAGGAGGGAAGGATGATGAGGTAAAGTTGTTAGAAAGGTTTTTGGCAAGGTGCCAAAAGGAGCAGGAAGAATTCGAGTTGGAGAGTTGAGAGCATTTAGTATGGATGAAATTATTTTAGCAGAGCGAAGAACAGACTTAGCACGATTTCGGGCAGAAACGTAAAGATGATGTGATTCAGGGGTGGGTTGACTCCGGTACCTTTTGTAGGCCCTCTCCTTGTTGCAGACAGCATTAGAAAAAGCATGATTAAACCAAGGCTTTCTTGCGTTAGTCAAACGATATGAGAAAGGAATGTATGCTTCCATGCCTGAGAGAATAACCTCCGTAATGTGCAAGGCACACTGAGATGGCTCCTGGCCATGGAAGCAATAATCATTACTGGCCGGGCCTTCAGGAATGGAGGGAGTGGAACGTGTGCCGGTCTTTTCCCTGTTACTACTATTCTTCACTGGTACCGCGTTGACTTGAGTGGACCGTCTCTCTTCCAGTAACTGTCATTCATGTTGCATATATTCAAGGAATTTGCGCGATGGGTACTCATCCTCTAGAAATCCCTCTAACTTCTCGCTTAAAGCAGAAAGTAAGCCATACCACAGCTTCTTCTCTATTCATTGGTCTCAATTAGGAAATTTCTCATTAGGGAAGTTTGATTCGATTACTGCATGTTGACAAATGAACCTATGGGTGAAAGCCTGGGATGATTCTCTCCAGTCATAGTTCATTGCCTCCAATTCCTGCCACACATGATCGACACTGACCTCTATTGCAAACTCTGTCCTAAAGAGATGAGGAGATGTTTAAGTGTTAGCCAGGAGTCTGTTTGATGGTTTCCTTGATGGTTGTGTATAAATATGGCAAACTCCGAACTGACCCTACTCTTAGCGATTTGCATGCGGGTGGAATCGTTTGGGTCGCACTGTTCCATTAATTCGAAGAACATTTCTAATCTGGCCATTGCATCGAGTCCTTGCAACTGGTGGAGTTCCAAGATTGGAATATCCCGGGGCTTAGTGTGAACCTTCTCCTTCATTCTCATGAACGAGTGAGGGGTTGAATGTGATGATTGAAAAAGGGTGGCAGGGAGTAGTGGGGGCTCCATCTCTTCTAGCTCTCTTGCTATTCTATATCTCACTAATCGCTCATCCTCCCTTTTCTCGGACTTAGGTCTACAACTGGCAGTACCATATCTACTCAAAACGCAAAGAGGAAGGGGGATCTAACCTGTTCATACGATGATCTGAGAAAAATGTTCTTGCCCTCACTCCATGGGCTCGATACACTATTAGTTCTACACCCGAGATTTCCAACGATCGAGGAATCTGGCTATGGCCTACTAGAGATGCTTTTAGCATGTTACTTGGGACTGTTAATCATATAAGATTGGCGGGCCTCTAGTGCACCTGGTTATGGAGAATATTTATTATCCCACCGCTCTAGCCCCCAGTGTATTGCCGAGACTTTTAATGAATATCTCACTGTTAAGACACCAGAATGTTACAATGATTCCAGTCCCACAAACCTTTGATGTCACTACAATTTCTCCTCTTACAACAATTTCTTATATCACTGTTTAGCGTTGGAGTATAAATCACCAGGATGCGCACTGAATATAAAGTTGAGAATACAGTGGTGTCAGTTGGTAATGGGTCTTTAGTAATAGGTGGAATTTCTATGCCGGTTCTAGTTTCCTTATTCAATTCATGGTTGTATTATTATTTATAGAGGATAGGAGGTGTGGTAGTGTGATATTCTTTATGGCTAGCCGTTTCTGGACTGACCTTGAGCATAACATTTTTTATTTACCATCGTGGCTGCCATTAAAATACCGAGCCTGTTTTTAGTGTAGACCAAACCAACTTGGGTGCTTTACGCCCCATTTACTCTGAAATAGATACCAATGACTTACCCGATTTATGTCCAAACTGTAGGATCAGATTTCACACTGAATGGGTCAGCATGAATTTAGGTAGGCTTAGGTTCTCAAGTTGTTATTCTCCCTAGTACTCCATGCTGGCCGCCACATACATAGCTATCAAAGAAGGGTAGTTGGAAACCCGAATTTAAAGAGTATAACATTGACTTTAATCAAATCCAAAGTTAGATAAATGCTTAAATCCATAAACTCACTTCCCTAGTTAACACTGATCTAATACCACTTGGAACAGAAGGACCTTACGAGTTATGAGTGGATGTCGTTCTCCTCGGTCACTTGAGGACTCGAGGAGGGAGTATACTAAAACGATTTAAAGACAACTTAACTCAGTAATACATCGTGCACCACTCTCCTACAATAACAATTTCACTTCAATGATGAGACTTAATCATAACACTCAGTTCAATAAATGGTAAGACCCAAAATGACCTAATTCAATATTTACACAACTTCCGAGAATTAGATTACCTTTTTAGACTAATGAAATACACTTCGATTACATTATTTCCCTTGTGACTTATAATACAGAAAACTCCCCGACTTAGATTAAGGTACAATGATTTAGATCCTTGCCCAACACAATGAATGTGTGGAGGGAAGTGTATGGTATGTGTGGTGACGTGTTTGGCAGATTACGACTTGATTTGATGTTAAAATCTGTGGACCAGACGAAAAGCAGTGCTTGAGTCACACAAGAACTTTGCTATTGAACACACTATTAATCACTCAGTTCTCTATAACTTTCAATGTGGAAACAACGGAAGGGGGAATTATGAGGCCTTATCACTAACCTGTGGACCGGACGAAAAGCAGTGGTTGAGTCACGCACACAAATCGTTCGTTCGTTCGTTGAAAGATTCCCTGCACATATAGTGCAGGCCGGGCCATACATTAGCCCGGTCAGTGGAGTATGGGCTGATTATAAAACAGTAAGTGGGGAGGACAGGACCTGGGGTTTGCCCAGCACACACGTCCTGTCTCCTGACTGGCTTTGTGGTGTGTGTGACGCACATAATTTTTTTTTTTTTTTTTTTTTTTTCCGGCCTATCAACCATTGGGGCCGAAGCCCCTGGTTATTAAGGCCATTTCTATATATATGTATATACATTTAAACATATATACATATATATACAAACATATATATATACATACATACACACACACACACACACACACACACACGCTTCTATGCATACATACAGACACACTTTCATGCAAACGTACATATATATATAATAATTTTAATCTTATTTAATTTTTTTTGTATTTTTATTTTTTATTTTTTCTTGGTTTTATATTTTTATACCTTATGTTATAAAGTAAAACTAATCTAAATACCCTAAAACTAATCACCTAACAGACAAATCGCTAACCTATACTAAATCCTACAGAGACAAATAGCTAGACCTACACTAATGGTAAAAATACCTCGACTAACAGAACACCATCGACTGCAGATATGTAATGCCTTTCTACATTACATACCTGCACTCATCACCTGGTAACTGTCAGTCGAGGCACAACCTAATATAGGGGACATCAATATATGAAAGGGAACCAGACGAGTCAGGAACATTTCCATATACGTCAGCTGTCGTCCCTAATTAGAATAACTTAAGCAAGATAATATAATGTATTTACATAATTTGCACAGAAAGTGAAGAACCTCGCCCAGCAGACCACCATCGACTGCAAGTGCCCAATACCTTCCTATATTGCACACTTGCACTCATCAGCTGGTGACTGTCAGGCGAGGAACTTTGCTTAATGTAGGGGACATCAATATTAGAAATAGATCGGTGGGAGGAGGAACTATTTGAAATATGTCAACTGTCAACCCTAATTAATATTACAATATATACATATTTACTCTTCATAAAAACCATAACCACACAGTAAAAAAGTCACATCACTCTGATCAGTCCGGTCTCTCTCAAGAAAGCCATCAATTTATCAGTCATAACAATGTCCCCATCACCCAGGATGGTGGAAAGGGTGAAGGGGACGTCTACTGCACCGCAGTAATTTATAAGTGAAGCACGTTCACGAATAAATCGCCGACAGCGCAGGATGATATGACTGATAGATAACACCGCATTACAGATGTCCCAGTGCGGTGGGAAGCGTCTTTCCATATATGGTTTTATGTGGGTTAAAATGGTGGCATTAAGCCGTAACCGTGCCAACACTTTTTCTTCTAGGCGACTGGGACGGTTGGCAGTGTCCCAGTCGCCCAGGTACGGCTTACAGGTTGGAATATTTAGTCTGGTCCACTGACCTTGCCACAGAAGATTTATTGATTTCTTTCCGAGAGAGAGACTCGACCGTAGATCACGAGGAACGTCCCAAGTCTCCTCGAGCTCTACAGCCGACTTTGCAAGTAAGTCAGCCTGCTCATTGCCGTAGATACGACAATGACCAGGCACCCAGATCAGCGTGAATGACTTGTTGCATGAATGCAACTTATTAACGATGCGGCCCTGGATCTCGTGAGAGTCCGTAGTACAAGATGCAATTGCCTGAAGGGCTGATTTTGAATCTGAAAATATGACAAATGAGTCATGTCTAGAATTGAGAGCATAGTCTATGGCTTTGTCAATAGCAAAAGTTCTGAAGTAAACACAGATGTATGAGTCGGCAACCGATACCTGAGGGCACATTCAGTCGACCACACACTTGCACCCACACATTCACTCGACTTGGAGCCGTCGGTGTACAATTGATGGGACCCCAAGTGACGAACAATGATCTTACGAAACAAGTGGTGGACCTCCGCCTCCGGCGCCTTGGCCTTTGGTGCTGGGAGCCATGTGACATCGACTGTAAAGCCGGGTGGCTCCCAAGGCGCTATATTTTTAAGCACCAACTTGTCACAGTCACTGGGGTCCACATCAAGCTCCTGAGTCAGTAAGTGGAGGCGAGCGGCAAGTGGCTGACGCACCCCCCGCAGAAGGTGGTGGTATTGACGCAGGGGGGTACAGGCCACATTGCCGATATTACATTTCCTAAATGTCCTTACACCATAGGACAAGGCCAGGTGGTCACGGCGAATACGGAGGGGAGGCACATTCGCCTCCACTTCCATACGAGCTACACGGGTACACCGGACAGCTCCAAGACACATTCGCAAACATTTATTCTGCAACACATCCAATCCTTTCAGAGTGGCATCGGATGCCGAACCATACACCTGTGCGCCATAGTCTAGCTTCGATCGAATAAGGGACTTATACACCATTAATAAAGATTTTCTGTCGGCACCCCAGGTAGTACCCACTAGGTACTTGAGGACATTTAACGGTTTATCACAACGAGCAAGCAAAGTATTAACATGAAGTTTAAAATTCATTCTGCGATCAAAATGTATTCCTAAAAATTTTACAGAGTTTTGAAAAGGTACCGCCTGATTATCCAAAGTTAAGCACAAATTAGGTACGTTACGATTAGTGAAAACTATAGCGGCACACTTACGGACGGAAAACTTAAATCCCCACTGCAAGGCCCATTGGTGGACGGAGTCAAGGGCTGCTTGAATCCGCCCAGCCGAAAATTGTGCATTACGGGAAGAGTGCCATATTGCACAATCGTCAGCATAGAGCGAGTATTTAAGATTCCTCGGGATGGGAGCTGATGACAGAATATCATTGATCATAATACTAAATAAGGTAGGACTAAGCACACTTCCCTGCGGCACCCCGTTTTCCTGGATAAATATATCCGATGTTACGTTACGGGGCAATTTGACAGAGAAAGTTCTGTCCCTTAAGAAATTTGAAATAAAAACAGGCAAATTTCCTCTTAAACCATAAGCATAGAGCTTCATTAGTATACCGTGTCGCCAGGTCATGTCATAGGCTTTATGAATGTCCAAGAACACCCCTATCATGAATTCTTTATTGGCAAATGCCTCTGCAATACAATGCTCCAAATTCATTAAATGATCTAGTGAACTTCTGTATTTACGGAAGCCACATTGTTGATCATTTAACAAATTCTTCAACTCTAAAACAAAAAGAAGCCTATTGTTAACCATACGTTCCATGACCTTACATAGACAAGAAGTCAACACAATAGGACGAAATGAAGTGGGATTCATAAGACGACCAGCCTCTTTGGGTATCGGTATGACGTGCGCAAAGTGCCATGAGTTTGGGAACGTTCGAGACGCCCAAATCTCATTGTACAATGCTAACATCTTAATCAGGTTGTCCTGATTAAGATGCTGGATCATACCGTACGTGATGGTGTCTGGTCCAGGGCTGGTGTCTTTACAGGATTTAAGGGCAAGGAGCAGTTCTTCTAGCGTAAACTCTTGGTTGTACGGGGAGTTTACGTCTTCTGTGGCAAAGTCTAATATCTGTAGCTCAGCCGTGCGTTTATGATGTTGGAAACGCGGGTCATAATTGGCTGAGCTACTTACGTGAGAAAACTCCTGGCGAGGATGTTAGCAACGTCCACGGGCTCGTCATAGATGTTATTATTTACTTGCAAGGTGGTAATGGGGAAATATGGGCCTTTATTATTTAATATTCTTATGGTGGACCAGACTTTACGTAATGGTGTTGTACGAGTCACCGTGGACACAAAGGACCGCCAGGAGTCACGTTTGGCCCTTCTTATTATTCTCCTTGCCTCAGCCCGTGCCTGTTTGTATGCAATAAAATTTTCCTCAGTGGGCTGACTATCAAAAATCCTGTATCTCCTATTGCGTTTTCTTAATGCTTGTCGGCAATCCGGCGTCCACCAATGTGCTCTATGCTTCGCATGAACTGTAGAAGTCTTGGGAATAGCAGCCTCAGCTGCGTGTAATATGGATTGGGTTATATTTTCGACCTTAACATCTATGGTCTCCCCAGATATATCTAAATTGGCGATCCTTGAGAAGGATCCCCAACTGCTTTCTTATAGTTAAATTTTGGAGGTGGAGGGTCCGAAATGATGTCGCGTGTATAAGAAAGACAGATGGGTAAATGATCACTTCCCAAGGAGTCGTCATAAGGGTCCCACGAGAAATCTTGATGTATACCAGGGGAGGCCAAAGATAAGTCAATGGCCGAAAAGTTACCAGTACGATCATCTACACGAGTCGCTCTACCATCGTTCAGAAGACAGAGGTTGGACTGTAGTATTAGGTCGGCTACTTGCTTCCCACGACCATCAATCCTCAAGCTACCCCATTGATAGTGATGGGCGTTAAAATCGCCCAACACTAACTTATTTCCAGGCAGATGTTCCACTAGTGAATTTAAAGCATCACTATCAATGGGGCCATGTGGAGGACAGTACAGAGAGCAAATAGACAGATACGTGTTATTAAATTTTACTCTGCACGCGACAGCTTCCAGAGTAGAATTTAGAATCACTTCCGTTTGTGGGTGTGATTTGTGTGTGTAAATGGCAACTCCATGACCTTCATATCTTCTATACGAGTGGTAGTGTTTGAACTGTGGAGGATCAGGATGATCCTCCAGGCGCGTCTCCTGTAAACAAACAACGTCTGGCCTGTGTATAGAAAGCAAGATTGCTATATTTTGTAACTTATTCCCAATACCTCTACAATTCCACTGTAATAGGGTGAATGCGGCGGTTTAAGATTTTCGTTGGGGGCCAGGGTGCTTCGTCTTTTTTTGTCGCCCGCCAGAAGGCGAGCGACTATCGGGGGACCTATCCCGGTGCTTGTTCATAGAAACCTCCATATTATCGTCAATTAAGAGGTTCCCAGACTCCCCCGAGGAAGAGCTAACCTTCCTCTCCCTCGCTGGAGTGGGAACTGGAAGAACGTGAGGACGAGACTGTTTTGTGAGGGTGGTCAGATTAATCTTATCAGACTTGTCGGGCTTCGATTTTTGCCGCACCGACTGCGAAGGAGCAGCGGCAGCCTGAGAGTAAGAAGTGGCGACAGGGATGTCTGTAAGAGAGTTGGAACGTACAGGGGGTCTAGACTTAGAGGTAGGGCATGTGGCATGTGGAGCGAAGGTAAGGTCAGTCTGTGTCTCCACAGTGCAGATCACGGGACGGGACACAACCGCCGATGCATAGGAGACATTAGGCTTGGGAGTTGCATGCAACTCCTTCACCTTCTTCCTAGCATCGTAAAAGGATATGCCCTCAGTCGCTTTCACTGTGCAGACCTCTTTCTCCTCCTTCCACTTGGGACAAACCCTCGAGGAAGTGGAGTGAGCATCCTTACAGTGAAAGCAGCACTCAGTCTCGGATGTACAGTTGTCAGCAGAGTGACCTACAGCCGCACACTTGCCACACACGATGTTGGAAGCCCGACAAGCCTTTTCATGATGTCCATAGAGCTGACATTTTGAACAACGAAGGGGATTCGGGATGTACGGTCTTACATTTACAATTTCATATCCTACTTTGACATTTGTAGGTAGCAAAACTTTGCCAAAAGTGAGGATAACTGTGGCTGTCTTCGTCCTTACACCTTCCTGATAACGAGTGATGAATTTGGCATCAATTACATCCTGATGAGCAAGTTCCTGTATGATTTCTTCCTCACTCATCACCATGAGATCCCTGCAAGTGATAACACCCTTGCAGGAATTCATGGATGTTGGGATCTTGGCCTCGATATCATGACAGTGAAACTTACGCAGCTTTAGCAAGTCTTTCACCTGAGCAGAATTGAATGTCTTTACTAGGAGGTCTCCATTTCCAAGTTTTTTAACTTGTTCCACCTCTCCCGCACAGTGGTCAATCACCTTCTTAACAATGAAGGGATTGAGTCTGGACAGGGGAGTAGAACCTAGCGCATGAAGAGTTACAAAGGTCGCGTTATTTACAGGGATGTCAAGCGGGGAACGAGTCTGGCGTCCGTCAGTCTGGGGCCGGTCAGTAACGGTAGGAGTGTCGTCAGGGCTACCTATCCCCCTGAAGGGGGAGGAGGCAGTAGGGGGGTCCATCATAGCTACCACTTCCCCCGTAAGGGGGAAGTGGGAAGAAAGAGAAAAACAACCAAGGGATAAATTGCCCGGGGAAAAAACACCTAGTCTGAGATTACCCTCTCAAACCACTCTCGGGAGGACGCGCCCGTGTATAACTCACACCCCAGAGCGATCAGTGGGGGGTACACTCCAGAGGTGAGTAAGCAAAGGCAATCTCAGGAAACAGATATAGACACTTACTATATCTACTAAGGCCAGGGAGGAAAATGAGATCTAGCTAACCTAACTTTATTGAAAAACGCCCTAGTGGCGAGGAAAACAAAAAGCTAAGGCCGGTGAGGCAACCCTGCAGCTAGACGAGAGCTCAGAAACACGTCCTCACTCTTCGCAACCATCCATCAAAGTCCCCACCCCTAGCTCGACGCACATAAAGTGTTCCCTGTCCTTATATAAGCTGGGAGAACTGATCCGAATGCGTTCGAGGATGTTAACTTCCGGTTACAGCTTTCACGTTAACAAGTATGTCTCACATTACCCTTTCAGGAATTGACTTCTTTAGAGCTTATCGTATCTCACCAAGATTACACGGCGATGAAGAAAATTTGAGTAGTATCGAGAATGATCACATCACTTAATATTAAGTCTTCATAATGATGTTCGGATGCTATTTCACCAGTTAACCAACTTGGTAATGCACAATGATCGATGTTTCGAGGTAACTAAATATATAGAATATTATGGACTGTTTCTCCCCCTCTGGCACTCTCTCAATTAACATTTCTAACACTAAAATGAACTGAGACCGAAAGATATCATTGAATTAACTCAAGTAAGAGGTTATGAAGATTGAGCCAATTTAAATGTTCGTCAAACTCCGCTACCAGCGTATTTTATGGAGGATGGGGGGAGGAAGTGTATGGAGGGGAGGAGGGAGTGTGGTCGGCTGATGTAATAATGCGAACTACATAATACATATATGTTCACTTCTAACTTATTACTATGATACGAAAAATCATTCTTATTATAAACATATAATACACTTATGCTAGATTATAATTATTCACATTTATACTAAATTGTTCTTAATTACTAAATTACAACTATCTTACATCTAAGTTACACTTATATCTTAACCTAACTTACTGGCACGACACCTGTACTAGTTCTTTGAGTTCCTTCTGTCATTCATTCAGTGCCTGTAGTTGTTCCCCGTTTGCCTTGAATAGTACACCTTGTGCCTGTACTAGTTCTTTGAGTTCTTTTGTTTGTGCCTGTAACAGTTCTTTGATTTCGTTCCTGACTTCTTTCTGTTCTTGGCTTTGGGCCTGTAATTGGGCACTATGTGCTTGTATGAGCTTCACAATTGTCGACAAGGAAATTTCCTCCTCCTGCCCAGCTCGAGACCTTGTCTGCACACCTCCTGCTTCCATGTCAAATGTTTGACTCATTGCAGCACAAATCCCACTCCTGACACCAGTGTTACGTCCTTGTCCCACACTGCCACAGGCTCCAACAGCAGTAGTCCAGTATAGGAAGGACGTTGCCCGGCGAGTTGTTATTCCCATGGTCAGACTTTAGGTGTACAGTACACAAGATCAGCTGAGACGAAAATAAACGCTGGCTTCTTAAAGTTCACTGTCTTTATTTGCCAAATAATGCCACTTAATGCTTTCCAACTTCACTTCACTGTTCTGACAAGCACTGGAGCTACACAGACTTTACTAACTGCTGTTACACTTAATGATGACAACACTTCACTTTTATTACACTTAATGCTTGACAACACTTCACAGTTATTACACTTAATGTTCGGCAACATTTCACTGTTTTCTCGAGTAACAATGATATACAAACTTCAGTAACACGTCACTGTTTGCACTGTTTTCACAAGCACCAAAAATATACAATCTTCAGTAATACTGCACTGACACTGCACTACACTCAAACTGAACCAAAACTGACTGAACTTCATTGAAACTGAACTGAAAACCAACTGAACTCGTTCTAGCCTCTTATCCATCCTTATATAAGCTTGCATTGTACTAGAAACCTCTACATTTTTCCATATTTCTGGTGTATTCTAGAGAGAGAGCACAGTTACCAACTCGGAAACAGCCCAAAATATGCCAGTGTTGTCTTAACATTACATAACACTCTAAATCATTTACCATGCGAACTTAAATTTCATAATTTAACAAGCAATCAATTAATAAAACATTATAAAGAAAAAGCAGAAAAATTTATGGATAACTTACGAAACAACTACGCTCACAAACAGCAGGCAAACTGGCAACTCAGACTCGTACCAGAACTATGGTCGTACCATTCTAAAGTGGCGGTTTGGGTGGGGCACCAACCCCTGTACAGTTCTGTCACGTTTTCCATACTCGCGATGCCTCTCTCTCTCTCTCTCTCTCTCTCTCTCTCTCTCTCTCTCTCTCCTGGGGGGAGATGTGCGTCACCCTAGGGAATTTTGTTTCTTTTATGTGTCTTATAAACTTGTGCTTTCATTTCTTTATTTTGTTTTTTATTATATTATTGTTTTACATATGGCGCCAGACGACCTCGGTGTTGCGGCGCCTTGATTTGTTTTCATTCAATCATTCTCGCCCTCCTGCCTTCCCTCCCTTCATCTTTCCCTCAGCTTGGCAATGCACTCAACACTGTCCCTTGCCTGCCTTCTCTCTCTCTCTCTCTCTCACTCCTTGGGGAGATGTGCTTCACCCTTGGGAATTTTGTTTCTTTTATGAGTGACTTATAAACTTGTGCTTTCATTTCTTTATTTTGTTTTTATTATATCTAATTATATTTAAAAGTATTATTGTTTTACATATGGCGCGAGATGACCTCGCTGTTGTGGCGCCATTATTTGTTTTCATTCAATCACTCTCTCCCTCCTTCGTTCCCTCCCTTCCTCCATCTCACTCAGCTGCATTCAACACTGCCCCTGGTCTGCCTTCCCCCCCCCCTCTCTCTCTCTCTCTCTCTCTCTCCCTCTCGCCTGTGGTATTTTAGGATACATTTTGGTTATTTTCTTTTACGTTATAATGTATATACTGTAAATTTGGCTTTATTTCCACACCACCCAGGTGTCCCCAAACAGGCCTATTCCTCTATCCCTCGGGTCGGGCTGGGTGTGTGTGAGTGTTGCCGCTCACGAGGGTTTTAATGTATATATTTTTTTTACTAAGAAATTGGCATATTTTTTCTTATATTCCTGCACATTATCTTGTAATCATAATTGTGACATTATTACCCTCCCCAGAAATACGGTAACAGCCAATAAAAGTGACTACATTTTTTTAAGCAACACTGTAAAATAATTATGCCACGTTTCTGTATTGCCGTATAAATATTTTACGCATAATAAGTTTACTGTTCTTTCATATATTATAATACACACGTTACCATTATATTCTTATGTGTTTATCTTACTGTGATGCCTATTATATATATATATATATATATATATATATATATATATATATATATATATATATATATATATATATATATGAGCTGTTCACATAGCGGGTATGGAACACGTGGCACCACTGTACAGAGGTTGGTGCCCCACCCAAACCGCCACTTAAGAATGGTACCACCATAGCTACCGTAAACACCAGGAAACGTTTAGAAAAATCTCGGCTACCTACTGGCAAAGCTCACTTCTTAACAGTACATCAATTTACTTAAATGCTTCCCCTATTAACTGGTGCTGTATGCTCTTATTTTTAGTATAGTATGTTGTCATATTATTTTCTTATCATTCACTTACATCAATCAGTGTTGTTTTATTTAAATTGTCTTCTATTAATCTCTCCATCTATAGCACCTCAGGAGACATCTTATTTACCAAAGTGGAGACAAAATGTAACCAAGCGGATTTTTGTTGCTTCGTCGTCATGACTCAGACACTGCCAGAATGTCATATACTGGCTATGGCCGGCTGCTTCTTGCTAATCTGCTGAGGTGCACACAGTATAGTCATAACATTGGGTAACAAACAAAGGAACCTCTTTTACCTTTTCCCTGGAAGATTTTATGAGAGAGAGAGATCGACTAGACTCCTGGGGTGTAACACAACTCTATCCCAGTAAAGCATCCAGAAGTAATGTGGTGTTTTTGAGAAAAGTCTGAAATCCTGATGATACATCTACAGACCTATATCTCACAAATCAAGTGCATCAGAAGATATGAAAACTCTGAAAACCCCTACGGAAAAAAGTCACATATTATTTTGATTAATTCATTTCAAATGGGCAAGGCCTCCCCATATTTTTTATTGAAAAGAGTCTTTGACAGGTTACTTGATGTTATTCCTAAATTCACACTCAGACACCCATTTACAAAGTCTAATATCTCTACCTCTCAACTCAGTACAGCCATCTCCATAAATCAAGACCTATCGACGATCAGTGAATGGGGACAAAACAACCTCGTCTCATTAAATGCTAGTAAAACTAAATACATACAATTTACTAATGGACAGATATTGCCAGATTCGTATATTACCTTCAATACTACTAATATTCCCATCTGCACAAGTACTGAAATTCTCGGCGCCTCACTTAACAGTGCCCTCAGCTGGACCTCTCATGTTAGATCACTTGCTAAAACCACCTCAAAGAAACTTGGACTAATGTACAGAGTCCGTAACTTCTTCACTTACGAGCAGTTAGCTGTGATTTATAAGAGTCATGTGCACTTTCAGCTTGAATATTGCTCACCCTTGTGGAATGGATGTGGAGAGGCTGCATTAAAACAATTAGACAAAATTCAAAACAAGGCTGTTAGAATTATTAACAACCCTGCCATTACAAATAAATTACCTTCTCTACAAGTAAGAAGGAATGTTGCCTCCCTTGCATTATTTTACAGATATTTTCATGGCAAATGCTCAGACGAAGTTGCGTCCATGGTGCCACCACTCCATGCCTTCCCTCGTGCTACACGGGTATCTGGTAGCGCTCATGACTGGAATGTCACTCAGCTATATTGCAGAACTTCTGCCTATCAGAATTCTTTCATTCCCCGTACTGCATCTCTTTGGAACTCGCTTCCCCAGAATTGTTTCCCTCCAAATTTCAACCTACAGCTGTTCAAGTCTAACTGTTACAGATATTTTATGAACAGAGGTCACCAGTAATCTGGTGTATGGATTTTTTTTTTTTTTAATTTGTTTTTCCTTCCTCTGTTCTGTTATTCAAAAAAAAAAAAAAAAAATTATCACAGCCACTGGAGATTTTAATAAACCTACCTCTGAAAGATATAAATGAGGATTTAGAATGCATAAATAATCCGCCAACGTCTGCCAGTATAGCCAGTCATATTTAACGTCCCAAACGCAAATTTTTAAATTTGAAAGTGAGGTTAGGCTGGATTAGGTCTGATTTAGCTAGGTTAGGTTTAGTTAAATCATTAAGGCCATTGTCCCTTTCGACATGTTGCTCCTAAACTATTAAGGTTAAGAGGATGCAAGTTACATCATTTATTGACCTATGTGGAAGATTGTTCATATATCAGTTTCGTCTAATTCGATTCATTAGATATTTATTTATAATTTTTTGCCAAAGTATTCTATAATTTCTATAAGAAATTAGTGGATTCGTAAAGTAATGCACGAAAATTTGCTTGCTATGTGGCAAACTAATCATGAAAAGTTGCTTTACAGATTCTCTAATGCATTTTATGATGTTTGCCTTAAAAGAATATTTTTTTTATTTCGATAAAAATCCAAGTTCTCTATTGTACCAATTTCCTTGATGTTTGGCAAGCTCTGTCCACCAAACATATCATTATACAAACATTCTAATACCGAATATATAGTAAATTTAATGGGCTTTCCAGTGGTACCTTCACTTTTTCTCTAACATTATCAGTTTACAAGCTAATAGAGTTGAAAGGTTAAAAATATATGTTCCCCGAGAATGACCATCAAAGTTGTCAGGTTGTGCAGCACCGACCAACACACAATATCTCGTGCCTTTGGCCGCACTGCATTAACAGCAAACAGCTGAGACTAAAAATGATGCCAGATGTCGAAAGAAGGAGTAGTTAGTCAATGGTTGATTTAAAAAGGCATTTCTATGTTAATTTTGTACAAAGCTATAGCATGACGCATGTAGGATCACTGAAGTTGCACTTGAGCACTTGGTATGGATGTACAATAACGCAGTTTTAAAACACTTACCCGGTATACATTTCTGAAGATAATATCACTTCGCACAGAGACAGAGGAAGGATGCCAGAACTTCCTGGAATTTTCTCAGAATATTAAAAAATTTCAGATTTTTTCATCAAATACGCAGACGATCATCTTAAGTGTCCCATTGCTTTCACACAAAATAAACTGATGTGTCCAGTCGGAGCAATTGTTGGTAAACAATGCGGCCAGTTGGAGAGATCATCGGTAAACATTGTTGCGGGCGACCTGGCCGCATCCTTAGATACCCCCGAACCTGGGCCAGCCTTAGGAGCTAATGGGACCTAATAGGAACCTTTTTGGTGGGATCCCCAAGCGCATTGCCAAGGCTTGTAGAATCATAGACATATAAATAAAGTCTGTAGTTGACTATATGTCTCTATGGCATAATGGAAAGCAATCCAAATGTGCTTAAAATGTGAATGTGAACTAATGGAACAAATAGATATAAGCTATATTTTAATATAAAATTGCCTACATGTAAGCCTAGTAAACAATGTGCAGATCACCTCTGAAAAGTACATAGCCCTCTGTAAAACCTGCAATGTGTGTTAAGTGTATGTCACAATGTGTTGTGTATACTTGACAATACCGGAGTAGATTAGGCCTACCCTAGCTCCCTAGTGCGGGGCCCCCTTAGGCATGGGGCCCAGTTGGGAGCAATTGGTCCAGTTGGCCTTGCCCCAAACAGGTATATTTTGTCTTTTTCCAGTCACTTCTTGCAGACACCTTGAGATCGTGAGTACAGTATGTTAAAATATAGGTGGAATCGCTGTGCCCGTTTGGTAAAGAATTATATATAGCTTATTTTGTATCATTACAGGGTTCAGTGGGAGTGGTCTTTGCAACCTGTCTTTTCTCTATACCTTGCATGTGGTACGGTTATTCACATCCGGGAATGACTTGACTTCCTATGTTTTCCCACCTAGTAGAGTTAACCAATGACTATTGACTTCTGACCTTGCCGATTTATTATCTGCTATATCACTCGGCAGAGAATATGACAGTAATGTCTGACTCTTCTTTTTTCTTTTTTTGTATAATAACTGGATTTAAAAGCAATATCAAAGCAAAAATTAGCTTATGATAGGAGATTAGTTGGCTTGGCTTCTTATATACATCAGACCTGAATGATCTCCACATGTGAAGCTCGAAACATCGAAAAAATGGTTAGGTGTTATTATGTTCTGCATTATTATTATTATTATTATTATTATTATCATTATTCGAGGCATGCACATGCATGTATACCTAGATTTGTGTTTTACATAATAATCCCTAAAAGAGAGCAGAAAACTGCCATACCATGTGTAACATAGTTTTGTGTTCTACAACTCACCCCGCTTAAATACGAGTATATCAGACAACCGGCTACCAAAGGGAAGGAGCAATCAGGATTCTGGGTGGATCCTGAGAGCGATAGTCGGCAAAACCGACAAATATGCGAGCGAGACTGACTCCTACCAAAACCTCCGTGAGTTGCCCTTTAGGCCATTAACCCATAACATCAGCATGACGTGCTACTTTTGATAATTTATCTCATCTTTCCCCCCTCTTAACCACTGTCGGCCTTGCATTCAATTTATTAATCAAAAACTGTTTCTTCAAGACAGATCTGGGCCTAGCTTGGGTGCACCATAGTACAAGGATCAAGAAAAGCATTAATTTTGTTTATAGTATGTAGTGTTAATCTGTTTCTGGGAGCAGCCTAGGAGGTGGGGATGATAGATGATAGAATACTCAACTCTCAAACACTGAACAATATTTAACAAAGTCATCACCTCACTACAGGCAATTTTTCAGAAACCACAGAAATTGTATGTTTTCAAACTTTTATATCTCAGAAACGATAGGACTTAGGGAAACGAGTTAACAAACTTTTTACTCAACCACTCTTCCTCTAGCGAATGAAAGTATCCCCAGGTCTCTAAGTTGTTGCGTTGATGAGTAATGATGAGGGAAAGATAGCATATTTTTGCTGCGAGAGCGGCGTGAGAGCAGGACGCGTTTGTGCATCTGCCCGAGGCGCCGAGTATGGCTTTGCTCTCAGCGTGATAACTTACTCCACCGCTAGATAAACTAGACACTGTTGCATCCAAGGCATGCCTTATGGCACTAAGTCCCTTTCTAGTATCCTTGGAAAGAAGCTTGGAAGGGGTGGATGATGCAATTCGCTACAGGTGGCGTTGACAGAATCAGAAGAACCTGAAGAAAGCGCTATACACCTGGCAAAGGCAAGGAACAGACTGCCTCTCGCCTGTGTGGTATAGAGGAACTCCCTCTATGAAATGGCGGCCGGTTCAAACGTGGTGGGAAGACAATTGCGTGTATGGCCACTACCTGGTGGCTCCGTAGCAGCCCAGTAGTGAGGTGTATACACGTTACCAAGCGGATGGGGTTAATATTCCCATAAAAACTGCGTGACACTGCTCTTTGGAGAAACTTCTGGTACGTTTTTAAAAATCCTGCTGATGTGAGGCAGGTCATATGCTCCTGGAGTTAAAACATGATGGGGTTAGTTACACTCTGTGGGTTAATAACAGCGAAATCATGGCAAAACTTAGTTGTTACATAGGTTATTTGGCCGACACTTAATATACTAATTATACTAATTACGTGTTTCCATGCAAGGGCACCGAAGACGAAGTCTCGTTTAATCCATGTCATGTACAATCGCGGCATAAAGTAATGGCAGAGTTTCATATTGCTTCAGTCATTCTGCACTGCCAGGCAATAAATGAAAACATTGCAGTATGGTAAAATTATCTATCTTAATTACATCCTATGGACGTACAACATGATGTACAACATGAATAACTTGAGTCAGTGATGTATTAGAATTAATAGTAAGATGCGTTTTCCTGATCTGAATGCATAATGTATTACTCTGCGCGCTGCGCCCAGTATACCCCCGTGTTCCTTATGCAATGACGTCAGAATATTTCAGATTACAGTACAGACGATCTAATTTCGAAGGCCAGTTGAGGAGATTTCATGTGAGTGCAATACAGTACTTGATTTTCAAATGCTCTGGTGGTGATATAGGAACAATAAAGATGCCACAACAATGAAATTAATCTTAGTAAGGATATCTTACCTGCAGTAGCAGCTAACTGCTTTTTATTCCTTGTCTTCCCCTCGGTTATCATAAATATTAGTTACTTTATTCTGTATGATAAAAAAATTTCATTTGTAAGGCGATATGGACGATTTTACCTTTTTCTCTTACTCTAGGCAAATGAGAGGACCACGGGCGCAGCCAGAAATATAATTCGGGGAGGGAGGGGGGGGCACAATGACTGACCACATTCCGTAGTTAAGAGTTCCACTAAGTTGCCTGTAGCTACTTACGCTGAAAATTTTCACTGAAAAATATGCCTTTTATAATCATGAAGGCTTTGTACACCTCTTGAATCGTAAAGGGTACAGTTCCTGCTAATAAGACAGGTCCACCAATGATATACTGCCGAAAATCATCATCAGTATACAGTATATCATCACAAACTGGCCAATTGCATTTCTCAGTCCCTCTCCTTTCCAAAAATTTCATTCTACAACTCTTTTTTCCCTACTTTTAGAAGTTAAAGGCTTTTCGTCTCATTAACTCTCCTCCTCTTACTGACTCCCTTCAACCTTTGTCTTTTCGGCGCACTGTTGCATCTTTATCTCTTTTCTGCCGTTACTTCAATGGTTATTGCTCCTCTGAACTATCTGCATGCACTCCTCCACCTCTAAGACGGGCGCGTAGCACCCGTCTAGTAGCAAATCTCATCCCTTTTCTGTCCAGCTCTCTAATGCAAGAGTTAACCGTTACTCCCACTCCTTCATTTATGCAACAGGTCAACTCTGGAACTGTCTCCCTCTGTCTGTATTTCCTGCTTCCTATGATCTCGAGTCTTTCAAACGCAGCATGTCCAGGCATCTCGAAATGAATGGATCTTGAATTTGGCTCTCTCTTGTATTTTGTTTTTCTCTTGGAAGGAACAACAATTGCGGGCTCACGGCCTTTGGTTCCTTCTTCCTCTCATTAAAAAAAAAAAAAAAACTTTTAACACTATACCAATATATGCTTTTTTGCCATAATCCACATCACCGTACTTTCTCTCTTTAGGGCATGCATGCAACCTGAAAATTAGAAATATCTACTTGTTGACACCAAAAACTTCCATAAATACAGCAAACTATAAAATATAGTAGTATATAATGTATGAAAAGTAGGTTTTTCCTTGCGAAAATCACAACTGAAATTGTTGTCCCAACTCAACTCACTCACTATCTATCTATCTATAGCCCGACGCCCTAATCCCGCAAAGGGTGGCCGCAGACAAAACGCCTCCAAGTCACTCTGTCACCCACCATTTGACTACCCTCCCCCCAACTCACCCCCCCCTCCCTCATATACCTCTCAACTCCATCCCTCCACCTCATTCTCGGTCTACCCCTCCCTCTCCCTCCCTCCACCTCACCTACATACACCCTCTTAGTCAGTCTTTCATTCTCCATTCTCTCCACATGTCCAAACCACCTCAGTGTATTTCTCCTAATCTTCTCAACCACATCCACATCTACCCCGCAACGTTCCTTCACTTCTTCATTCGTCAACCTGTCCCTCCACGTCACTCCACATGCTCCTCTCAAGTAACTCATTTCCACTGCGCTCACTCTTGACTTGTTCCCTTCTTGCAAGGTCCACGCCTCGCTTCCATACGTCAGGGTAGGGATCACAATACCATCATTCAGTGACTTCTTAACTTCCATACTCACCTCCCTATTTCTCATCACTGCTTTCAGTGTACCAACAACCTTCCTTCCCTGCTGTACCCTCTCACTTACTTCATCCCCCAAAGTTCCATCCTTACTCATCACACTACCCAAGTACTTGAATGCACTCACATTCTCCATATCCTCACCATCCAACCTCACTGCACACTCTGTGACTTCATTCCTCTCAAACACCATAACTTTACTTTTGTTTACATTAACTTTCAGCTTCCTCCTCCTACACACTGTCCCAAATTCATTCACCAAACCTTGCAACTCCCACTCATCTTCACTCAACAATACTGTATCATCAGCAAACAGCAACACCGGAAGCTTCCAAATATTACCCTCATTCATTAGGGCCAGCCCAACATCCACTGCCCTACCTTGCACCTCCTTTACAACCCCATCCATATATATATTAAACAGCCATGGAGACATCACACACTCCAGTTTCAGTCCCACATTGAGATCAAAGAACTCACTCAGCTCACCATCCACTCGCACTGTAGCCCTAGCTCTCTCGTACATACTCTTCACAGCACTCAACAATTTCCCCTCCACTCCATATATTCTCAATACCTTCCACATACCTTGCCTATCTATTCTGTCATAAGCTTTCTCCAAGTCCATGAAGGCAGCATACACTTTCCTTCCCTTCTCTAGATACTTCTCCACTAAACATCTCAGAACAAATATCTGATCTACACACCCTTTTCCCTTCCTAAATCCCCCTTGTTCTTCTCCAACTAGCTCCTCTGTCATATGCCTAACCCTATCAATGAGTATTCTACCATATATTTTACCAGTCACACTAAGAAGGCAAATACCCCTATGGTTACCACATACTTCTCTTTCCCTTTTTCCTTTGTACAGAGGAACAATTATACCTGATTTCCAGTCCTCTGGAACCCTTCCCTCTTCTCAAGCCAATCTACACAACTTCCATATCCACTCCACAACAATCTCACCCCCATACCTAAGCATTTCACCACACACTCCATCAATTCCTGGGGCTTTTCCCAGCTTAATCTTCTTCATCGCTTCCACTACTTCCGCTCTACTGATCTCTTCCTCCCTCCTCTCATCTCTTCTTCTCGCAGCCATTCCCCAGCCACTTATACTCACACTGCTCTCACTCTCTACATTCAACAAATCCTCAAAGTGCTCCTTCCATCTCCTTAATTTCTCTCTCTTCTCCACCAACAATCTATTATTCCTATCTTTCACTCCCTTACTATTTCCCCTTTCACACTGCCTTACTTTCTTTACCTCCTTCCAAAACAATTTCTTACTCTCCCTCCATTTCACACTCAGATTCCTCCCAAACTCTTCATCCACTTTCTTCTTACTCTCCTTCACCAGTCTCTTAACCTCCCTTCTCCTGCTCACATATACCTCTCTCTTCTCTCTCTCATCTTCTCCCCTACCTCTACTTGCCAACCATTCACCATATGCCTTCTTCTTTTGTTCCACAGCTCGTTTCACCTCATCATTCCACCATGCTGTCCCTTGCACACCCTTGCATCTCCTCCTCACTCCACAAACCGCCTCACACACTGCGCCTATCTCTTCCGTGAATATCTTACATACGTCTTCCACCCCTTCCATCTGCTCTAGCTCATACCTTCCCAATCTTTCTTCCACTATGCTCTTATACTCTGTCATTTTCTCACTATCTTGCAATTTCTCCACTCTTCTCACAGGAGCTGCTTCCTCCTGTCTTCCCCTTCGTCTCCTCAACCACTTTCTTTGCAGCTCTACCTTGGCCATCACTAAGTGATGGTCCGAGACTCCATTCCCCCACCCTCTCCACGCTCTTGCATCCAACACTTGTCTTCTCATTCGCTCATCCACACACACGTAGTCTATCATTGCCTTTCGTTCAACAAGTTCACCATCTATCCTCCTCATTACTCTCCATGTATACCGGTGGATCATCTTATGACGAAAGTAGGTGTTGGCTATTGCCAACCCCTTACAAGCACAGATGTCCATCAAAGCACTACCATTCCCATCTACTTCAGCTGGCACACCCCACTGACCAACCACTCCATCCACTCGTACATTCCCAACTTTGCCATTCATGTCTCCAATCAACAGCACTCTCTCGCTTCTCTCAAACTTGTCCATACATGCTTCTACTCTCGCCCAAAACTCATCTTTCACTCTTGCCACTCGATCCTCTGTTGGAGCATACACACATACAATCGCCCATGCTTGTATACCTACTTTCATCCTCACCCATACAATCCTTGCACCCACTGTTCCATACTCTCATATATTCTCCTTCCACTTCTTGCTTATCATCAGACATACTCCCTCTCTTGCCCTCTCATTCTCACTGACTCCCGCACATATACCTAAACCATATTCCCATTCTCTCATCCTTTCACCTTCCCATTTAGTTTCAGTCAATCCACATATATCCACTTTTGCATCCTCAAGCACCTGAACAATCTCTCTCTCTTTCACTTCATCATTCACTCCTCTCACATTCCATGTTCCCACCCTAAGAATGTCCTTTGTCCGTTCCTTAGTCGTCAACGTATGGTCCGTCCGGGTCCGAGGCGCTTTATTTGCTTTTTTAGTTAGTTCTTTTTACGGGGTGGGGCACTAACCCACCACCAACCCTTTTAGTCGCCTCGTACGCATGACATTATCATTTGTTATTATTACTGGCAGTAATAATATCCTCTACAATGTAATGCATTTGCTAAATATAAACTGACCTTTTAGAACTTGAACTCATGAAGTCCAATATACTCACCCTGGGTAAAAAAAAAAAAAAAAAAAATGGAGGGCGAGTCGGGACAATTATTATCTATTAATCCTTCAGCACTGCTCTGCTGTAAAAGTGCATTTTCTGGATAAATCACAAAAAACTGTAACAATTGAAGATTTCATCCACCAAAAAATAGACCTTTAGCTCTAAAACTGACTGTGGGAAAGGAAAACTGGCAAAATACATGTATTTTCAAAAATGAAATTTTACAAAGGTCAAAATGCTACCCTTCAATATTTGCACATTTGTCATGCATTATTCGTGGCTCTATAGAAAATTAGTATTAACAACATTTGTAAAGTTGGGTCAGGGCTATTGAATGGGCACCATAAAATAGAAATATACTGGCATTTGACATTGCAGTGCCCACTGTTCCAACTCACCCCGTGTCCTGCACTGTCCCAACTCACCCCACACAACGCTAATGTCTGTGAAAATCCATCGTCTGTTAAAGACTTCACATAGTTCATTGATGATTAGTTTACTTCAGTGATGGTTGCCACACAGGGCACAGGTAGCTAAAGCCTGAAATAGGGCCTATATCACAAGGAAAATCTTAAGCAATCATTGGCTTCCAGTTTCTGCGTACACCTACATGACATTATCATGGCATGACATTATCATTTGTTATTATCACCGGCAGTAATAATATCCTCTACAATGTAATGCATTTGCTAAACATAAACTGACCTTTTAGAACTTGAACTCATGAAGTCCAATATACTCGATTGCTACGGCTGCTTCCATTTCATAATAAAGTGATCCAGGGAAACCCAAGAAATACGTCTTTTCACTTCTTGTCACAGTACAGCGTGCAAGTAGCGTAATTAGCAAGTTGTATGGACTGGTCACTGTTGCAACACAATCCGATGAGTGTTGACTGATGACTGATGGCGCAGGCGGATGATGATCGAGTGACACTCAGCTGATGACCGGTAAACGTTGCCATGATAGTTTATTTTTCTTGCCAATTCTGCCACATGTAGGCCTACATGCCCACAGGTACTCCTAACTAGTTAATTACATAACCCTATTAGCACCGGAGTTTCCCATTTTGAAGATAATAAGTCACAAGGTATATACAAAAACTGAAAATTTTGCAGAGTGGCACACGCTTTTTGCTTCCTTTCCTGCTTCCTCTTCTCACACATCCGGGTGCCAACGGCTCCCCGTGCATAAATTCGAATAGCTGTCTCGCATCTAAATTAAAGTAAGTCTTAAAAAATATATAAGTATATAAGACTTTTTACTCAGAATTGCATATTTTTTCAGTTCTCCAAATATGTGACATACTGAATATTACACCCTGGATTAAACAAGTATTCGACATTTAAGATCAGCAGTCTATTCTCGAACACACATGGAAATTTCAGGGGGGGGCCCGGGCCCCCGTGGTCCCCCCCCCCCCTGGCTGTGCCATTAGAGAGGACCAAAACGTGAGTTTACTAATTCTTGCAATGCAAAAGCATATATTCTTTCTCTATCGTTTAAACTGTAAAATATTTCTCAGTAAACTGCTATATCCTACTTAACGGAAAATACTGCTTTGGAAGTTTCGAGCTCAGTATTTCCTTTATAAACCTCGGCATTTTATTACCCATGCCAATCGTTTGGACACTGAGAATAATAGGTTTTGACAACTTTGGCATTCGCTCTCCAAGGAGCTCCAATGCTTGGCATATTTTCGAGGATCTTTCTTCATTTTTCATTCAGTGATAATCCTCCGGCTTAAACTAAGTCTTTAAGAGATTTTTCTTGCTGAAAAACTGGTCAAATGCAGTGTAATAACTGCATGTTTTGGGGTAACAGTTTGTTTCTATTCGTGATTTTTCCATGAGCAGTTCAAAACAGCCTTATACCTTCCGCCACTTTCCCGTTTTCTGTTGCCATCCATGGAGAAAACAGAAACGGAATTATACGAATTTTTATTATTCATTAGTATTCTAACAAACTATTTTTATAACTTGTAATTATTTATATTAATTATTTATTACAATTATTTTCCTTTCAGCCTTACGCTGCTCAATAATTATTGCTTGTTACCACTGTTACCACGCAAGATTTAAACTCTGCAAATTATTCCATACTGTTCCTGAGCAGTTGCTCTGATGTTCAGTTAGTTCCTTTTGAGGATTTCCTAGTACCATTACTAACGCATTAAATCCTGTCATTTTGAAATGTATGGGTACCTTGGCATTTACTAATTGTTTTCTGTTACAATTTTACAAAATAGGTTTAACCTTGAAAAGATATGAGGATAAAGCATGTGCATTGTCACTGACCGAAATCTTCTAAATACTCTGCCATAACTTCTTCGGACGACTGTACAGCGGTAATGGCGTAGTTTTTTGGGGGTTGGGAGAGGGTACATTCCCCCCTTTCAAGGGCTTCAAGGCCTGTGTCCCCTCAGGTGCTCCCCCAGCAGAAAACTTTAGGTCAAAGAGTTTCATACACAGATGAAGTTTGATAATGGATGAAGTTTATAAAACATGTGGCATAACTATGGCAACACTGTGACCAGCAAAATAAGCACCTTAATCTGTATATCATTATGACAGGCACTGAACTGATTGAGCACAGTTCTTCGTTAAATTCACAATTATTTTCATTAGTTGTTACAACAGTTGCCCCCAATTTTTGATTACTGTATATTTTTAATGTCAGATTTTGTTAATCACTTTATGTTTATTGACAAATATCGTTGTGTGGATTAGTTTATCTAAGAGTCTGTAATGTTCTAGAAGCAGTGTGTTATTATATAATTTTGAAAGTTCGTGGAAGTTAATGTCGTAAATATGTTCTGTTCTCATTTTAATCCCCGATTAAATTTTGTGTATTTCATTGTGTTGTTTAATCAGTTTGTTGATGTGTATATTAACTAAATCGTTTAGTTAGGGGGAGGCGGTGGCTGAATCAGTAGAAGGGCGGCCTGCAATCCTAATGGACCCAGGTTCGAATCCCGGCTGGGAGAGAGAACAGTTTAAGGATCTGAATATCATAAAAGTACACTTTCCTGATCTACCAGAAACCCCGACATGTCGTAAAAATACCGCCACTAATACCAATGCACCAGTCCTGTTTGAGACAGCCCAAGCATGTGTTCAATATGGATGGTGGGTGTTAGTCCCGAAGTGGTGACATCTGGAGATGTAGGAGGACTACTGGGCCCTGGGCAAGGCCACTGCCCCCGAAAAGTTGGCCCTGATGCCTTTGCCCACAGTTGGACAATATAAATAAAATAAAAGGTGGTGTCGAATGTTCTAGCATTATCGAGAATATCCGAGACCCCAGAATAGTCTAGATGCCACAGCTGCTGTATAAATTAAAGACGGCGAGAGTTAGAGGGAAAGATGGCAGTTGACAGTTGACTGTGGAAATTTGGCGAGTTAGTTAGTGAATGAGAGAGCAACAGAACAGTTACGTTGTCAGTGTACTGTAGGTGTCGGTGACAAGTAAAAGTGTGAACAGTGTATCCGGCTGGGGGTTCACAACAATATTTTCAGTATTTGTGACTTGTGAAGGATATTTCTCATCAATATGCAGAGAAGTATTGAGCATTTCTAAACTGGGAAACGATTATTAGATGAAACTGAGCTATCTGCATCAAATGCCAAAAGACAAAGTCAGTTTGCTGCTGATACTAGTTCCCCACATCCCTTCGATGGAGAGGAAAATGTGTGGCTAGATGACATAGGTAAATCAGAATCTGAGGGAGATGATGACAACATAGTTGATGAAGAAAATGTTGCAGCAACATATGAAATACCCACAGAACAAGGAGCAAAATGTAAGTTAATTTATGAGTCTCCGGGATCCTCTGACATCAGAGGTGGAAGAACTGAAGAGCCCAAACAACCAAAATTGTCAACATTTCCCAGCACAGAGTTTGGCAAAAACAGATGGGCTTTTTGGGCCAGATGGTATGAACTGTACCCATGGTTTGAGTATTCAGTTAGTCAGGATGCAGCTTTCTGTTTCAGTTGTAGCTTGTTCCCTGTTCCTAGCCGAACCATGTCAGAATATACCTTCACAATGACAGGTAAAACAAAGCAATAGAGAAAGACTGATCATGGATTTGAACAGCATGAGTGAAGTGATAATCACAAGGCCACATCTTGTGCATGGAAAGATTTTCAATCCCAGTTAGAATCAGGAAAGAGCATCAATATTGCATTAGTTTCGGCATATGAAAAACAGATAAAAGAAAACAGGCATTATGCGAATTAAGTTGGAAAAATGCTGTGCCTATCAGCAAGACCGAAAATTCCAAGAACAGGTCACAGGGAGACAGTGGAAGCAGCAATAGAGGCAATTTTCTTGAAATATTGGAGCTAGTCAGTGAACTATAACAGTATTGTAAAACACAGAGTGACAGGAATACATAGTATAAAGTATACAAGCCCGCAGATCCAAAATGGAATGATAGAGATTCTTGCTTGCATTATAAAAGATGAAATATGCAAAGCACTGCATGTCAGCACTGAATACTCAGTAATGGTGGATGAAAACAGAGACATCATTGGGAAAGGACAGCTGTGACTTTTTGTAAGGTGTCATTTCCAAAATAATATGCATGAAGGATTTCTGGGTTTTGCCCAGTTGTATGAATGTAATACCAAGTATCTGAAGGAGAAAAGGATTCATATACTTTAATCTTGCATCATAGATAGAAAGAATTGCGCAGGACAAACTTATGATGGAGCCTCTGTGATGAGTGGTGTGAATAAAGGTGTTCAGGTATCATTTAAAGAAGATTCTCCAAGAGCCGAGTACACTCACTGCTACAACCATGGACTGAATGTAGCCACTGACGATTGTGTTAAGTCTATCAAACTGGCTGATAAATTCTTTGGTTTTCTTGAGACTCTCTATGTTTTCATGTCTTTGCATGCGCCTCATAAGTTGTTTGCTAAAAATTAAGAAGAAATGTATCCTGGAAAGCAGGTGATGAAGATGAAGAAACAAAGTGGCACAGGATGGTCATGCCAGTACTTACTGTATCTTGTAAACTCCTTCTAGATACACTTCCTGCATTTATGGCAACTCTGAAAGTAATAGCTGAGACACAGGAAAACGTGCCCTTGATGCCAACTGATTACTCAAGAATATTGATCATATTATAGGTATCTCAACTGTCATGTTCACCAGCATTTTGCAGAAAACATAGTTCTTATCTGTTATCCTGCAGTCTCCATCGCTTCAGCTGTAAGTTGCAGTAGACATGGTTTAGACAGTTGAGGAAGACTTGGCTTCCTACAGAATTGAGGAATGCTGGGATGAACTGTGGGTGAAAGCTGAAGGTGTTTGAAAGCAAATTTATGTACCTGTTGAAGATCCAACCCAGAAAATGAGGACTAGACTCGCTAGACATCTGCAGGACAGCATAGTTCTGGAGTCAGCCTACCAACAAAACACAGAAGATAGCCATGATTCACTTGAGAAGAAGTACTGTGTGGACCAGTACAACGAAGTATTAGATAGAATCTTACTTGCAGAAGTGTACTCAAGGTTCAGTGATGCCAGTAAAAAGTTGTTCAAATCAATGTCTGTATTAGATCCATGTAGCTCAAAGTTTCTTCATTTTGGCACTTTTAAACCTATTTCCGAACAGTACCTAGACGTAGAGTTGCGGCGAGCAAGAAGACTTGTGGAAAAGAAGAAAAATGAGGGCTTATTGTTAATAACCTAGCTGAACTTTCACCTTCCATGAGTCCATATAAGGAGGCATTCCCAGATCTCTTTAAGCTCATTAATATTTCGCTGCAACTGCCACCAACCTCAGCATCATGGGAGAGGAGTTTCTCCTCAGTGCGACTCATAAAAGCTACCTATGAAGCATCATGTCTGACACCAGACTATCATCACTTGGAGTTACTGGGATTCATTCCAACAGAGCAAAAGAAATTGTCATGGAATGTTTTGTTTTGATGTCTGCACAGAAACATAATAACATAGATTAGAGCTATTTTGAGATATGTTTAACTGTAGTTGTTTGTGAGGTTCAGTGGTATATGAAAATCTAGATTTAATGCTATTGTGATATAATTAACATACTGTCCATTAGTATGTAAATCAATTCCACTTGCCACATATGAAAATATAATTGAAATGTGATTACAAGGTACATATTTGCAAACCTACGTAAATACATGCGTATTGTCTATATATTGCCAGACGCCTTAATCCCTTGAGGGGTGGCCACAAATAAAGAGCCTCCATGTGGCCCTATCCTCGCAGTTTCATTTCCATCTCGTTAGCCCACACCCCCTCTCTCATATACCTCCCCACTCCATCCCTCCACCTCATTCTCGGCCTCCCCCTCCCTCTTCCCCCCTCCACGTCACTTTCGTACACTCTCCTTGTTAGTCTCTCTCTCTCCATTCTCACCACTTGGCCAAACCACCTCAGTGAATTTCTCCTAACGACTTCTATCACATTTACATCCACACCACAATACTCCATCACCTTCTATTTTGTCAGTCAGTCATTCCATGTAACTCCACATGCTCCTCTTATATAACTGATTTCCGCTGCTCTCACCCTTGTGTCCTTTGAACATGGTGGAAGCTTCACTTCCATACGTTAGGGCTGGTATTACAATGCTATCATCCAGCGACTTTTGTACTTCCATGCTCACTTCCTTATTTCTTATGTCTGCTTTCAAAGAACCAGCAACCCGTCGTTCCGGTAGTACCATTCGAAGTATGTCATCCTCCAGACTTCCATCCTTACTCATCACACTGCCCAAGTACTTAAATGCACTCACATCTTCGATTTCCTCATCATATAGCCTTACTCTACATTCAGTGACTGTTTTTCTCGAAGACCATAACTTTACTCTTCCCTACATTCTCCTTTAGATTCCGTTTCTTGCACGCTCTCCCAAACTCATTCACCAAGCCTTGCAGTTCCTCTTCGTCTTCACCTAACAGTACAGTATCATCTGAAACTGCAGGAAGAAAGAATGTGAGGGAAAATGAGAATATAAATGACAGGGAAAAAGAAGACAAAATAAAGAACAAAGTTACTCATAAAACAAATGAAAATAGAAAACATAGCAGTATAGAGTATCAAAATTATGGTAAAAATATTAAAATTTTGTATGCAAATTGTAGAGGAATTAAAGAAAAACAAGTAAGTTTAAGAGAAGTGACAAACAAAATAGACCCAGAAATTATAGTACTTAATGAAACGTTCTTGAGAAGAGGAGAAGTGGTGAAGTTAGAAGGATATAATAATAACAGAGAAAATAAGGTGGGTGGAGGAATAGAAATTATGGTCAAAATAAATTCACAGTTAAACACAGTAAAAATCAGTGAGGAAACAGAAGATATAGAAGAAATGACAGTAAGAATAGAAACCAGAAAAAGAGCACTGAATGTAATTAGTGTATATGGAAGAACAGAAGGAAGGGTGACAAACAATAAAATTAGGGAACAGTTTCAGTATCTCAAAGAACACATTAGAAACATAGAAAAAGTGGGTGAAGATTATATAATAATTGGAGACTTAAACGCAAAAATAGGAAATCAGGAGGATGGTATAGTTGGAAATAATGTAGGGAAAAATGAAGCAGGCAAAGCACTGATCCAAATGGTAGAAAATGTTAAAGGTGTAATTGTAAATGGAACAGAAAAATGTAAAGGTAAATGGACAAGAGTAAACACAAGAAATAATGAGGAAAAATCTATATTAGATTATGTGATAACGAATAGGAGTGTATACGAGGACATAATAGATATGAATATAGATGAGGAAGGAATGTACAAGCTAACGAAATACAAAAACAAAGAAGTTAAAGAAACAGATCATAATACAATATTAATAGCAATGGATGATAAAATGAAAGAAGTAAGGAATGACTATGTAAAACAGTGGTACTTTAAAAAAGAAGGAGGATGGGAAAAGTTTAAAGAAATGACAGAGAAAAATGAAATTTTTGAGAGGATGTGGAAAAAAGTAAACTACCAAGAACAAAGTGTTGAAACTGAGTGGAATAAGTGGAAGAAAGTAGTGTATAATATACTGGATAAAGCATTTGGGAAAATAAGAATGTCAAAAAGGGTTAAACCAGGAATAGATAACAGGGTGAAGATATTAATGGAAAGAAAAAGGAAGATAAGGAAACAAATAAGAAAAGATAACAATAAAACCAGAAAAGCAAACTTTATAACAGAAAGAAAAGAGATTGAGCAAAATATAGCAAAATATATAAATGAAAATGAGGAAAGAAGAATAGAAGAAATTAGTAATCGGCTTAATGATAAAAGAAATAATAGTGATACTGCCCCAGTGGCAGTATGTAGTAAGAGATAAAGATGGAAGTGATATAAGAAACCCAGAAAAGATAAAAGAAAGAGTTACAGAATACTATAAAGAGATATACAAAACAAATGACTTAACAAAAGGATATGAGGAATACACAGACTGCTTAGAGAGTATGATCAGAGAATGTTGGATGTACGAAAACAAGGAAGAGGAAAAATTAAGTGAGGAAGAGGTGAAAATGGTAATAACAAAGTTAAAGACTGGTAAAGCAACTGGCCCAGATAAAATTAGCAATGAAATGATTAAAAGATGTGGGAAAAGTATGAAGGATTCAATAATAAGAATGTTGATGAAAATATATGATAGAGAAATAATACCAAATGAATGGCACAAGGCATACATAAAAAATATATATAAGGGAAAAGGTAACAAGAAAGATTTAAACAATTATAGAGGACTGATACTGAACTCACACCTGATGAAAATGATGGAGAAAATAATAGAAATGAAGGAGACAGAAAAGCTGGAGAATATGAGTGATTACCAGTGCGGGGCAAGGAAACGAAAATAAGTAAGGGAACATCATTTTTTTATAAGAAATATTATTGAAGAAGCACAACAGAAAAAGAAAGAAATAACAGCAGTATATTTTGATGTATCAAAGTGCTTTGACAAAATGGTATTAAAGGAAGTAATGAAGGAGTTATGGCTAAAGGGAATAAAGGGTAAAAACTGGAGAATGATATATGAAATTAATATGAAAAATGAATTGATACCTATGACAGAAATTGGAGAATGTAAAGGAGTGTATGTACAGGAGATGATAAGACAGGGATCAGTGCTAGGGGCCAAAATAAGTTCAATAACTATGGATTCACTAAGCAGAATGATGAGGGAAAAAGAAAGTAATTGGAAAATAGGAAATGTAAGGATAAGCCCATTAATATTTCAAGATGATATCATGGCAATAGAGGAAAATTACAAAATACAGGATACAATAAACACAATTGAAGTATTTCTAAAATTAAAAAGACTAGAAATTAATGAACATAAAACAAAGCAATCAGCATTAGTAGGCAAGGGAAAAACAGTAAAAATAAATGGTAAAGAAATTGTAAGAACACAAAGTCATAAGTACCTGGGAATAATTATACAAGAAAAAGGGAAACAGAATATTAAAGTGGAAAATATGATAAATAAAGCAAGGGTAGCGGCAAATGAATGTATTAACATCATAAATAGAAAAGAACTGAAAAAAAGTAGAATTAAAATAGGGCTAAAATTATTTAATACTTGTGTATTACCGATAATGTTGTTTGGAGGGGAAAGTGGGAAAACATTAAGAGAAAAAGAAAAGAAAGCTCTAAATAATGTTCAGACTCAGTACTTAACAAAATTAATCAAGGTACCAAGGACAACACCGAAATGTGCTTTATTAAATGAAACACAGGAAGTAAAAATAGAACACAAAATTAATCAAAGAAAACTTGAATATTACATTGAACTCAAGAATAGGGAAGAAGACGTTGTTGAAGTAAAGATGAGAAAACATTGTGAAGATTTTGAAAGAGAGTACGTGAGAGAAATAAAAGGCATTAAAGAAAAGTACAACATACCTGAAGACTTAGAAACATTAGAAGAGAGAGTGGCAAAAAGGGTAATAAAAGAAAAAATAATGACAAAAAATAAAGAAGAAATTTGTGAAGACATGAGAAAAGGGAGTAAGACAAAGGAATCAGTGGAACAAGAAATAGGC
Source organism: Coenobita brevimanus (assembly GCF_032717465.1). NCBI lineage: Eukaryota > Metazoa > Arthropoda > Malacostraca > Decapoda > Coenobitidae > Coenobita > Coenobita brevimanus. The sequence continues at coordinate 33,394,736 of NC_137037.1, forward strand.
CAACAGAGATACCTAGAGGAAATAGAGTTTGAAAGCGCAAAGATTATATTTTTTATTCGAACCAGAATGCTAGAAGTGAAGGAAAATTATAAGAAAAAGTATGAGCCTAACCTTATATGTGACATGTGCCAAGAAGAGAATGAAAATCAGCATCATTTATTTATATGTGAAGCATACGAAGATTTAACAAACGACATTAAAGGAAAAGAATCAATAACAGAAATACTAAAACAAAATGAATTACAGGTTGTAGCAAATACAGTGGGCAGAATAATGAAACGAAGAGAAGTAATTATGAATATAAGGAGCAACATAGAAATGAACAACAGAGACTGAGAAAAAATAAATAAAAAAAATAAAAATAAAAATAAATAAATAAATAAGCCATCTTGTTTAAAGACAAGAACTCCCGGATGGGAGTAGGCGCCAACAACAACAACAAGAAGTTTCCAAATGTTTCCATCTCTCATTAGGGCCTCCCCAACATCCACTACCCTACCTTGTATATCTTTTATCATCCAATTCATATTCAGACTGAACAACCATGGAGACATGACAGATCCCTGTTTCAATCCAACATTCAGATAGAAAAAAACTCATTCAGGTCGCCGTCCTCACGGACTGCAGCCTTAGCGCCCTCATATATACTCTTTACGTCATTTAACAGTTTCTCATTTACTCCGTTCATTTTTAATATTTTCCACCTTCCTAGTCTATCCACTCTGTCTCCAAATCCATGAAGTCTCCATACAGCTTCTCTCCCTTCTCTAGAAAGTTTTCCAATAAAGATCTAAGGATGAATATCTGATCTACACAACGTCTTCTTTTCCTAAAACCTCCTTGTTCTTTTCCAACTAATTCCTCTGTTATTTCCCTAACTCTCTCAATAAGTATCTTACCACATAGTTTTCCTATTACACTAAGAAGACAAATTCCCCTGTGATTACCACACAATTCGTTTTCCCCTTTTCCTTTGAATAGGGGAATAAAATACCTGACTTCCATTCACCTGGGACTCTTCCTTCCTCCCAGGCCAATCTGCACATCTTCCATAGCCATTATGCTGCTATCTTTCCACCATGCCTCGTCATTTCACCACACACTCCGTCAACTCCTGAGGCTTCCCCATTTTGACTTTCTTCATTGGTTCCACTACTTCCATCCTACTGATCTCTTCCTCCCTTATCACCTCACTCCTCCTCCCAGCCATTTCCCAGTCACTTTTATTCGCATTACTTTCATTCTCTATGTTTAACAGTTCCTTAGCCGGCGGCGGAATTATATATAGACTGTGCAAAAACTACTGAAATATTGCGGGGAGACTACATAATTATAGACACTTCTCCAAAAATTGTCCCCTGTAAATCATAGCAGAGACTATATATAGTCGGCAATGTGTAAGTGTCCTAGAGCCTCAAATATCCCTAACTGGCAACGTACAGGTAACAGGTGAATTATATGAGGTTGCTCACTTAGTGACTCAATCAGTCTGTTCCCAGCTCCTAGAAGGAACACAACATTCTTTTGTTTCTCCTGTATACCTGAGTTTCTAATTTTCTTTTGATATTTGGATATTGTAGACATAATCATGTCCCACACAGCGAGGAACATTATTAATGATGAGAACTCATTTATTCTAGATCAGGATTTGGATGATGATATTATTGATGATATATTAGCCGTGATTCTACATCACACAGTGGTGGTAATGACACTGATAGTGGTGATGAATCACAGCTTGAGACTGCAGAGGAGTCAGATGATAATCTGTCAAGTGCAGAAGTTGATGATAATGATGACAGTCCAGTTGGGTGGTTGAGTCATTCTCCATTTAGTAGAGAACGATTGCCATTTACTTGAGATACAAGGGTCAAAGTAGTTTTGCAAAATCCTCAGGACCCACTTGAGATTTTTATGTCTTTTGTAGACCGGGATATAAATGAACATATAGTGAGAGAAGCAAACAAATATGCTGCCAAGGTCTGTGAAGAAAAGAGAAGGGAGGGGAAAATGATGAGAAAACATAGAGATCTGATGTGGAACTAAACACATGTTGGGGAGATGTATATCGTTTTGGATTAGACATTTTACAAGGCATAGAAAAGAAGCCTACAGTCTACTCATACCACTCCACTAACCAGATGCTTGCAACACCCTTTTTGCTATGTTAATGAAATAATGCAACTGTTCAACATTGTGGTAGAGTCTATATATATATTATGTTAAACCCTTACATGCGGTGGTGTCTATACATAGATTATGTTCAAACTTTACGGACAGTAGAGTCTATATATAGCTTATGTTAAAACCGCACATGCAGTAGAGTCTATATATAGATTATATTAAAACCTTACATGTGTTAGAGTCTATATATACAGTAGATTATGTTAAAACCTTACATGCGGTAGAGTCTATATATAGATTATATTAAAACCTTACATGTGTTAGAGTCTATATATACAGTAAATTATGTTAAAACCTTACATGCGGTAGAGTCTATATATAGATTGCTAAAACCTTAATAATGCAATGGAACTATATTTGTGTTCCATTCTTGTGGTTAGGGGCATCTATATGAAGATTTTTATTTTTTATCAGGTGCTTCTCAGCAACTGCTGACAATGGCTAAAGGTTAAATGTTCTCTCCATATAGCCTACTCACTTTTTCTCCCTTCTCCACTATCAATCTACTTTCTTATATTTCACCCCCCTACTAACTCCTTTATCACCCATTCTAACTCTCCTTACCTCCTTCAAGAACATTTTCTTACATTCCTTCAACTTTACACTCAGATTCCTTCCAAATTCCTCATCAACTCTCCTCTTACTCTCTCTTACTAATCTGTTAACTTCTGCTTTCCTCTGTACATATTGCTTTGTCTTCCGTCACTCAACTTCCTCCTTGTCTCTGCTTCCCATCCACTCATTATGTGCCTTCTTCTTTTGAACCACAGCTTGTCTCAACTCTTCATTCCACCATGCTGTTCCTTGCACCCGCTTTCGTCTTCTCTTTACCTCACACACCACCTCCCATGCTGCACACATTTCTTCTGAGAATATCTTGCACACATCTTCCACCTCCCCCTTCTCCTCCAGATCATATTTACCCAACCGCTCCTCCATTTCTCCTTTATATTTTGCCTTTTTTCCATCTTCTTGCAACCTTTCTACCCTCCTCTTATGGATTGCTTCCTCCTGTCCTTCCTTCTTTCAATTGCTTCATTGCATTTGTACACTGAATTTCATTGCCACCAAATGGTTGTCAGAAAGTCCCCTTCCCGAACCTCTGTATGCCCTTGCATCCATTGCAATACACATATTCAGTCATTGCCTTCCTTTCATTCAGTTCACCACCCACCCCTTTCATCACTCGCCACGTACACCTGTGGATCATTTGGTGCCTAAAGAGGGTATTGGCTGTCACCAACCCCCTACCAACTACTTCATCCAACTTAACATTCCTTGCTTTTCCATTCATATCTCCAATCAAAAACACTCTCTCATTCCTCTCAATCTTTTCCATGCACGCTTCCACATTTGCCAAGAACTCATTTTTCACTCTGCTTGCATTATCTTGCGTTGGCCATACACACGCGCAATCGCCCACGTTTGTATTCCTACCTTCAGTCTTATGTTCGCAGTCCTTGATCCAACTGATCCATACTCCCCTATCTTCTCCGTCTATGTCTTGTACACAAGAATACATTCACCTACTTTTACTCTCTCATTTTCACCTACTTCCGGTTGGCTTTTAATGCTTGTTTACTTTGTGCCAATTATTGCCGAATGTGATAGGAACAAGTAACGACATCCTTCAGCAAGGCGGAGAAATATTGTTTTTGAGCTCGTCTGTGTGTGTGTGTGTGTGTGTGTGTGTGTGTGTGTGTTCTTACCTACATTATTGTTCTTCCATAATTGCATCTTAACAGGAATAAGTAGAGCTCGTACTGTCCCGTGTATTAAATCACTCTTATCATACGTATTCTTCAATTTGTGAATTGTTTTGGCACACAATATTTCATTCAGTAGTGCATTCCACTGATCAATTGTCCTATTTGGGAAACTGAATTTCCTTACACTTTTTATGTATTTTTTTTTTACAGTGTCCTCTTGCTGATGCTTTCCCATAGGTTATCTACTCATTTATATCTGTTTTCTCTTTCCCTGAGACGCATTTTATAGCATAATCATGTCTCCTCTTTTCCTTCTCTCCTGTAATGTTAGTAGATTCAATTTTTCTAGCCTTTCTTCGTAGCTTATATCCCTTAAACTTGGTACCCATCTTGTAGTAGCCGTTGAACTTTTTTCAGTCTTATCTAGGTGTTTTATGAGATGAATATTCCAAACGACTGATGCATACTCCAGAGTTGGTCGGATGAATGATTATTCTCGTCTGTTACTTACCCACCTGTTTGTTTATCTGTCTGTGTTGTGTATTTCTGTATATATCTGTCTCTTTGCTGTACTTATACGTCTAACTATCAGTTTGGCTATCTGTCTCTCCTACTGTACCTTTTGTCTATCTTTTCGATATTTTATTTCAACCTTATATTTTTCAGCTTGTCTTCATTTATGTATGTGAATGCTATTCTCATATTTGCATGCAGTGTATACATGTTCCGTACCTTCTCACTGATGTGGTCAGCCGGAGATAGTCTGTTATTAATAATCACTCCTAGGTCCTTCTCTCTTTCTGATATCTATAGGGATGAACTTCGTAATTTGTAATCCCAATCTGGTCTTTTTCCACTTTTACCAAACATAATTACATGACACTTGTCCACATTGAATTCCATTTGCCAGTTATTGCTCCATTCGTTTCGTTTCGTTTTTAAAGGCTCCAACATGCTTGCATGTGTCGGCCTTGGTCACCTAATGGCGGCTCTCCACGCTGCACGATCCATTGCAGCCTCCCTGTTCAGTCCCTTAACCCTAAGGTCACACTTAATGACCTCGTCCCATGTCTTTCTCGGTCTACCCCTCATAACCCCACCCCCAATATTAACACTTCTCACCTTCCTCACCCAATTATCATTCCCCATCCTCACCACATGTCCAAACCACCTCAATCTACCTCTCCTCATCACAACACCAATACACTCCAGTCCCATCCTACCTCTCAACTCTTCCATTGTAAACCCAGCCCCTCCAGGCCTTGGACACAGGGACGCACTGCACATCCACCTAATCATTGTCATTTCTGTACGTCTGAGCCGGCGAATGTCTTCCTCCTTCACTACCCAGGTCTCACTGCCATACAGCATTACACTCCTAACACATGCTGCATACAAAGACCCCTTAGCACGTAGGGAGAGCCCTCTTAATGTCAGGAGAGGCAAGAGCTCCCTGAACTTCTTCCAACCACTTCTCACCCTAGCCACAGAGCTAGCTCCAGCCCCACCTACAGCACACAACATGTCTCCCAAATAACAAAACTCTTCCACACACTCAAGAGATTCACCAGCAAGTTCAATCCTTTCACGTCTGACGATCTCCACCTGCTCACCCCGGCACACCGTACACATAAAATCAGCATTATCTCGCAATCTACCTCTGATACCACTACATCTCTTATGCACCCATTTATCACACACACCGCACAAGATGGAATTACTTCCCACGCCCTTGTGGCAAACTGCACATGGCCACTCTCCCTCGTCTTTGACAGTACCGCCACCAACCCTAGATATCATCACTTTTGTTTTATCTGCATTTACCCTTAAACCCTTTTGCCCCATACTATCTCTCCACTTCCTAAACCTTTCCTCCGCCTCCCTTTCATTCTCTGCAATCAACACCAAATCATCAGCATACAACAACTCCCACGGGAGTCCGTTTCTAAAGTCACGTGAAAGGGCTTCAAGTACCATGATAAACAACATGGGACTCAAAACTGACCCCTGATGCACACCAACATTCACGGAAAACTCATCACTCAAATCTCCATTCGCTCTCACCTGGGTGTGAGCACCCACATACATGGCCATAACCACCCTAACCAGCCACTCCTCCAAGCCAAGCTTTCTCATTGCCCACTTCACCACCTCTCTAGGGACTCGTCAAAGGCCTTTTCCAAATCAACAAAAACAAAATAAAGATCCCTTCTCCTACCAATATATTTTTCCTGAAGCTGTCGAACAATGAATATGGCATCAGTGGTCCCCCTACCTGGCATAAACCCAAACTGCATCTCATCAATATTCACTCTTTCTCTAATCATACCTTCTAAAACTCTCTCCATTACCTTCATTATCTGATCTAAAAGCTTTATACCTCTATAATTTCCTCTTTCCAGGGCATCACCCTTCCCTTTATACACATTTACAATTACACTCTTCAGCCAATCATCTGGGACAACACACTCATAAATAATCCTATTTATCAGGTCAGTGACTAAACTCACCCCTATATCGCCTGAGGCCTTCAACATTTCGGCAGTCAACCCAGACACACCTGCTGCCTTCCCCACCCTCATCCTGCCTATTGCCTCACTCACAGTAGCAGTATCAATCAAAGGCCAAGGGCCAGACACTGGATCTGCTGGCTCCAAACCTTCCCTGTCCCAGTCAAACTCCTCATTCAACAACCGGTTATAATGTTCTCTCCATGCATCTTTAATATCCTCACTGTTCACCACTACCCTTCCTTCATCATTCTTCACACACTGCTCACCTATGATATCCCGATTATCCCTCTTCACCTGACCTGCCACCCTAAATATATTTTTCCTTTCCCCATGATTTAGGTTATCAAGTAATTGTCTCTGTGACTCAGACTTTGCCCTGTATACCTCTCTCCTAGCCCTACGCTTGGCAGCCAAATATTCCTCTTTGCTACCACCCTTCTTCCATTCCCGGAAAAGCCTTCTTTTCTCCTTAATTGCAGCTTCTACACCCTCATCCCACCACCAAGTGAAGCTTACAGCTCTCTGCAAGAGTCTGTGTTAGTAATTCTCCTTTGTATTTTTGCATCATCAGCAAAAATATTTAGATAGCTTCCATTTCCGCTGTTATTGTGTATTTCATTTATATATACTAAAAACATAATTGGTGCCAGCACTGAGCCCTGTGGAACTCCAGTAGTCACTTCCCTCCATGATGAGTAATTTCTCCTTAGTACTGTTCTCATTTCCCCTTTTCTAAGAAAATCTTGCATCCAACAATACAGGTTGCCTTGGACTCCTCCTTGATAGTACAGTTTCCATAAAAGTCTTTGGTGATGTGCTCTGTCAAATGCTTTCTTGAAACCTAGATAGATACTGTCCACCCATCCCTCTCTTTTCTGTGATGTTTCTGCAACTCTGTCATCTTAGCTTAATAGATTAATAACACCTGATTTTCCCTTTCTAAAACTGAACTGCCTTTCTGTTATCATATTGAGTTCTTATAGATGGTTTACCCAAATTTTCTTATCAGCATTTCTAGTATTATACTTTCAACACTGGTCACTCATACTGGTCGGTAGTTGAGTGGATTCTGTCTGTTCCCTTTCTTGAATAGGGGAACAATGTTTGCTTTCTTCCAAATATCAGGTAGTTTACATTGACCTAAGGATTCCTTGAATATTGAATATACTGTATTGGTCTACTTAACTCTTTTGCACATTCATGCAGCACCCAACCTGAAATTTTGTAAGGGCCATTTGCATTTCCTTTGTCTAATTAACATCACTCTTTTGTACTTCTTTTTCTGGTAATTGTATGTCTGGTAATATGTGTGGGCATGCATGTTCCATATCTTCTCTCACAAAATTATTTGCTTCCGTAAAAACTGATTGGAAATTTTTATTCAGTGCTTCAAACATATCTTTCTCGTGTGTAGATGATCCCCTCGTCCATAATGGACTGTGTTTTATCTTTAACTTCGGTTTTGCTTTGGATGTAGCTGTAAAATAGCTTCGGTTGATCACTACAATATTTTTATTTATAATGTCTTTCTCAAACTGTCTTTGAGCATCTCTCCTTATCCTTGTATAATCGTTTCTTGCATGTTTATAGTTGTTATATGCTCTCTTACTATTGTGTCTTCTGTATCTATCCACAGCAAGTCTTTTTTCTTTTGAATTTTTTACATTCTGTATTGAATCATTTAATTATTATTATAGTTTCTTACTGCTGTGGGCTGTAATTTTGGACTCGTATTTCATAATATTCACTGAGTTTTCTATATATAACATTTAAATCTTGTCCTCCAAGTTCCTTTTCCCAGCCAGTTTCTAAAGAGTACTTCTTTAGGTCATGGTAGTTGTCCTTTTGGAAATTTTTGCACTTTTTGTAACTCTCATTACTGTTAACTATGTCATATGCAATCCTGAAGTTGCAGTTTAATACTGCGTGGTCACTTTTGCCGAACGAAGGATGATACATTATATTGTCAGTACCATTTTCTAGCCTAGTAAATAAAAGATCTAGTACTGATGGATGATCAATTCCTCTTTTCCTGGTGTTTTCCTTTACATGTTGTGTTAGGAAAAGCTCCTGCACATGATCCAGGAGCTTTCGGTCCCAACAGCTTTCATGGCTTCTTACACTGAGAGTATTCCAATTTATATTTATACTGAAATCTCCACTTAATATAATTCTTTCAGATTTCTCTTTCATTCCATGTAGTAATGCTCTTAAACTCTGAACTGTACTCTCTTTCCCTAGTGTTTGTTTTGGGTGGTATGTATAAATTAACCACAATTTCATTCCCTTCAGATGTGTTAATCTCGACTACAATCAGTTCTACTTGTGAGGGTATATCCAATTTTATTTCTCTGACTTGTAGATTTTTCTTTGTTAATATTATAACACCTCCTTTTTTAATATATTTGTTTGATATCCTTCGGGTTAATTTTGTTTCATTCAGGCAAATAATATCTGGTTCCTCTTCTTTGGCATAATCTCTCATCTCTAAAAATTTAGATGTCATTCCATCTACATTTGAGTACATCAACTTAATCATCTTGTTTACATACTTGCCATAGCTTGAGTCTACTAATTTCCTTCTTTTCATTCCCTGTTAGTTATGTACCACTTTCGTTCCTGCAATCCAATCACATTGTAAAAAAAAAAAAAAATACTCTTCCTCTGATCCACCTTCGTTCTTTGTTTTTGCTTCCTCCCTCTTCCCCTTCAGTGTTCCCCATTCGTCTAGAATTAGGCATCTCTTTATCCATACTTTTTTAAATCCCTCTTTTTCCATGAGTTTTCGAGCATTTGTTAAATATTTCCTCTACAGTGTTTGCACTCTGGAAGGTTACTTTCAGGAGCCTTAACTTACTTCTCTCATATTTCCCTAGCCCTTTATGCACTATATCTTTATCACAGATATCGTGTGTGTGTGGGTGTGGGTGTGGGTGGGTGGGTGTGGGTGTGTTTGTGTTTTACCATTGTCTGTGTACGTTACCTTGATATCTCATGAACGGCTTGAGCTATCAACATGAAACCTCCAGGGTATCAGGATATGGCCAAAATCTTGGACGAATTCGAAAACGGGCACTCGGAGTCAAGGTCAGGATCACCAAAATGGCTGCCAAACGTCAACTAATTTCTTTAATGTCGATTGGAATTTTGTGAAACATGGTAACTGAATTCTGTAGAGTTTTGCGTATTGTCTTCACATTTGGTTTGTAAGTAGGTTGTAACTTGGCCAACAGCATATTCTGGCGGGCTATTAGCATTCGGCTTCCGAATTGTTTTCTTTCATTGTTTGTGTGTTTACTGAACTCAACTTGTTTCTTTCACATCATTAGTTGTTCATCAGTACAATAAATAGTATAAGGTTTTCATTCAAAACGTGGTTTTAGTCGAATATCATGTAGTACGTGTGCCAGGCCGCCTCAGAAAGGCAAGTGCCCTCCCATGTGCCTCTCTACAAAATGAACCCTAGCTACGACACTACAGCTGATTCATATTTATTTGATGATCTTCAGTTTTGCAGCCACCAACACAATGCAGTCATGTAACTGAATTATTAATTTATCATGTAAAGAATTGCCTTGCATTTTTGTGGCTTTTCCCAACTTACCTATCTTCCTTCCTACTTACTTCTCTACCTACTATACCTCCATGATTACTTACCTGTCTACTCCCCTAGGCTACCTACTTTCCTGCCTGTCTCCCTGCTAACCTACCCACCTGACTCCCTACCTGCCTCCTTGCAGACCTTCATCCTCGCCGACCTCTCTGTCTACCGACTTGGCTGCTGCCCTACCTACCTACTTGCCTACCTCCTTGTCTGCTTACACTTCCACCTCCCTGTCCTCTCTGGCTACTTCCCAACATAACTCTGTGCCTCCCTCCCTGTCTATCTTCCTTCCTGCCTAACTACCTACATACCTACCTACCGATGTGATTCACTATCGTCCCTCCCTGCCTACTTATTCTGTACTTACCTCTCAGCCAGTTTACCTACCTACCTCTCTACACACCACCCTATCTACCTACCTGCTTACCTAACTACCTACCTCCCTACCTATCTCTCTGCTTGTCTCCATCAACTAATGAGCTGGCGACATTTCAGTGCATTTGAAGCTTCATTTATTTATTTATTTATTTATTTTTATTTTACAGTTTACCAGGTTCTTATAGGTTGCATCAAAATTATAAGGTCATAAAGTGTTGCATTTAGAGCAGCCTTTCCACTGATAGCAGGGTAATGCCTATACAGTAATCTTGTAAATATAGGCATATCTGGTCATCGTGACCTTGTGGTTGCTCAGAGTGTGTTGATCACTCCCACGAGGACATACCGTGGGCGGTGAGGATCAGTTTAATACCCCAGTCGTAAAAATCGGTCCACAATTTAGGCTGCTCGAGCCCTCACAAACATATGGAAGATCGATGGACGGACAGACATACAACTGGACAAACAGAAAACGATTCTTCCGGGTCAACCGTGCGTAGGGCCTCTACTTCCTTTTCGGGAATTAGTAAAACAAAATGACTGAAACCTACAGACTAAATTTTTAGTTTTAAAAATTTGAGGTGGGAAGGTTTTTCGACTTCCACCAGACTTCCCATTTCAAGAAAGGATGGGAAAAATTAAGATTAATGTTTTCCGACTATACGGGGTCATTAAAGCTGACAGTAAACTTTAGCTGACTCTGTCTTCTTTAGTAATACGACAGACAACCATCTGATTTATATTCAGCTTCCCATTCGTTCTGCTGCGTTAACAGGGACGTAGGGGAAACCAGCTTTGTCTATCAGTCTGATTGGCTCGATAATTGAACTCGAGGTCTTCTGCTTGCCAGCTGCATATGCTACGATTATCTCACAAAATCTCTTAATGCAAATATATGTATTGGAAATTCTATATCATAAACACTGCACCCTTTATGTCAACAACATATTATCACAGCTGCATTTAATTAGGACAAAGGGTAATAGTGACCAATGGGAACCATCAAAGTTTTACACGTAAGCGCGATTTAGTAAGCCAATGAAAGGGGAGGAAAGCGATAAGATGTTAAAGTTATCAAGCACAGTTCGGGAACAAAGAGGCAGATTTACAGTTATCGGTTTTAGTTTACAGATGAAACTCCTAACTCGAATAAGAGGAGAATTAAGCAAAGAAAAAAAAAAAACTTAGACAAACAGGATCCCAAACGAAGAGAGTGAGACCCAGTGGGAAGATAAAGATGAGAAGGAGAAGAAAGGGAATGAAGGGAATAGAGCTATCAGCAAAGTCATTACACGAGATGAAAAAGGAATTGATAAAGGGGGCAGTGGTGGGGAGCGGGAACACACTGTGAAATTAATGCTTTATCCAAGAAGGTATATATATATATATATATATATATATATATATATATATATATATATATATATATTCCATTGGGTCCCAGAAGTCCTGTGCGACGGATTTTGCCAGAAGGGTCCTAGGCGTACCGCCTTTCACATGTCGGCTCATAGTCGCGAAGCTCATAGATCCCTACCCGGGGGTTCCCTTCTTTATTGAATTTTGGAAATGCCCAGTTCTGTCCTATATTGAGGACACTGGCTGCAAATGGTAGAGAGAGAGAGAGAGAGAGAGAGAGAGAGAGAGAGAGAGAGAGAGAGAGAGAGAGAGAGAGAGAGAGAGAGGGAGAGAGAGAGAATTTCTAAAACGTTATTGGATATAATTCCTCAATTGATCCACTTCATTGCCAGGGTTTCCTGAAACTATATACAATTCTTTAAAACGTGTATTGTCATCATTCCACTCACCCCCCCTCCTCTTAAAAGATGGGATGAGACTGGATCCAGAAATAATGACAGAGAACCATAAAAGCATAATTATGAACCAGTATGGAAAAGTAAAACAATCTACACAATCATTCTCACCTCGTGCTGCCTTCGAAGTCGTGTGGCGGAAGCAGGGATGGAAACTATGGAATTCTCACTTCCTGAAAGAGTTGCATATACATGTTGCGTGTTGGCACGCTAGGGCCCCAAAGATGAAGTTTCTCATAATGAATACCGCGTGCAGTGGATTCTTTGTTATGCGATGATCTCAGGTTTTACAGCTGCTCTGTCAGACAATGTGATTGTTTAACCAAGAGCTATTAAGCTCCCGCAAATTCCTTTTGTGCATATAAAGGTTTAACTTACACGGCTTCTTGTCGCTTTTCCCTACCCATCTACGGTACTTCCCTGTCTACCTCCTTAGTTACCTCCCTCCCTCCCTGCCTATCTTCCCATTTACCTCCTTACCTACCTCACTACCCCCTTCTCTGTGTATCTCCCTGTCTACTTACCAACTACCTTCTTACCTACCTGCCCACCCGAGTCCTTACCTGCATACCTACCTTCCTTGCCACCTACATCTGTACCTGCCTTCCTTTCGACCTTCTTGCCTACCTTCCTGTCAACCCCCCTACCTACTGTACCTCCCTTCGAACCTTTCTACGTAGTTCCCTGCCTTCCGGCCTATCTACCTCACATTCCCTCTTTCTACCTAACGACTTCCCTGCCTACCTAACTACCTACCTCCCTACCTACCTTTCTCAATGCCTGTCTGTACCACCTAATGAGTGGGATAGGCGCCTGCAGTTCTCACACCACCCTTCAGATGTTCATATGATTCTCACAGCACCCATCACAGTAGAAATCAATGGATGAAGCTATGGCACGCCTGGTTTTTGGATTAGTCATATTTCTGAATTAGGTTAAAGAAACCATGTCGTACTTATTGCACCATCAACTCAATTTCTACATCTCTGCAACTGCCAAACTCTTCTGCATGGTGATCCTATATTATTTAATGATATACAGCACAGCCCGTCGTCTTCTATTAAGTGTTCTTGGGGTTTCATTCGACTGGGAACTATCATGGAAGGATCATGTAATCTGCCTTGCAAAATTTGCTTCCTAGATATTGAGCGTGGTAAGACGATTCCATACTTTCTTTGCCCCTATACAGCTGTTAACTTTGTACAGGAGTCTTATTTGCATCTGTATAAACTATGATTTTAATTTGTTGGGGGGAAGGGCTCCCCACACACAGCTCTTCTAAACAGAGTGAAGTCAAAAACTTACCATATCATCAGTTCCCCTCGTCCTGTTGATTCACTTCAGTCTTTCTCTGCCACACTGGTGCAGCTTGATCTCTTTAACGTCGTTAATTCAGTGGCCACTGCTCTTCTACAACGTCAGCTTACACCCCTCTTGCATACAAGGGATTCGTTGCAACTATCTGACAGATTACTCACCTTTTCTATCCAGTTCTTTAATGCAATATTTAACCAGTACTCTTAGTCCTTCATACTCGTATATGCAACACGAGAACGGTGGAACTGTCTTCTTCAGACAATATTTCCCTCGGCCTTTGAACCCCACACTTTTTTTTTCTTTTAATACCGTTCCCATACATACCGAAACGAACCGATTATGAATTTCGCTTACTTTTTTTTTTTTTTTTTTAGAACATATTTGCGGGCATTTCGCTTATTGTTTTCTTATTTGTATATTCAGCTTTGGTCCTATTATTATAGAAATGATATGGGGAAATTAAAGTACACCAATAAGCGAAGAATACGCAACCATTCAGAAACAAATTATACAAAGGACATAAAGGAGACTTAAATCTATTTAAATTGTCAAAACACACATTACGAGGGGACCTGACTGAAGTTCATGAAGTTTTTGAAGGACATTTTAATAAGAAAGGCGATACGTGTTTCACAATAGATTGATTAAATTACACAAGAAGTAAGCAATTTAGTATTATTTGTAACGCTTCCAGTCAAATGAAGCAAAGCATTTTCAGATGGAGAGGGTCAGACACGAGAATAAGCTGTAATTTTTTAGATCAGCAGGTTGAAGGTCAAGGTCAAATGGCAAGGTCAATTCAGACAGTTCTGATGCGACTGAAAGTATAACTAGTGGATGCATTGACGGAATGGTACGTATGAAGTGGGTCAACTATCAGAACATTCATTCAAAGGACAAGATCACAAGCTTTGACCAATTGCGACCCGTGCGTCAGTATGTAAAGAAAATAACTAAATTAGTGCTAAAATTAAAGAGCCAGAAGTAGTTGGAAATTTTGTGGATCAATCAAATATTTGACTTTTTCTTTTATTTAGAACAATATGTCAGCAGTCAAGGTAACATGATAATGCAAAATTAAGAAGTTTACATCCAATTTAGACCAAACCTCATGAGAGGGTGTAGGGTAAGCCAAGGAATGTCAGTAGTCAAGGTAACATGATATGGCCAAATTAAAAACTTTATATCCAATTTAGACCATACCTGGTGAGACGGTGAAGGGTAAGCCAAGGACGATGTGGTGTTACAGATATTTTGAGAACTTGTAATTATAAGTCAAGGCAACAGGGTAAGGTAGTAGTTCGGCCTGCGTGTGTTGTTGCATTTTCGTATCTGCTCTGCATGCCTGCACCATTTTTTTTCGAGTGATAGTAAACATCCTGAACAAATTACAAAGGAATATTGTATTTTGATGCAGTAATATAATTTCAGTGCTGACTGGATATGAATCTAGCTTTGAATCCCCGGATAAAACATGTTCACAGCTGAAGAAAGTAGATAAGCAGTTTTTCCTAGGTATTCAGAGAGAACACAGAAACTGCATGCCCAGTCCTGGGATATGCATGCCGATATGAAAAAATTGCAAAGAAATATTACTGAGTCATAAAACAAGCTACTAATGCAATGTAATTGTCATTTGATCGCAATGGTGG
Source organism: Coenobita brevimanus (assembly GCF_032717465.1). Lineage (NCBI taxonomy): Eukaryota > Metazoa > Arthropoda > Malacostraca > Decapoda > Coenobitidae > Coenobita > Coenobita brevimanus. Next base: position 33,409,904 of record NC_137037.1, read on the forward strand.
AATACGTGAATGGGAGACATCCCTGGATTCACACAGGGAATCGCGGTGGTGGTAGTAGTAGTAGTAGTAGTAGTAGTAGTAGTAGCAGTAGCAGTAGTAGTAGTAGTAGTAGTAGTAGTAGTAGTGGTAGTAGTAGCAGCAGCAGCAGCAGCAGCAGCAGCAATAGTAGTTAGTGGATGGAAATCCATTCTACAGCATGTACTAAAATATCAAAGTGACGTCTGCCCTGCATCCCTTAATTTGTATATATTGTAACTTTTGTGGGGCTGACCCCCCTAAAATAATGGTGGAAAATATTACAATAATAGAAGATTATCTTTAAGAAAGCAGACAAACTGAACCGCAGAAGTATTGCTGAAATTCACGTCCTCACTCTTCTTTTTTCTGACCGTTTTTATTTTTCGGAGAGAGGCTGACCCACCAAGAATCTTTGGTACTTCATGGTCCCCAACTATCATATTATGAATGAGAGTCCATTCTACAATATGCAGTAAGGTATAAAAGCCATACCTTCCTTTCTTTCACTATTTCTGAGAATGGTTATTTGGTGATGGGGGCTAATCCCCCTGAGACACATGGGTGGACAATTAAAATGCCCAGGATGAAGCAATCTACCACAGTCCCCTCTCCAGCTATCACAGAAAACCACCGCCAAGGAGATGGGAAGCAGCCCCCCCCCCCCCGCCAGAATCACCACCAAACGAGCTTCCTAGCCAGAGGGACACAGGAACCGTGCACACGTAACCACTAGCTGCCCCTCTTGCCTCGAGCCGCAGTCCAGCTGCTGTCGCAACCAGAGCCCCAAGAACTGCAAACGGCCAGAGCTCATCAGTCCAGAACTGGTTCGATGCAGTGCTAAGGAGAAGGCTCAGTGTTTCCCTGACTCCGGTTTGCCTCGATCTGATCCGTAGATATTGGCTTGACACAATGTCACAAGGCAAGGTAGTTTGCCCGACGTGACTCTGTGGATTCACCAACTGAATTGGATCGAAGTGGTTCAGCCATGAAGAAGCTATGATGTCTCCATTCCCCAACTGAACTGGTTCACCCATGAAGAAGCCACGATGTCTCCGTTCGCCAACTGAACTGGCTGAAAGTGGTTCAGCCACAACGCAGCCACAACATCTCCGTTCACCCACTGAACTGCCCCGGCGCTGTTCAGTCATGAAGAAGCCATGACAATTCCCTATCCCACTGCAAAACACCGCAATACCTGTAACTGCCCTTCTCCCTGTGCTTCCCCTTCCATGCCCCATCACTCCCCTCCCCCTTACACCTGGAAAAAGAGATCCCAGGGACCCAACGGTATGACCTTGCTGTCCCGTCTTTCTCGGGTCCCCTATAACCTCCGTGTGCTCACTTTGAGGACAGTCGACACTAACATCTGTCCCCTAGGTCCTTAGTGAGAACTACATGTCTTGTTTCCCCTTTTGGAACAACTGTAGAGTCGCAGTTTCTCCCTGTTGGCCTTTGCCTTCGTGATTTTCTTTTAAACAACATCCTACAGTACAGACATAAACTCACCTCCCAGATCTTCCCATTTGCCACTGTGTATAGACTTTGTGGCTATCTCCCTAGCACATCCGGAGTAGTGGTCCCTTCAGATCCTCAGATTAAGACCCTATCTCCCAGACTGACCATTTACCTTGTATGTCCTGTCTATTTTGTACTTTATATTGCCACAGTTGTAACTAGAGTTTAAGGATAATAATAAACCTGTTGTATCACCACTCTGACTTTGTGTTCTTGCCTTGTATCGATGGAGTGTGGCAAAAGTGTGTTTTGTGTGTTCCTTCCTGTTTTGAAGAACCCAGAGAAACCATGTTACCACCAGCATAACAGCAGTGGCTAGCTCTGGTTCTGAATATGGAGGAAAGGCAAAAGCAGAGCTTTTATCACTCTCTGTACACACTAACACGTTCATCACAGTGGTGGCCTAAAGGTCCCACATCCCCATACCCAAGTATGACCCAGAACTCTATGAAATTACGACTTACCTGGCAATGGTCCAACCAGTGTTGGATTTGGTTTATGAGGAGAATACACAGAAAATCACGGTACTGCTGCCTTACCAAGGCAACTCGGTTGTCCTGGTAGCAGGGGAAATCATTGCGACCCTAACATGGGCACAGTTCAGTAAAATAGTTATCAACACCATCCAACCCTCTCTCAGTTCGGTCGTCACACTTTCACTGTTAAATGATTTGAAATTTGAAGATCTAGATGTTACAATAGCGTACTTGAGAAAATTTACTATGTCAGCTTACTCCCAGTTGACAGAGGAACAACGGAATCAACACATATTCGCGCACCTCATACGGATCCTACCTGGTATTGTCCGGGAACAGTTCACGATCCATGACACTCAGGGATTTGATCGGGACATAATTATGATCCGGCGGCATTTGGCAGCACATGCAGGTAAACAAAAACAGATTGGAGCTGTGCACTGTGTCCCCACTCAACCAAGCCAGAAGATGAAGGACTGGCAGAGTCAAAACTACTCCTTCTACCCCCGAGTCTCCCCATCTCCACAGGAAGAACAGGCATGGCATGACAGCCTTATCCACATTGACCCATGAGAGTTCAAGGCCTACAATGCTTCCTGCACCCTGCATGACATGTGTGAGCAGGGTGCAGCTTGGCACAGCCTGTCCAACCACCCGAATCTACCACAGAAGCCCTGTCCCTTCCAGCATCATGTCGTCGACAATGAAAGCCACGTATATGACCCAGGACTGGATCCTAAGGAGGAGGTCGTCATGGAGTCTACAAACAATTGTGTAAACTATAAGATGGAAGAAACTGAGTCCTCCAAAGCTGGGCTGGACATTTAAGTTCTACCCTGTCGGCTCTGGCCCTGGCAGGGGCAACTAGCACCATTCTCAAAACACTTAATCCAGGACCTCGCCTATAGACCCGTTTGCAAAGTGGTGTTGGGGGGATTTCTCACCTGATCTTAGTTAATGGGTCCCTGGACATGACAAATCACGGAGGTGCTTCTCCGCCATCGCGCCACGAATGTTGCTGTGGTCAAATTAAATATGGCTGCCGTGAACAGTGATAAAAATTCACATTTTTAAATTATTTTCAGTAGATACACATGTAATACTTCCAATCCAACTATTTTGAGGGTGGAAAATTCATTTTTGATGTTTCTTTTACCATTCAGGGTCATCTTGACCTTCACCCGTGTGGGTCATCAATATTGCATGAATTTTGGCATTTACTGAATGTTGAATGGAACTCTAATGTTTCTTTTTTCTTGTTTCTTTTCAGCCATGCGCATGTTGTTCCTAAATGCATGAAGCTTCATCTCACTGCCATGTGCATGCTGTTCCTGAATGCATGAAGTTTCATCTCACTGCTAATCATGAATTATTCTACATTATCTGGACCAAGTAGGGTAAATTTGGTCGCCTCAGTGGAAAGGGAGATAGTAAATCCAAAACACTGCATTATCTGTCAAGAAGATAACAAAGTACCTGTAACTAGTGAAAAGACAGGTCGTGCAAAAATGAAAAGAGCTGCCAAAATTCGAAATGATGTTGTTACAAAGCGTATCAGACTGGTGACAGGGGATGAAGAGGAGAGTGATGACAGTGACATGTTTGTTTACCATAATACCAACAAGTGCTACAAAATTTACACACATTCTTCCAAGCTTAAAGCTATTGAGGAAAAGAGTCCAAGAACTGAAGAGCCTACGGTGTGCCACACAAAAGTCACGTCTTGTGAAACTGCTGGATTTAAGAAAACCCTTCGTAAAAGTGTGCTACCCTGTTCACCTCCAAGCTGTGACAAGGATCCAAGAACACTACCTTGCGTTATCTGCGCGAAAGTCGAACACAAGAAATGTTGTGACAAATTCAGAATCTGTGAGTATGGCAGTGATAAGAAATTCATTGATGCTGCGAGGCACAACAAACATGCTGTTTTTACAAGAAATGCAGATAGACTGAATGACGATGAAGACAGCTCTGTCAGATCAGTCGTATCTGCAGATTTATACTGCCACAATCTCTGCCGTCAAAACTACATGAGTAAATACGAACGTGACATTAGACCAGAAGAGCTGGAAAAACTGCCCATCAACAATGTGAAGCATGTGCTGTTCACTCGTGCTATCCCATATATTGGCAAAATTTTGGTGAGTGGAGACTGTTGGACTATGACTGATATTGTAGAATTTGCACTGAGCCTGCTGGAAGAAGGAGAGGTGCTTACGAGCACCTTTCAAAACTGTGAATGAAACAGTTGATCATCTTCCATTATGGTGAATCAGTCACAATCAGTCCAAACAGTAAGGTGAATGAACCTGAGATTTTTTTTTTCCTCTGATATCACAGCTGCTGATCTAGCCATAAAACTGAAGAATCAGGACATAATGAGAGAGGGTGGCAGCAAGCTGAGAGGCTCACTTATGGACGTCGACTTTGGTCTGCGGGACAGCTTCTGTGACGGCACTGACTTAAAGACATCATGGGAGAGAACAATGATGCCAGCACCTCTTCTCACATTCTTAGCTGCTCTATTCAAGGTGGAAAAGCACAAGCTCTTCCGAAGTAGTATTAAAGATCTAGAGGATCTTATCCAGCCTTTCGAGGATGAAGATATTAGCCGAGAAGGCGAGTTCCCACAGCAGCAAGATGACTTGCCTTCCGACCAGCAAGAACCCTCTCAGGAACAAGAGGAGACATGGGTCAGGGATCACAAGAGTACACAGCTGCACTGTCTGTTCCAAATGCTTGTGTACAACATCCACAGTGGAAGGATAAAAAACTCCATTACATATGATGCTTGGCCATGCCCTCTATGCAAGAGCTAGTAGTAGAAGCCTTCTCACAGTCTTCAATAGAATTGGTTCATGTACAAGCTACCAGACCATAAGAACTGCCCGTAACCTTCTTGCTAGCTATGCTGTTAAATGCTCACAAAAAGGAGAGACACCCTTACCGAGTACTTTTGCCAGGGAGGATTACACGATGGCGCCATGGACAACTCAGACTATGCAGACAGATAATCACTCTCTGGTACTGAGATGTGATGTGGCGCACGTTTGGAAAAACATTATATTATTTGTTTTCCCTTTGCATATTTTATTTTTTTTTTTTTTACGGAGAAAATGTTATAATTTTATTAACACTGACACTTTCTGTTTAATTATCAATGATATTCAGCCATATATTTCAGAGCAATTATGACTTTCTGTTTATACCATCATGTCACAAATCAGCATAGTGTATGTTTTGGTTTAAATCTGAGGTATTAATTTTGGAACCCATGAGTGAATTACGGTCTAGTTGTGGTCACATTGTCCCAGACATTTGAAGGTCAAGATGACCCTGAATGGTAAAAGAAACATCAAAAATGAATTTTCCACCCTCAAAATAGTTGGATTGGAAGTATTACATGTGTGTCTACTGAAAATAATTTAAAAATGTGAATTTTTATCACAGTTCACGGCAGCCATATTTAATTTGACCACAGCAACATTCGTGGCGCGATGGCGGACAAGCACCTCCGTGATTTGTCATGTCCAGGGACCCATTAACTAAGATCAGGTGAGAAATCCCCCCAACACCATTTTGCAAACAGGTCTATGGGCGAGGTACAGGATTAACTGGTCTACACTAAAATTAGGTTCCATGGGGTTCCTGTAAGGCTCCTAGTGGACAATAGCACTGCGTGTTCTTGTCAGTACACGCAGTTTTTCAAGGAAAATCAGGCCACAATCAAGGCCCTTCAAGCCTTGTCCACTGACCTGATTGCGGGGGGGGGGGGGACGAACCACAGGCCCTGAAAGCTAAAACTCTCCCCCTCACGGTCACCTCCCTGGAGCCATCAGTCTACATTGACCACCCATTCATTGTTTTCGACTCAAGGTGTAAGACTTATGACAGCTATCTCGGGCTGGAGCTATGAAAAAAGCTGAGGGCCACCATTAACTGCCACCACTGACGCCTCCAGTTCGGAGCCCACAACCCCACTGTTGGCCTGCACACAGTCATGCAGGCTGTGAACAAGAAGACGACTACCACCCAACCCCACCATGAACTCCGGGTGCCACTGGGTACCCCTACCCATCACTCAATGCTGTTCTTCCTGCAGATGGAGCAACTCTTTGCCACAAGTTGCCTCATACCCCTGGCTATAGTTCCCCCCCACCTCAGTGCCAATAGAATCACTAGCACCTCCGACGAGCCCCTCATGCTTCCCAAATGCCTCGTCATGGGTGAGTTAGAGAGTTTTGATGCCTTTCTTGAGCCTCCAAGTTCTACTGATGCCTCCTCCCTATGGCAGATTCCCTCTCATCTGCCACAATAACACCAACAAGACTTGGAGCAGCTACTCCTTCATTACCAGGCCATCTTTGCCTCACACCTAGGAGATATAGGCTGGACCAAGATACTACACCACCAGATACACACTACAAGATCCCCCATACAACAGCCATCATGCAGGAAAAATCCAGTCCACTGGCAAAAAGAGGACCGCCAAGTCGCCAACGTGCTGAGTGCATGGACTGTGATGCCCTCAACAAGCCCGCGGTCTTCTCCCATAGTGCTGGTGAGAAAGAATGATGGATCCATGAGATTTTGCATCGACTATCGACACCTCAATGATGTAACCATCAAAGATACCACCTCGCTACCTCAAATCGATGACTCCTTGGACTCGCTGTACATGGCCCGATGGTTCTCCACTTTGGACCTTCAGTCAGGCTACTGGCATGTACCCATACAGGAAGAACACCAGCAGAAAACTGCCTTGACAACCAGTGGAGGTTGACTATGAGTTCAGCGTCCTCCCTTTTGGCCTCTGGAATGGACCAACCACCTTCTCCAGGTTAACCCTTCTGTGGCCGTAGGTCTGGAATTTTATGTGCCCCTGGCAGTCACTGAGGCCAACTTCTGAAGTTTTTGAAAATTGATTATTTTTTTCTTGCCATAAGGAAGAGGAAGCTCAGACGCACCTAACAGTGCAAATCCCAGCTTCCTAGACCCATTTGGTGGCTTGTAATGGAGCGCAGAAGTTGCAGAAATATCGGCAACAGTAAACAGCAACAGTGGTGTATTGCTGCGCTGCAACATTGCGTGTGTTATCATTTTTTTTACCCCCCAAAACAATGTGAATGGTGCTGAAATGTTGCACATATATTAGCTATGATGATATCAAATGATTTCAGTACATAATATGTTAAGACTGGTTCACAAAAAAAAAAATTATGCATATTTGTTCATATTTTTGATATACTGTAAAATATGTTTATGGTAGTTTGAATTATTTTGCATGTTAGCGCGGTGTATGATTGAAGAGGGAGTGAAAAGGTTGAATATTCAGTCCTAAATGAGAAAACTGGTGGCCCCCCGAGGGTAGGCTCTCTCATGGGGGATGAAAGTGAAGGGTCAGGTGGATTAGCACCTGGTCAGCTCCAATTAGAGATAGGGAAATGGAGGCACTTTTAGCCGCTCCCACACCACCTGCATGGCTCAAACAGAATCGTAATGCAGGTTCAAATCTATGAATAAGTCAAATTATTAGGAATAGAGAGACAAAGCGAAATAAATACGTATACAGATGGGAAAGAACGTATTTTCTCCTTAATAACACGTTTACATTTCTCTATCATTTTATTTTGTTATTTTTGCAATATATATTGCTGTCTGTGTATCGCACTGTTTCTTAAAGTGTGGTCCGCGGATCCCCAGGTGTCTGTGGTATGTTCCAAGGAGTCCGCAGGCTAATTTGAGTATCGGATAAAACATATACAGTAATCTCTCCACTATCCGATGTAATAGAGCCAAAGGCATGTCTGGAAAGTGGTCCCGTCTGGATATTGGGCTCTCTATTGTATTTTGTTTTTCTCTTGGAGGGAACTGTTATTGCAGGCTCATTGCCTTTGATTCCTTCTTCCTCGCATAAAAAAAAAAAAAAAAAGCCTCCTGGACTTGTACTTATGGACCCTAACTCAGAAAAACACCTATACAACTCCCTCTGGACGTGCATTGCACCTATTTAAGACCCAAATCACACCAATAAGGGACATAAAAGACTGAAATAAATGCAAAAGAACCAGAGAAAGAGGTTTTAGGGGTGAGTTTATACAATGTTAAATATTCTGGGTACTTACAAGTCCCTGGCTCCTGGACTGGTAGTTATGGACCCTGACCTAGCCTAAATCAGAAAAACACCTCCCTACTACACATGCATAGCACCTAAGACCCTATTCACACCAATAAGGGACAAAAAGAGTGAAATGAGCTTTTAGAGGTAAGTATGGAAAATACAGTACAATATGAAACATTCTGGGTACTTACAAGTCCCTGGCCATCTCGATGAATAACTCGCCTCCTCTCAGACTCTGACAGTAAAAAGGAGTACCTGAAGCACCTGCAGTACACTGTATATGAAGTCTTGCACTGAACTTAATCATTTGCACTCAGAATTCCATTCTCTTAACACTGCGCACTTTAGTCTTACTTGTGCTCCTTTGTACCTTAATGAAATAAGTGTTGCACTCTGCACTTAAAGTCTTTGCACTCATAAATCCATTTACTAAACATAACACACTCAACAGTAGTTAATTTGCGCTCCATTGAAAGTCAATAAAATCAGTGTTGCACTCTGCACTTTAGTCTTTGCACTCAGAATTCTAATTTCTTAACACTATGCACTGTTTTTTTTCACTGCACAACACTGTAAATTCCCGTGTGGTCTAGTGGAGATGTTCTTGCTGTTTAATCACTGTCAGAGTCTGAGAGTAGCTGATACAGGTGGCCTAGGGGTGCGTCGTTGGTCTGTGGTGATGGAGTACCCACTGCAAATGACTCTGAAGACAGAAGTAAATTCACGTCAAGTGGTGACTCCACCGTGCTTGATGTGCTGGGCTGTGGCTTGAAGGATGAGGGACTGTCTTGGGGAGGCAATGGAGTGGAGCCAGGGCTGAGCACAGCGTGGGTCACGGGTGTGAAAAAGCTGTCAATGGTTGATTGACGCAAGGAACGACGATTTTGGCGATTAATGATACGCTGCCTGAAAGTGCGCACTTCCTCCACAAGTCCCAAGGGCCCCATCTCCCTGTCGCAGTCTGGGTGTTCCAGGTAGTCGAGAATGAACTCTACGTGTTCCCAGAGTGCGCTCAGCTTGGGGATGGCTGGAGTAGTGTCACACTGAGAGGAGTCCGCAGCATCGTCGCTGTCCTTTTCAGAATCTTCAAGCTGGGTACTGACACCTGCAACTGAAGATGCGATCTCGATATCAGACATGGTCCGATACTCAGGATTGTCCTTGTCATCATCCGATCACTCACACGCTTCATCCACATCAACATCATTCCCATGCGCACGTAGATGTGGATGGAAGTCATCCACCTCAAAACTTAGGAAATCGTGCTCCACATCCGTTCCGAGAAGCAGACGAGACCAACCATTTTCTAGAGTCTTGACAGGGACTACCTTCCTTGCATTGGCCCAGTTGTAAATTGCAAACTTGATGTTGTAGCGGCGAAGGTTTTCCAAAGTCCGCTGGCCTTGCCTGTCCCGTCTCTCCCTGCGCTCATCCTCGTCCTTGAGAACAACCATCACCGCATCCAGGAACTTCCGTTGGTACAGCCTCTTCATTGCCATGATCACTCCTTGGTCCATTGGTTGGATGAGAGCAGTCGTATTAGGTGGCAGAAACATGCACCTAATGCGCCCATTCTCAGCCACCAAGTCCTTGTCGCACGGGTGAGCAGGTGCATTGTCGAGGAGAAGGAGGGCCTTTACCTCGTCGCATGGGATTCCCAGTTTCTCCATCTGATAATGGATGACCTCCTTGATGAAATGGCGGTGGAACCAGTCTTTGAAGATATGGGCAGTGAAACATGCCTTCAAAGAATGCTACCAAACGACAGGAAGGACATCCATCACCCCACGAAGTCACCAAGGCTGCTTGCACAGCCAACAATAACGGGCTTAAGCTGGTGCATGCTGTTAGCATTGGCACAACACAAAGCAGATATCCGTTGCTTCGAGAGCTTGCGGCCAGGGTCACGCTTCTCCATCTCCTCGGCTAGAGTGTTTGTTGGCAAAGAGCAATAGAATAAACCAGTTTTGTCAGCGTTGTATACTTGACCGAGAGTGAGGTCCTCCCTGTCGATCAAGCGCTTCACCTTGTGCCGAAACTCCTCTACTCCATCTTCGTTGGCATCCAAAGTTTTGCCATGGGCCTTATGGTTGGTAAGACCATGTGGTAACTTGAATGCGAAGAGCCAACCCTCGGATGCCTTGAAGTCTAGGGCGTCATGAAGCCTTGTGAACTTCTCAGCAGCAGCCTTCAGCTCTGTGGCATGCACCAGCACTCCAGCAGCACGTTGCTGTCGATACCAAATCAACGTGGAGCGGTCGACTTCTGTATACCGGGGAGTAAATATCATCTTCCTCTCCACGTTGCATTTGCTTTTCGATGAGAAGTCAGCCTTGTACTGCATGAGTTTGTTGCAGGATCTCTTGATATCAAACAAAGTAGATCGGGCCAGGCTGAATTCACGAAGGATGCGTGAGGTTGACCATCCCGCATCCACCTTGTCCAATATCTCCCTCTTCTTCTCCAGAGTCAAAACCACTTTCTTCCTCTTCTCAGGCAGCGGGGCCATCATCACACACACTAACAAGAGTCACAAGAGCAGCAGCAGAGCCTGCAGCAGGTAAGGCACCACCACAAAAGCAAGCACGTGGGCGGCCATGATCACAAGCGTGCACTCACAACAAGAGATGGGCTGTAAGTGGGGAGGATGCAGGGGAGCTCTAGCGGACGGCGGCGGAGCTACACACCAAAACACAGCTGGTCCACGCCGTGTGTGCCAAGTTGAAATTATGGGCGGAAAAAAGTCGGATTTTTTTCGTGTTTTTTTTTTTTTTTTGCGATTTTTGGCCCATTTTGGGAATATTGGATCCCGGGACCAAAATATCCGGTAAGTGGGGATGTCCGGAAAGTGGGTGTCCAGATAGTACGGGGATTACTGTAATAGTATCTGGAAACAATTTAAAGACTGTAGAATGCAGTGTTATGACAGTTATGTGAAGTAAAATTTGAACAGTTATGTTCAAGTTACGCCATTAATAATTCAGTAACAATATTAGTATATTATAGCCTACGAACACCTTTAAACTCACGAGGTAGGGTGGGAAGGAAATCTACTCATAATGAAGGGTCCGCCACATGATAAGTTTTCATAAAAGGGGTTTGCTGCAAGAGAAAGTTTAAGAACCACTGGTGTATCGTGAGTGTAGGAAAGCATAATATTTTCTACCTGGGTAAGGAAAAAGTATAGCACTGTATGTTTGCCTACACTTCACATGGTCAGGATACGATAAACTCAGAGTATCTCACTGCAACTGTGTGCAGTATCATACTCACATCCTATGCACAATTATATTGCTTTCAATGTGATTCTGCAATGACTGCCCGAGTTCAAATTTATAAACAGGTAAAAAAAAATACATTGATAATAATACAGGAACATACATTGATGCTGGGAAGGCTGGCAGGGTAGGGTGGAAGGGGTGAGCTGTTTGTTGGAGCAACCTATACAAAGTCAAAATACGATAAAATCTGCATATCACACAGTTGCCTTGACAGCATTTTCCATACACTGCCTGTTCACATTACTTTACAAACAGAGCCTGCAATGATTACCACTCTATCTAGGGCAAAACGATTGTAATAAGCATATAAGGAAATACATGAGGGCTGGCATCTGAGAAATAAATACAGAGCAGAATAATTACTCACCTCAGGTGCATGATGCGATGACAGGAGTCAGTGCAGGCAAACTTTTACCCATCCCTGCCCTCCCCTAGCATGTCAAAAGTCAATAGCGATTAGCTGTTGTCTGGGAAACACAGTCTTTGTACAAAAGTCGCTTAGAAAACATAACCTACTTTACACACTACCACTGTCTCACACTTCTATATCTTACCTTGTAGCACTATACTAGCACAGGCGGTGGTGGGGGGTGGTGAAGTGGCCCTTGAAGTGGTAGGAAGTGGTAAGGTGGTGCAAGAGGTGGTGCGGGGGGTGAGGTGGTGTGTCCGGTGGCGGGATGTGGTGGCGAGGTGGTGCAGCATGAGTGCACCTGCACTTCAGCCTTCCCTTCCTCCCCCTCCTCTCCCTCAGTGAAAGGCCACTTCACCACTGTCCATTTCCTCTTTGGTGGTGGTGGAGCTGTATGGCTCCACATGTCGCTGTAGTCCTCCTTGGTAGTAGGAGAGTGATAACACTCATCACCACTCCCGTCACTACTCCCCACCATACTCTCCACCTCCAGGTCGGACCTAATTCGGTCCTCGTCACTCTCCCTCCCACTGGGAAGCAGCTCCGCCCTCATCTCGGGGCTGGTGAGCAACCTAAAAGGCCGGAGAGGATGACACTGCGTGTGGGTCGGGGCAGGGAGAGAGGCGGAACTCGGACATCCACTCATCACGGAATTGCGCAGTGTACTGACATGTGGGGTGTATGGGAGTGTACGGTAGGTCAGTCTCAAGATGTTCAGAACGTTTGTTCACTTCCCAAAAATTTTTGCCGTTTTTTATAGGCTGTGCTCAGACAACACCTGCGGCCATTTATCAGCTAAACGTCTTTTGATGCTGTCGGCCACGGAGGGGTTAATGGAATCGGTGCTACAAAAGTTAACATAGGAGACTTGTTTGGCCAACTTGGATGGTGTTATCTTGTTCAAACGAACGTGGAAAGAGCATGTCCAGCATTTAGGACAAGTGCTGAGCAGCATTAACGTAGCAGGCATCAACCTGAAGCCCTCAAAATGCAACCTCACCCGAGAATCAGTTGCATTCATCGGCCATGTCATCTCCCGTGAGGGGCTGGCCCTGGATCCAACAAGGTCCGTGCCATTGTGGAGATAGCCCCACCTGCCGATGTAAAAGGAGTCCGAGCCTCCCTAGGCTTGGCATCATATTATTGACACTTCATCAAGAACTTTGCCACTACCACAAAGCCACTCCACGCCATGACGAAGAAAGACAAAACCTTCCAGTGGACTATCCCTAGGGTCGAAGTCCTCAGAAAGCTCAAACACAACCTCACCACAGCACCAATAGTCACCTTCCCTGACTACATGCAACTTTTTCGGTTGTATACAGGTGTCTTCTTGGTTGGAATAGGTGCCGTCCTCACCCAAGTTCAAGAAGGGAAAGAGCACATCATTGCTTGTTCCAGCAAGACCCTAAACCCTCCCGAAGCAAACTGTGCAGCCTCAAAATGTGAATGCCTAGGAGTAATCTGGGTCCTGAAACACTTCTGGTCCTAAATCTTCAGGGCTCTGCTCATGATCATCATGAACCATCAGTCCCTGCAATGGCTGCAGAAATTGCAAATAACTATTGCTCTCTTAGTAAGATGGCGAGAAACCCTCGAAGAATTCGATTTTGACATCTGTACCACCCTGGCAAACTCCATACCAATGCGGATGCTTCGTTGAGGCATCCCCTGACAGTGTTCACCAAACCACAGAAAAAATGTCACAGTGCTTCATAGATAACATTGCTGCGGCAATGGAAGACAAAGGAGAAACCCAACTGGATGCCAGCCATCACCTTGAAGGATTTGGAACATATAGAGGACCACCTATACACCCCTCTCAGACCAAATTGTTGTTGACCCAACCGAGGTCAAAGGAGTAATAGTGAATCTTCACTCAAACAACGTGATCCACTCAGCCAACAAAAACGGCTCCAGGTTTATAAGGATGTCTTCTGGACACATTAACCATCAGCCTTTGCCAGGCGAGTCACTAAAGCCTGCTGAACCTGTGCATTAGGAAAAGACATCTCCAGGACACCAGGGCCAACTGGATACCTCACAGCCACCAAACCGTGGCAGCTACTGGTGGTAGATGTGATGAGACCTCTCCCAACAAAGTCGGCGACCCAATTTATCATCATGTTTGTCGACACTTTTCCCAAGTTCATCATCGCCTGCCCATCTAAGGAACACTCTGCCACAGATGTCATTGAAGCCCTAATCACCGACATCTTTGTATACTTTGCCCTCCCCCAGGCAGTCAGTTCTGACAACGCTCCAGAGTTTTCCGAAGTTTGGGAAAAAATATACGAGTTATTCGGATACCATATCTACCATTCATCTCTCTACCATCCCCAAGGAAATTCCATTTGCAAAAGTTGCCACTGAAGCCTCACCAATTAACTCAGAATCAGGCTAGTCATCCTCAACACACGAGACTAGCCATCTCAGGTAAAAATCTTACAATTTGGCGTGAATATCTGCCCTAGACAAGACGGCATCACTCCCCATGAACACGTTTTTGGCGAACCCTCACTATTAATTTCATTATGGCATTGAGCCCAACCACTACCGACCGCACCAGCCACACAAGACCCACTCTCCCACCTCAAACACCGACTTCGTCAGATGTGGCACTGCCAAGACCTGCAGAAGGACAAAACTACTCCGAACAGTCCACAACAAGTGGGCCAACAAGTCATGGTTGCTATATTGCCCCTTGACCACAAACTCCAGCAAAGTTTCTCGGTCCCTTCAAAGTCACCTGCATGCCGAATTGTCACCAGGTTGTCATTGATTTTCATGGCAAAACCAGGGTATACTGCAACCGACATGTCTGTCGATATAACCCCATCAAAAATTATCTCTGTATCATTTCTGAACTCCTCCATAATACTCTCATGGTTCACAACTGAACTTGCCATTTCACTAATCATCCTTCTAAGACTAAGTGAACCTACCTCGACTGGCAGCTCATCCATTGTTGTGTCTTTTTTGTTTAATTCCTTTACTAATTTTTCCTTTTCTTCCTTCTGCATTCATAGCTGCTTCTTAATTTCCTCTTTTTCGCTTTGAAAAGTTTTCTCCAGTTTATTCACTTTCTTTACTGATTTATTATATGTCTCCATTTCAACCACTTCTGGGTAGAAATCACCATCATGTTTCGTAGCTTTATCCCTTATCTTAATTCCTTCCATATTCACTTTATTAAAGTTAGTGCTCATCTTGTGGTAATTTTCACTTAGACTGATAAGTTCTACTTACAAGTTTGCAACTCCATGCTACCAGCCTGGTTTCAGACGACACCCAGCTGATGATGCGTTGTGTCAGCAGAGTTTTGCACTAACTGGACATATTCTATTATTTGGACAACAGTTTTGCTTATACTTGCTCTACTATCTTAGAACATCATTTAGTTTAACCTAGTACAGAGCTTGACTCATATAAAGATACTACTTAGGTGTGGCCAGTTGTGTCCAGCACGGAGCGAGGTGACGCGTGTCGTCTCTCTGGTGCCTCAACTCGTTGTGAGTGTGTGTGTGTGTGTGTATTTAGGTATTTGTAGTATACAAGAATTGAGGTAAGCTGGTGTTGTCTTGTCTCCATATCTACATTTACCTAGTCTAATTTTAAACACATGAATGTTTTTGCCTGCACTGCCTCTTCGTCTAAGTCATTTCAAATACTTATGCTTCTGTTCGGGAAACTGAACCCTTTAAGATCATTAAGGCATCTACTTTTCCTCTACTTGAAGGCATGACCTCTTGTTCTTCCATCACCCAACACAGAAAGATTCTCTCTATCCACGCTTTCCGATTCTCTTACATTTCTAAATATCGTGATGAAGTTACCTCTTTCCCTTCTCTCACGCAGTGTTGGTAACTTCAGTTTTTTTCCAATCTCTCCTCGTAGGTGAGTTCCCTTAATCATGGTATCCTCATTGCCATCTGTTGACCCTCTCTAGTTTATCAATATGATTCTTCAAATGAGGTGACCATACCTTAGCTGCATACTCTAGGCTTGGTCTTTTCATGGTAATTATCAACTCCCTCAGCATTTCCTTGTCCATATAATTAAAAGCCACTCTCACGTTGGTCAGTAATCCATAAGTTCCTCCAGTGATTTCGTTTATATGCTTTTCTGGTGACAAGTCATCCTGAATAATCACTTCCAAGTATTTCTTATCTTTTCTTTTACTAATTATCTCATTGCCCATTTTATATGTCCAGTGCTTTTTTTTTTTTTTTTTCATCCATTCCCATTTCTAATACATGACATTTCTTGGCATTAAAATCCATTTTCCAAGTCTGGCTCCAGCTGTGGAGTTTGTCCAAGTCCTCTTGCAGTTTTTTACAACTATCGGTACATTTAATATTTTTCATGATTTTAGCATCATCTGCGAACATATTCATGTAACTATTCAAACCCTCTGGCAAATCGTTTACATATATCAGAAACATTATTGGGGTTAAGACAGAGCTCCGGAGTACTCCACTAGTCACGTTTCTCCATTGTGAAACCTTGTCTCTTATAACTGTTCTCATCTGCCTTCCTATCAAATAATCTCCCATCCATTTTGTTTCCCATGCACTCATCCACAGGTCTTCAACTTCCACAGCAGTCTCCAAAAGGGCACCCTGTCAAATGCTTTCTTGAGATCAAGATAGACACAATCTGCCCATCCCTCTCTTTCTTGTATGACATCTATTACCCTAAGGTTAGTAACACATGATCTTCCTTCCCTAAAACCAAATTGTCTTAGTGTTCTTACTTCATTTTCTTCTAAATGCTTTATCCATTTTTTCCTAATAATTTTCTCACAGATTTTACAAACAATACTAGTAAGTGATACTGGTCTGCAATTGAGTGAATCATCCCTATCTCCTCCCTTGAAGACTGGCACCATACTTTCACTTCTGTCTTTAGGTAACTGTCCATTTTCCAGCGAGGTCCTGATGATGACCTAAACCGGCCACACTAACTGGTCTGCAATTCCTTCAGGATCTATCCAGCAACACCATCTGGTCGTGGTGCTTTCCTCACATCCAAAGCCCTCATCAGCTGTAGCACCTCATTCACGTCAACTGTAGTTTCTGTCATTCCCGTCATCCTAGGTTCCATTTTAGGTTCCCTAAATTCCTCTTCCAACACATAGACTGACTGCAGCTTGTCGTTCATTATTTCGCACAAATCTTCTTCTCCTTTGTAAGTTTCTTTTCCATCCCTCAGTCGTATTATACTGTCCATGACTTTCATTTTACCATTTACGTATTTCCTTTCTTCCTCTCTCCGCCCCCTTACATATTCATTGCTTGCCTGCTTGTACTCTTTTTACATTTAGTTACAATATCTTTTTCGTATTTCCTTTCTTCCTCTCTCCGCCCCCTTACATATTAATTTCTTGCCTGCTTGTAATCCTTCTAGGCCCTTTCACTATACCTTCTTCTCACTTTATTCCATGCTCTTTTTCTTGCCTCATGTGCCGTTCTACATATGTTGTTAAATCATTCTTTCTTCCTTTCCGTAGCTGCAGAAAGCTTTGGGACATATTTACTAGCTCCTGTTTTATATATTTTTGTCAAAAACTTATATTTTTCATAAACATTTGTGGTCGTATTCATTTTACTCCAGTCTTTGCTTCCTCAGGGAAGCAAAGTCTGCCTTTCCATTATTGTATCTATTTTCTCTGTGTTTTTCATCTTTTTCTCCCCTTACTCCCGTCACTTCCGGTTCAATTACTAGATGATCACTTTTACCAATGGGGCACTGGTAGGTTATGTTCCTCACATCATTTGGGTCCTTTGTGAATACTACGTCGAGCCTTCATGGTTCGTAGTCTCCCCTAATTCTTGTATTTTCTTTAATTAATTGGGTTAACATGTTTTCCATCACCAATTCCATTTTTTTCCCCCATGATTCCTCATTGGTCCCAGCAAACATACTTTCCCAATCAACTTCTCTACAGTTAAAATCTCCCATTATTATTATTTTATTTCTTCATTCAGTTAACATCTTTAATTTAATAATGGATTCTCTTATTAACTGTTCATAATCTTTTGTCCATCCCCTAGTTTGGGGGGGGGGGCATATGAAATACCATTACATCTATTTTTTCTTCATAACTGTCCTTTATTTTAATTCCCAAAAGTTCAGCCATGGCATTTTCAATTTCTATATTTTTTCTCTTAGGTCATTACGGGTTAAAATCATTATACCTCCCCCAAGCTTGCTTTCTCTATCCATCCTCCAAATATTATAATTGTTCCATCCAAATGATTTTGTATCAACAGCCCAGGGCAATTTAGTCTCCACCAAGCAAACAATTTCAGGGCTCTTTTCATTTATATCGTCTTCAGTTTCCTCCTCCTTAAATATTAACCCATCTACGTTACTACATTTGGGAGAGGCGGTGGCTGAATCGGTAGAGAGGCGGCCTGCAGTCCTAACGGACCCAGGAGCGAATCCCGGCTGGGGCAGGGAACAGTTTAAGGATCTGAGTTTCCTAGAAGCAGACTTTTCTGATCTACCAGATGACCCGCCGACATGTCGTAAAAATACCCCTGCTAATACCAATACACCAATCCTGTATGAGACAGCCCTAGCATGTATTCAATATGGATGGTGGGTGTTAGCGCCGAAGTGGTGACATGTGGAGGCATAAGAGGACTACTGGGCCTTGGGATAGGTCACTGCCCCCGAAAAATAGGCCCTGAAGCCTTTGCCCAGAGTCGGACACGTAATATATATATATATATATATATATATATATATATATATATATATATATATATGATACTTAGATTTACTGCACTGGTTTTATCTTTACTCATTCTTCTATTATTCATATTAATATCCATCCCCCCTTGTTTCATTCACTTTTAGTGCCTCACATACCGGTACCACTTCCTTACTTTCATATCCATCACTCTCCCCCCCAAAATGTACATTCTTCCTCTGTCCTGTAATTTTTTTTCTTTACTTGTTGTTCAAAGCTCTTAAAACTTCTCTTTCTTCTTTCATTCAAATCTTTTCTTACTATAATATTTTCCATTCCTGCCTCTTTACTTAGTTTCCAGGTCACTTTAAGTATATCATTTACCACACTTTCTGATGACAACATACTCTCATTAGTCTTGCTTCCCCTTTCTTATATGGCCTTATCCTCCTTACTTCCTCAATTTCTTTTTCCCACTTGTTTCCTTCGGGATCGAGCTTGCCCAATATTTTTCTCAAATGATTCGAGTCTCTCTCAAGTCTCATAGATCTAACCTTTTATCCTCCTCCTTGTTTCCAAATATTACCACACATCTGTTCCTTTCTACAGTTTCTCTCACTATTTTCTCTTTTTTCTTCAATATTTTCACTACATTTTCTTCCATTTTTTTTCTTGTTCATTTCCTTTTCTTCCTGAATGATTTCCCTTAAGGTGACCACTTCTTTCTGTTCTTCTTTCACATGTACCCACTTTACCTTTTGCTCTTTTAACACAGTGCTCACCTTCTCTGTTTTGTTACTGCTCTCTTCTAGTTTTCTCCTTAATTAGATATCTTCTCATTTCAAATTCTCGATCTCCTGGTTTGCCGTCTAATTGGCCCGTATCAGACTCTGTATAGTGGTTTCGGTATTTACAGGCATGTTTCTTGATACTAGATCCTCCACATTCTTTTCCAGTTCATTAATTCTCATAATCAACGTTGTAACTAAATCCATCACATTTATTTCACTGTCAAATCTTCGAAAATCGTGTCCCTCGATGATTACATTGTCGGCCATTCTGATGGTTGGTTACAGTACTAAACAGCTGTTACCGAGTTTCCTATTAACATTCGTGTATACTCACTGACAGTAGCTCTTTACATTTTTAGTAGACTACATTAAGATACAATACTATAAACTTTAGACAAGACAAACATAATTCCTGAAAACTACTTGAGGTTTTCAGAGGGGATTGATAAGTTGTTGAGACACGTCCGTTTGCTCTGGCTGGTCCTCTTTGTGTGTGTGTGTGTGTGTGTCTGTGTTCTTACCTAATTGCTCTTACCAACTTGTATCTTTACAGGGATGAGTCAAGCTTGTATTTTCTCGTATTTTGAACCATTTTTATCATACATATCTTTGAATTTTTGAATAGTAAAAACACACACTACTGTACTTCAGTCGGTAGAGCATTCCACTGGTCAATTGCTCTGATTGGGAAACTGAATTTCCGTACGTCTTTATCAACTCTCTTTTTGTATAGTCTTTTGGAGTGTCCTCTTGATAAATAATTTGTTTTTAAAGCCAGGTATCCCCGAAGGGCTAAGGCGTTGCCCCTGGATAGAAGACTTGGACTGGAGCGTGTAGTATTTTATTGTTACAGGCCAACTCGGCCCATTGCCAGCTCGTCCCATTGCAAACTCCTCCCAATGCCAACTCGTCGCATAACCAAGTCGACCCACTGCATACCAACTCGGCCCATTGTAATATACAAAAAGAAACACTTGCTAAAAATTGTAAAATACTTTTATTTATTCCCTCCATAGTTTTTTTTCTGCAGTTAAAATTATGCAAAACAGTAAACTTTAGTAGTTAAAAGCAGTCTGTCGAGCAGACACGGCATTATAGTAAGAAACTGCTCTCAGTAAATTTTTGCAGATCTGTCACCTGCGTTGTACTCCTCCCAGAGTTTTACAAGTTGTCCACGATGTTTTGTGTATTTGGCACGTTGTTTTCGCAACACCTTCCCATCTGAGAAGAGACGCACTTGGAGAGTTACTAGTCTGGCCTCGTTATGAAGTAACTTGATGAGCTGGTAAAAACTGAGTTGTCCTTTGCGCGCCTTCAGATTTAGCCTATTATGCCAACCTTCAACATCATTATTGGTACGGATACTTCTACCGAATACACAACACGCACTGGGAGGCCAAATGTCAGAATTAATCCATGTGTTTTTTATAGTCTAGAAGATTTATGAGTAATTGAGAGCCGTTTGCTTTTCTGTAAAACCTTATAAACATTTCTTCGATATGCTCAGCTGGCACGTATGGTAACGCAAGGACTTTTCTAAGGTATTTATGCATCCCAACATCATTTGGGTAAAATGTTTGTTGGCCTAGTTCTTGTATTTTCCTCTACACTGCCTGCCCCCAATGAATAACAACATCTGGCAGAATGTAGGGAATCGCACGCTAGACATTTTCCTCATAATCAATAGTAATTTATTCAAATTTCAATTCCTAACCCAGAAGTTCTTTAGTCTTTGCAAAAACTTTTTTATAATCTCTGCGTCTTTTTCCAGACATCATCGCAAACAGCAGTGACATTTGTTTCAAATTACTCTCACACTACAAATGTGTGGATGTTAGGATGTACAATTATCTGGTAACCTACCTTATCACCCATTTTATCAATGTCTGTCTGTCTGTAAGCATAATTATGTAGGTATAATTATATACTTGCTACAGGTAAAATTCTATGCTTTGTAATTGGTGATTGTTAAATCGAGAGTTTAAAGAGTTGTCTAGTATGTCTAAGGTTCATGGTACAGCTGATGGTCCGAGTTGGTGTTCCAAAATGGTCCGAGTTGGTTTGCCTGGTGGGCCGAGTTGGTAATCGTTAATGGTCCGAGTTGGCAATGGGCCGAATTCGATCTACACCGTATTTTATGACCGGATGCCCTTCCTGATGTCTACCAATGACCCTTGGTTGGATTCGATCCTCCGACCCTTCGGTCAGCGCGGAGTGCTCTAACCCACTGACCCACGGCTGCTACACAGTGTCCTATTGATGTTGCTTCCTAATAAGTCATGTACTCATCCATGTCTATTTCCTCATTTCCTGTGATGCATTTATACAGCATAATCATGCCTCCTCTTTTCCTTCTTTCTTATAATGTTCGTAGCTTTAATTTTTCTAGTCTCTCTTCATAGCTTTGATCCCTTAAGCTTCGTGTTCATCTTGTAGTGGCCCTTTGTAGCTTTTCAAGCTTATCTATGTGTTTTTCGAGATGTAGATTCCAGACAACAGATGCATACTTCAGATTTGGTCTAATGAATGACGTGATTATCTTCCTCAGAATGTCTCCATTTCTATATGCGAATGCTATTCTCATATCAACAGGCAATGTGTACATGTTCCGTACTTTTTCATTGGTATTATCAGCCAGAGATAGTCTGTTATTGATAATCACTCCTAAATCCTTCTTGCTTTCTGATCCTAGTAGGGTTGTACTTCCTAGCCTATTATCCCAGTCTGGCCTTTTTTCACTTTTACCAAGCTTGATTACATGGCATTTGTCCACACTGAATTACACTTGCCATCTGTTGCTCCATTCATGAAACTTATGTAATTATTCTTCTTGTAGCTCTCTGCAAGAGTCAGTTTGTAATTTTTCTTTGAATGTATGCATCATCAGCAAACATATTTAGATAGCTTCCGTTTCCAGTGTTGCTGCCAATGTCATTTATATAAACCGGTACTAAAAACATAATTGGTGCCAGCACAGAGCCCTGTGGGACTCTACCAGTCACTTCTCTCCTTGATGACGAGTTTCCTCCATAGTACTGTTCTCATTTCCCTTTTCCTGAGAAAATCTTGCATTCAACAGTATAGATTACCTTGTAGTCCTCCTTGATGGTACAATTTCCATAAAAGTCTTATGTGAGGTACTCGGTCAAATGCTTTCTTGAAACCTAAATAGATACTGTCAACCCATCCTTCTCTTTTCTGTAGTGTTTCTGCAACTCTTTGATAGTAGCTTAACAGATCAGTAACACATGATTTACCTTTCTGTTATCAGAGGCTGTTGTCTTTTTCCAGATAATTTATTAAAATTTTCCTTATCAGCTTTTCTATTATCATACTTATGATGCTGGTCGATGAAGCTGGTCGTAATTGAGTGGATTTTGTCTATTTCCTTTCTTGAAGAGGAGAACAATGTTTGCTTTCTTTCGTAAGTCAGGTAGTTTACCTTTTCTTAAGGATTCCTTGAATATTAAATGTATTCTTCTGCTTAACTCTTCTGTACATTCATGTCATGCTCAACCTGAAATTTTGTCTGGACCATTTGCTTTTCCTATGTCTAACTTACTCAACTCTTCCTGGACCTCTTGTTCTGATACACATATATTTGTTAATATGTGTGGACAAGCTTGTTCATTTTCATCTCTCCCAAATCTACTTCCTTCTGCAAAAATTGATAGGATTTTTTTGTTTAGCAATTCACAAATATCTTCTTCAAATGGTCTGTATTTTATCTCTGAATTTTGTTTTACTTCGTAGGTAGCTGTAAAACAGCTTCGGTTGATCAGTACTTTTATTTATAATGTCTTCCTCAAACTGCCTCTGAGCTTCTCTCATTATCCTTGTACAATAATTTCTTGCCTGCTTGTAGTAGTTATATGTCCTTTCGATATTGTCGTCTGTATCTAATCCACAGCAAATTTTTTCTCTTGCTTTTCTACATTCAGTATTAAACCATTTTTTATCCTTATTTCTGTTTCTTTATGATGCGGGATATACATATGAACACTTGTCTCATAAGTTTCAGAGAACGTTTTATATATAACATTTATATCTTGTCCTTTTAGCTCCTTTTCCTAGTCCATTTCTATAAAGTACTTCTTTAGGTTATGATAGTTGCCCTATTTGTAGTTCAGCCTCTTTTTGTAATTTTCATTATTGCTAGCAATATCATATGCTATCCTGAAATTACAATCTAACACTGCATTGTTGTTTTTTCCAAAAGGAGGGTGATAAATTATGTTGTCAATATCATTTTCTTGATTAGAAAATATGAGCTCTAATAATGATGGGTCTTCAGGTTCTCTTTTTTCTGATGTTTTCCTTTACATGTTGAGTTAGGAAAAACTCCTGTGTAAGATCTAGGAGTTTTTTATCCCAACAGCTTTCATAGCTTCTTACATCTAGGGTTTTCCAATTTATATTTGCGTTGAACTCTCCAGGCAGTATAATTCGTTCGGATTTTTCTTCCATTCTATATACAGCAATCCCTCATTTATCCGGACATAATAGAGCCAAAGGCATGCCCGGGTAGTGGCAACATGTGGATAATGAACACTATTCCCCTACCACACCAAGATCCTACCTATACCCACCTCCAACCTATACCAAACTTATTTCTACAGTACCTATGCTTAATTTGGCAGTGTTTTCTGGTCATTCAGGCATTCTGGCCATCAAAACACACATAGGCATATCAATAGTAGTGGTAAACACCAAGAAAACCATGCAGAAAAAAATGCTGAAAACCAAAAAACACCACACTTGTACATTACTGTATGTACAGTACCCCACTTTATTATGGAAGTGTTTTCAGATCATTCTGGCATATTTTGGCATTAAAACATACATAGGAATATCCTAAATAAATTTCAGCACCACAAAAACTATGCAAACAAAAATGAAAAACAAAAACCACCCTACTTAACCCGCCCCATCCCGACCGCTTTTCCACCACTGACTCCCCCCAATCCCGACCATTTTAGGAAAAAAATTTTTTTGGCTCAGACCTTCGCTTTTGGTGAGAAACATCGAAAATTCATAGAGAAATTGCTCACCTGAGGTTTAAAATACTCATTACAGGTAGGAGTACCTCCTTACCTTACTGGGTTTTCTATCAGGCTGGCACCAAAGTAAACGAGTTCTATGGGAGGATAACTATTTCACACCACTCATAAACGGTATTTATTTATTTACTTGTACGAATTTATATGTAGTACAAGAGTATATTGGTTTTCAAGCAGTAATATAGGCATTATAAGCATTGTTTCACTCACTAATACCTGACCTTTTTTTACATTACCTGATCATCATTTCTAACTGTTACTTCCTCTAATGCTATGTAAAGTTTGTCCTCCACATTGTCATTGATTGGGGAATCACTCTGGCCCTGAATTTCGTACCGTGGCATGACATGGCTATACTGGCCAGGTCACTGATAACAGGTGAATTGCTGAGACAATGGCATGCAGGGGGGGGGGAGGAGGTCATGCTGGGTAAGGCCTTGTCCCTGCCTGGCATCTTGTTGAGGAAGGTGTCACGTGTATACGTACCAAAAATGACTCGCGAAAATTGAAAATTGTGCAAATTAGGGACCTTGCAATTTTTTCGCATTTATGTACGTCGATGGGATTGGCAGTGACAAAACGTGTGGACGTTAAAGAACGTCGACGGGACCCCGCAGGTTAAACAGTACTGTATGTATAGTACCCCTCCTTATTTTGGTAGTTTTCAGGTCATTCTGCCATAATTGGCATCAAAACATACATAGGAATATCGTAAATAATTTTCAACACTAAGAAAACCATACAGAAAAACCAGAGAAAACCCAAAAAACACTACCTAAACACCAGTGTATGTAGAGTACCTCTCTTATTTTTGGCACTGTTCTGGGTCATTCTGCCATATTGTGACCTCAAAACACACATAGGAATATCCTAAATAAATTTTAGCATCAAGGAAACTACGAAAGAAACCTAAAGCTACCTGCCGAAAAACATTTGGTTGTGGTACATACCACCCAATGCATTGCCTCCAGGGTTCGTAACCCACCACGTCCAGCAAGTTGTCCCGTGTGGTCTAGTGGCAAACACTAGTGCTTAACGGAAGTCAAAGAACTCATACCCTCATCGTCAACCTGCTGGAACTGGGCGATTACCGGTGATGTGCGGTGCAGTGATGGTGGCCTACCCACCTCAGGAGACTCTGGAGACAGGCGAAAACATATGTCTAACGGAAACTCAGCGGCACTCGATGTGCTCGGTTGTGGGTACAATGTTGAAGGCAGCAAACGAGGTGGTGGTGGTGGTGGTGGTGAGAATGGGCTGGCATTTGTGGGAATCACAGGCTTGAAGAACGAGTTGATCCTGGTCTGATGGTAGGACTGATGATTCTGCCAGAGGATAACAGAGTCCCGGACTGCCCGCAGCTCCATCACCAAGCTGAGCAGCAGCAACTCCCTGTCACAGTGCGGATGCTTAGCATACTCCAGGTAACCATGGAGGACACTGAGATGAGGGAGTGAAGTAGTTGCAGAGCGTTGCGAGTCAGGGTCCTCATCCTCGTCCTCGTCGGTCCCACTGTCCCCTTCTGTGCCCGCAGAGGCAGCAGCAGTGATCTCCTCTTCAGACATGCTCTGGTAACCAGGATTGCTGCTGTCGTCATCCAACCAACCCGCACATCATCAACGGTCACTTGCTCTCCTGCCTATCTAAGGCAACTGTGGAAATCATCCAAGTCAAAGCCCTCGAAGTCATGCATGGCTTCGATTCCCTGCAGGAGACAAGACCAACCGCTCTCGAGGGTTTTGACATAGATTTCCTTCCAGATGAACACGGCAGACTTTAGGTCGTAGCACCGAAGATTCTGCTAGGTCTGCTCCCCAAGTGTGTCCTCCACCACGTGCTTATCTTCAAGCACCACCATCACCTCACTGAGGAACCTCTGGCTCTTCACAGCCACAATAATACCCTGGTCCATTGGTTGAATCAGAGCAGTCATATTAGGTGGCAGAAACATGCACCTAATCCGCCTATCAAAAGCAACCAAATGTGCAGGAGCATTGTCCAGATGCAGGAGCGCCTTCACCTGGTTGCGAGCAATTCCAAGGACCTCCGTTTGATAACAGATAACCTCTTTGACAAAATGTCTGTGAAACCAATTTCTGAAGATCCTAGTGGTAAACCAGGCCTGCACAGAATGGTACCACACAACAGGCAGGCTATCCATCAACCTACTGAGACAACATGGTTGTTTTGCATGCCCAACAACTGGTTTGAGGCGGTGCGTCCCGTTAGCATTGGCACAGCACAAAACAGAGACACATTGTTTGGACAACTTCCGACCAGGTACAAGACTTCTCCATTTCCTCAGCCAGGGTGTGGGTGGGCAAGGAGTGGTAGAACAGATCAGTTTTGTCAGCATGATAGACTTGACCAAAAGGCAAAGTCCTTGTCCTTGATCAGGCCCCGCAATTTCTGGTGAAACGGGTCTACTTCTTCTGCTGATGCGTCCAAGGCTCTGCCGTGTGCCTTATGGCATGTAAGTCCATGGCGTAGCTTGAGTCTGAAGCGCCATCCCTCGGATGCCTTTAACCCTCTGTTGGTGCGGGGGGGTATGTCATACCCACAGTGACATTTCCATTCATATATCTTTCATCTGGTAGCAGTGATACTTTCACCCACCTACATGGAGTTGATCCATGAGTACTCTCAGTTTCCTACTGATCACAGACGGGAGTGGACGGCAGGTAAATGCATCTGGGTATATCCCCAGAAGTTCCAGTAATTTGGGGACAGTGCCATGTCCCAAACCAGAACAATTGAAAATGTGAAAATTTTGATAACCACCTATTTTTCTTATTGAGACAGGTCATCTCAAAGTGTTTTATCACACCAACCATGAAAACAGGAGTATGTAGGTGTGGGGAGATTACTAGGCTGTGGGGAGATGAAGTAGGCTGTGGGGTGTAGGCCTATAGGTACGGGGGTTGGAAATAACCAACTTTTTGCATGAAAATAAAGCACTTCAGTGTGTTCTGCAACACCTACCATGAACATCGGTGTGTATGTACTATAGGTGTAGGGAGATTATTAGTGTGGGGAGTAGGCCTTCTAGGCCTAGGTAATACTTGGGGAGAAAAATTTTGGCAACAACCAAATTCTCCTGTGGAAACCCTCCATTTCAATGGGATTTGTCATTCCAACCATGAAAACAGGTGTGTATGTAGGTGTGGGGAGATAAAAGGTGGGGGAATAGCTATACAAGGCCTCATAGTCATTCAAAAACTAACACAGACATATGTAAATGTTCATAACCACCAAGGACATCAAAATAAAGTTGAATTATGCTGTAGATGCATTTTTCTGGTACGAGCGGTTCACGGAAGGATGAGCGTCCATCGAAGATGATGACCGTATGACCATCCTGGACGACCGTCAATGGCAACAACACCAGAAAACATTGGAAATGTTTGTCAGGCTATCCTTGCAGATCGTAGACGAACTATCCACGATGTTTGTGATATCATAGGCCTATTGTACAGGACGTGTTGGGCATGCGAGACACATCACTGCAAAATCTGTGCCAAGACTGCTGAGTGACAAGCAGAAGGCACATCGCGTTGCAGTTTGCAGGAAGCTCAAGAATTAAGTCAGAGATGATGCCACCTTTATCTCCAAGGTCATAACTGGTGATGAATCATGGGTTTATGGTTATGACCCGGAGACAAAGCAGCAGTCATTGCAATGGAAGTCTCCAGTTCACTGAGGCTGAAAAAGCACGTCAAGTTCGCAGCAATGTCAAGTCGATATTGATCATTTTCCTTGATATCCAAAGGATTGTTCACTAGGATTTCGTCTCACATGGTCAATCTGTCAGCGGAAAGATTTGCTGTGAAGTTTGTCTGAGGGAGAACATCTGCCACAAATGTCCAGAACAGTGGAAGAACAAGGACTGGGTCCTGCATCCCACCCACACATCAATTGTTGTTCGTAAGGTCCTGGCTTCCACTAACACAGTAGTCATTCCCCACCCACCCTATTTGCCTGACCTTGCCCCCTGCAACTTTTTCCTGTTTCTTAAGCTGAAATTACTACTGACAGGGCGTCGACTGGACTTGATTGAGGAGATCCAGACAGAATTGCAGGAGGTGCTAAAGACCACAACGCCTGAAGCCTTCCAGGGATTCATGAACTCATGGTGAAAATGCTAGGGCCACTGTATATATGCCCAAGGGGACTATTTCAAAGGCGACAGTGAGAACTAGGAGGTAAGGCAACTTATTTTCCCACAATATTCAAAGTACTGGGACTTTTGGGTAGCACCTCATAAGTACCGTTATATGGTTATTTATGAATTAATATATTTTCTTTATGCAAAGTACATTGAATATGTTGATCTCTGAAGAAAGTACATTGGAAAGTGTTGCTGTGTCAATGAAAATATGTCAGATTGTGATAAAACACAGGAGAGTATGTTAGTCTGTGAATTAAATACATGAGAAGTATAATTATGAAATAAATTTCACAATTTCTTGTGAAAATAATTTTGTTTTCTTGTCCAATTAGTATAATAAAATGGTTATCTCTTTTAAGTAAATTGTGCAGAACCATAAGTTGATAAAAACAAGTGAGAATAATACGAAAAAGACCCTGGGGTAAATCATACCCCACCGCACTAACAACAATAAATTGTGAGCCGCACCAACAGAGGGTTAAGTTGTGCACGTTGTGCAAGCAAGCAACCTTCTCAGAAGCAGCCTTCACCTCGGTCCCATGCACTAGCACACCGGCACCACATTGCTGACAAATTCACATCAAAGTCAACCAGTCAATAATGGCTTGCCAGGCTTGGGCCATTACTTTCCTGTCACTGCAACATGTGCATTTGCCAAAGTCCTGTCTGTACTGCGTAAGCTTGTCGCATGACTTCTTGGTATCGAACAATGTTGAACTAGGTAGATCATATTTGTGAAGAATGCGTCCTGTGGTCCAGCCCACGTCAACCTTGCATCTTCTCCAGATTCAGATCCTTCCTCTTCTGCTTCTCAGATGGTGGTGGGGCCATCATCACACACACAAGAATGCAGCAGAGCAGGGTCACAACCTGAAGAAGGTAGGGAATTACCATAAAAGCAACTACAGTCACAGCCATCGTTGCAAGCGGAACCACTCACGAGGGACAGAAGGGCAGGCACTGAGGTGCGGGCTTCTGTTCACTGCCAAGCATACAGTACAGTGCTGCCATATAGCACCCAACAGTTGCTTTCGAGCATAGAGGGAGCCACACATCAAACTAACATCTGACTATAAGGTTCACTTCCATTTGCCCAGGCAAGGGTTAGTACGTGACAGCAACAGTAGATGACCAGTAGATCACTGCCTCATGCAGTGTATAACTCATGCGGCCTGCCAGGTGATGCTGACCATTCGGTAGGGAAGCGGACAGACACACATGATGGGAGGTTTCCGCACTAATCCCGGAGGCCGGAGGAATCTGGCCATTGGGTATAGGGCCAAATGGGCAGTTTTACCGTACATTTACTCATGGGTTGTGGTCTGTGTTACACATGCAGTGGCCACCGATACCCCACAGCCAGGAATAACGTTCGCCACCTCCATTCAAAAATAACCATAGAATTTTCTCAGAGATATGCTCAATGTCTTTCCCAGGCAAAATTACATACTACATCTTTCCCTAACCCTACCAAACTTAACCTTCCCAAGTAGGGCACCTTGGCTAAGGTGGCTGCCTGTGGTATTGAAACGAATACTCATACCAAATGGAAGTGTATTGTACAGTACAGTACAGTACTGTATTGTACATACTGTACTGTACACACATACAGTAGTGTACTGTGTAAAGTACAGTACTTTAGTACAGTACTATCATACGCATTAGTACAGAAATTATTGTACTGATACTCTTTGTCATCCATGGCATGTGAAGGAATCTCTTTGTGTGTGTGGTGTGTGTGTGTGTCTTCCAGTGGCCACGCGATATTCAACCTTCGATAGAGAGGCAGACAGGCGCTGTCACTGAACATGTACTCATGGGTTGTGGTCTGTTACACGCGTGGTGGCCTCCCGCACCCCTCAGCCAGGGACCACACTTGCCTTGTCCTTTCAAAAATAACCATAGAAATTTCTCGGAAATATGATGAATATGTTTCCCAGGCAAAATTACATAGGTTAACTGTATTTTACTCTACCAAACCTAACCTCTTCCAATACAGCTGCTTGGCAAAGGTGGGTGACTGTGGCACTGAAACGAGTACCCATACCAAATTGAAGTGTAGTGTACAGTATTGTATGGTACATACACATATACAGTACTGTTATGTGTACAGTACAGTACTGTAGCACTGTACTATCATATGCTTTGGTACAGAAATTATTGTACTGTACTGATATTGTACTCAGCCTGGGAAGCTCTCTCTCTCTCTCTCTCTCTCTCTCTCTTTGTGGGTGGTGCGAGTGCCTCCTGGTGGTTGTGTGATTTTCGACCTTTGGTGGAGAGGTGGACAGGAGCTGTCACCAAACGTGTACTCATTTGCTGTGGTCTGTGTTCGATGGTGGTGGTGGTTGGGCAAGACTTAGCCCTGTGGCCATGTGACTTTCAACATTCAGTGAAGAGGCAGACAGGCACTGTCAGTGAACATGTACTCGTGGCTTGTGGTTTGCATTGCATGCGCAGTGGCACTGAGGAAAGAGCTAGCCCAGTGGCCGTGTGATACTAGAAATTGGGTGGGGATGCA
Organism: Coenobita brevimanus; assembly: GCF_032717465.1. Classification (NCBI taxonomy): domain Eukaryota; kingdom Metazoa; phylum Arthropoda; class Malacostraca; order Decapoda; family Coenobitidae; genus Coenobita; species Coenobita brevimanus. The sequence goes on from NC_137037.1 coordinate 33,440,964, forward strand.
TAAGGACGTTTTGACACCACTTGCGGGTTACAGTCATATTGCTCGGGTGCTGGAGGTTCAATGGGAGTGATCGGATGAGCGCACGACTTTGACCATTCAGTACAGGAGCTGACGGACATTTTAGCTCTGTTTGTGGATTACAGACTTCTTCCCACTCATGGCTCGAGCCCAGTGGCCATGATACTAAATGTTTGGACATGTCGGTTGGCCAGCCGAAGTTCTCGGGCACTTGTACATATGGATAATAACAAGTAAATTTGAATAATGGTTTAATAGAGCCAAGGCCCAGTGTCTGGATACTGAACATGTCCAGATACTGAGTGTCCAGATAATTGAGGGATCACTGTAGTAGGGTTTTTAAACTCCGTATTGTACTTTCTGTCAGGTCTTCATATTCACCTCAATCCCATGTGTTATTCTTGGGTGGCAATTAATCTCCCACAGTTATTTTCCCTTCAGATGTGTTAATCTCAACTGCAGCTAATTCTACTTGTAAGAGTATATCCAGTTCTGTCTCTTTGGCTTGGAGATTTTCTTTATGTCATAACTCCTCTTCTTTTTTAAAATTTCTGTCTCTTCTCCATATTTATTGTAGTCATCAGAATTTTTTGTAACAAAATCACTAAACATGGGTATATTATACCCAACATTGGAAAATAGGGAAAAAATAGTAAATATGCATATTTATTCAAATTAACAATTATACACTAAAGTTAATGCACCTTTCTATTACTAAGCCTAATATTAACTCTTAACTCATACAGATAAGGTGTGTACTGAATTTAGATTTTTTTTTTTTTTGAAAAAGCAAACAAATCAAACACATCTGAGAAGTTTTTGGAAAAAATAATAATAAAAAAAAAAAGGCACCATCAGTTTCAACCAAACTTCCCCAAATCCTTCCCAGGTATGCTGACTCTGCTCACAGGGGGTCACCAGTACCTAGTCCATGCGCAAACTGTAGGGAAAAGAGGTGGACACAACACTGAACTTGGGCATATCACATGATTATAGAAAATTCCAGGGTGTGGAGTGGAGTGACATGGCCTACATCTGTCAGGGCTCGGGACAGACAGAAGCTACTGAGGATACCAGCTGCCTGCCTCCACTGTAACACCACGTAATGCACATGACGTCATGGCGGTCGGGTTTATTATACCCATGTTCAGTGTTCTAGGGTTAAAGAGTCATTGGATATCCTTGGAGCTAATTTTATTTCTGTAAGGCAAATAATACGAGGTTCTTTTTCTTTAATATAGTTTTTTATCTCTGATAATTTGGATACCATTCCATCTACATTTGAATATATCAGCCTAGTCATGTTGTTTATACATTTGACATTGGTTGAGTCTACTACTTTTTTTTTTTTTTTTTTTTAGTCCTTGCTGTTTGTGTGCCGTTTTCTTACTTGTAACTCTACTGCTATGTAAAAAAATAAAAAATTCTCATTTTTTTTTTTTATTATAGCTTCTTCCCTCTTTTCCTTTAATAATATCCTTCCTTCATGAGTTAGGCATCTTTTTATCCATACTTTGAATTCCCCTGATTCCATTAGTTTGCTAGCATTTGTTAACACTTCTGCAGTGTTCACACTGTGGAAAGTTACTGTCAGGGTCCTTTTTCTCATATTTCCCTAGCCTTCTAAAATCTCTCTATGCCTTTCTCGTAGATATTCTCTAACACTTCTTTTAATATATTCTATTTGTGGCAGGTGGGGGCGCCCATCATCCACCCACTTAGTGTAATGGTACTCTGTTTTAAGAGTAGCTCTACGCTGAGTGGCAAGCCAAATGACTTCCTGAAAACCAGGAAAGCATTTACAATGCTGGGTGGTAACCTTATAACCAACACATGTTCCTTATATAAAAGTGGGTTGGCGGAGGGTTAGTGCCCCTCCCCGGAAAACAACCAACTAAAAATACGAACAAGAAGCCTCAGACTAGGACTAACTTAAAGGTGACGACTAAGGACCAAACAAAGAACATGGTACGGATATCTACATGGAATGTAAGGGGTGCAAATGAAGAGGTGAAAGAGAGATTGTCTAGGTGTTTGAGAGTGCGAAAGTGGATGTATGTGGATTAACTGAAACTAAATGAAGAGGTGAGAGTGTGAGAGAATGGGAGTATGGATGGGGAATATGCATGGGAGTAGGTGAGAATGAGAGGGCAAAAGAGGAGTGTGTATTGTTGTGAGCAACAGATGGAAGGAGAATATAAGCGAGTATGGGTCAGTTGGATCAAGGATTGTGTGGGTAAGACTGAAAGTTGGACTACAAATGTGGGCGATTGTGTGTGTGTATGCGCCAATGCAAGATCGTGCAAGCAGAGTGAGAGCAGAGTTCTGGACAAATGTGAAAACATGCATGGAAAAATTTGAAAGGAATGAGAGAGTGTTTTTTATTGGAGATATGAATGGAAAAATAGGGAAAATGAAGGTGGATGGAATAGTTGGTGAGTGGGTTGTGCCTGCAGAGATGGATGAGAATGGCAGTGCTTTAGTGGACATTTGTGCCGGGAGGGGGTTGATGATAGCTAATACCCTCTTCAGGCACAAAATGATCCACAGGTATAAGTGGCGAATGATGAGAAGGGAAGGTTGTGAACTGAACGAAAGAAGGGCAATGATTGATTATGTGTGTGTGTGGATGAAAGGCTGAGAAGGTGTGTAATGGATGCAAGAGTATATAGAGGCTGGGGGAGTGGACTTTCTGACCACCATTTGGTGGTGGTCAGAATCAAAGTACAAATGAAATGGAGAAAGAGAAGAAGGGAAGGACAGGAGGAGGTAGTTCTTACAAGGAGGATGGAAAAGTCACAAGAAGAGGGGAAAAAGGCAGCATATAAGAAGGAAGTGGAGGAACGACTGGGTAAATATGGATTGGAGCAGATGGGGGACGTGGAAGGTGTGTGCAAGATATTCACGGAAGAAATCTGTGCAGCACGTGAGGTGGTGTGTGGGGTAAAGAGAAGACGAAAGGGGGCACAGGGAACAGCATGATGGGAAGAATGCATATACTGTAGTGAGTGGATGAGAAACGGGCGCGGAAGAAGTTGAGCGACAGAAGAGAGTTATATGCAGAGAGGAAGAAAGAGGTGAAAAGATTAGTAAGAGAAAGTAAGAAGAATGTGGATGAGGAATTTGGAAGGAACTTGAGTGTAAAGCAGGGGGAATGTAAGAAAATGTTCTGGAAAGTGGTAAAGAGAGTTAGACAGGGTGCCAAAGAAGTTAATTGGGGAGTGAAAGATAAAAATGGTAGATTACTAATGGAAAAGGGAGAAAAAATGAGCAGATGGAGAGAACACTTGAAAGAACTGTTGAACATGGGGAATGAAAGTAATGCTAGTGTCAGTGGCTGGAGAATGGCTGGGAGAAAGAAAGATGTGAGAAGAGAGGAAGAAATCAGTAGGATGGAAGTTGTGTAAGCAATGAAGAAAGTCAAAATGGGGAAAGCTCTAGGAATCGATGGATGTGTGGTGAAATGCTGAAGCATAGTGGAGACATAGTAGTAGAAAGGATGTGGAAGATGTGCAGATTAGCCTGGGAGGAAGGAAGAGTCCTGGAGGATTGGAAGTCAGGTATTAATATTCCCCTGTACAAAGGAAAAGGGGAAAAAGACATGTATGATAATCATAGGGGCATTTGTCTTCTTAGTGTAACAGGGGAAATATATGGTAGGATACTTATTGATAGTATTAGGAAAATAACAGAGGAATTAGTTGAAGAAAAACAGGGAGGTTTTAGGAAGGGAAGAGGTTGTGTAGATCAGATAATCATTCTTAGAGCTTTAGTGGAAAAGTTTCTAGAGAAGGGAAAGAAGTTGTATGCGGCCTTCATGGATGTGGAGAAAGCATATGACAGGGTGGATAGACAAGGATTGTGGAAAGTATTAAGAATGTATGGAGTAGATGGGAAGTTGTTGAAGGCCGTGAAGAGTATGTACGAAGGTGCTAAGGCTGCAGTGCATGTGGATAGTGAACTAAGTGAATTTTTTTATTTGAAGGTTGGATTGAAACAAGGATGTGTCATGTCTTCATGGTTGTTCAATCTGTTTACGGATGGGGTTATATAAGAGATACAAGGTAGGGCAGTGGATGGTGGAGTGGCCCTAGTGAGAGAGGGCTTTGTTTGGAAATTCCCTGTACTGTTGTTTGCAGATGATACTGTGTTGTTAAGTGAAGACGAATGGGGGCTGCAAGGCCTGGTGAATGAGTTTGGGAGAGTGTGTAAGAAACAGAATCTAAAGGTGAATGTAGGGAAGAGTAAAGTTGTGGTCTTCGAGAGAAGTGGAGTCAGTGAATGTACAGTGAGGTTGGATGAAACGGAATCTAAACATGAACGTAGGGAAGAGTAAAGTTGTGGTCTTCGAAAGAAATGGAGTCAGTGAATGTACAGTGAGGTTGGACAAGGAGGAAGTGGAATATGCGAGTGCGTTTAAGTACTTGGGTAGTGTGATGAGTAAGGATGGAAATTTAGAGGGTGAAGTGCTTGAAAGGGTACAATAGGGAAGAAAGGTGTCTGATTCCTTGAAAGCAGTGATAAGAACAGGGAAGTGAGCATGGAAGTGAAAAAGCTACTACATGACAGTATTGTGATACCAACTCTAACGTACGGAAGTGAAGCTTGGACTTTGTTGGAGGGACAGAAGTCAAGAGTGAGAACTATGGAAATGAGTTATTTGAAAGTAGCATGTGGAGTCACATGGAGAGACAGACTGACAAATGAGGAAGTGAAGGAGCGTTGTGGTGGATGTGACTGGAAGCATTAGGAGAAACACAATGAGGTGGTTTGGCCATGTGGAGAGGATGGAGAGTGAGACACTGTCGAGGAGAGTGTATGTGAGGTGGAGAGGGGGAAAGGGAGGGGGAGGCCAAGGATGAGATGGAGGGATGGAATGAAGAGGTACATGAGAGATGGGGGTGTGAGCTGGGAGCAGGGAAATGAAATGGTGGGGAACAGGGCGCCATGGAGGCGATTTGTTTGTGGCGACCCCTTACGGGATTAAAGCGTCTGGCAATAGATAGATAGATTATGTTACCCTCTCCTTCTGGTCTATTTCTTTTTTCTTCTTCTTGTCCCAGTGATTACTATAAATTTTTGTTATCAGCCGATTCTTGGATCAGTCTTGGGCAGTTTCTTATGATTTCTTTCACTTTCCTTCTTATACTTTTTGCTTCGACCTTGTTACTTATCTCTTGCTTGAATTTTGCGCCCTCTCCATATGTACTTTGTACTTCCTTTTTGAAGTTTCTGATCATTTCAGTTGCTGGATTGTCATTTCTTCAGACGTATCACTGGTTTGATCTCTCAGACTACCTGCTTGCCTAATTTTATCTGCATGATTTTTGAACGCCTAAACTCTCTCATGGCTGGCTACTGTACTCCTCATTTCGCTTGACATCTTTTTCAGAATGCTCATTTCAGCTGACAACTCATGTATTGTTGTGTCTTCTCTGTTTAGTTCCTTTACTAAATCATCATTTTTTCCTTCTGTTGGTGTAATTCTTTTCTGATTTACTATATTTCCTGTTGAAAGTTATTTTCCAGTTTATTTACTTTCTCTGCTTATTTATTATATGTTTCCCTTTCGACCAGTTCTGGGTAGAAGCCATCATTCTGTTTCAACATTTATCCTTTCTTTTACATATCAAAACACCTCTGGTAAGTGCGCCATGTTACAGAAAGGTACTTTCTGCTTACAACTTGCTATCATCTCTCTGCTTCCCGTCGGTGGTGAGGCAAGACCCCTGCGAATCCCTACACTTTATTGCTTATGATAGACGTGTTGCCGGTTCTGGGCAAACATTGCCAGCGCACTCTGCCATATACTTAGAAGCTTACGGTATATGTATTTTAATTTATCATTTGCACTGATTAAGACGTGATAACTTTAATTCTTTGCGGCTGGAGGGAAGCGGCCGCCATGTTGGCGATGACGTCGGTATTCATACTGCAGACGACGCTCCAATCCCTCACACAATACTTTACCAGTAACAGAGATAATAGTTGTACCTACATGGCCACTGTAGATCCAAACTACCCCCTTCAGGTATGTTGTGAAGGAATACTTTTCATGGTGTAAATGGGTAGTACTTGTTAGGTAAGTAAACTGCAGCGAAATCGACTAGAAGTAGCTTACAGCTACACCATTCCCAAACGGTGCTCTTACCTCATGAGGTGGAAAGTGTTTAATATATGGCGTTCATTATCAGTCGCATGAATTTATAATGGTATTATGCTCATGAATATTTAACATTTGACCTCTTCATTATTTATTTTCTGAAATAACAGTTTCAGTGAGTGACTGACAGCACCTTCAGGAGAGTGCGACGAAATACCGAATCGACAGTCATTTACCGAATGGGCACTTTTAATTGGTTAAGTGTTATAGATTTTATCATCGTATAGATTCATAGTTACCTAATTATCTGAATTCCGGTCAAATTTTTGTATTTGATTTTACTAAAAAAAAAAAAAAAAATCCGGATTCACAGCGAAAACGTGCTAAAATTAGCGGATGTTTCTTCTATAGCTCAACAGCTTTCCTTGGCAGACTTCTGCATTGTATAAATATTAATTTAACATACAAATGCATTTATTTGCACTTTAAATTAGTATTTGTGCACAACAGAAGTCTGTCAAAGCATGTTGGCGATCTAAAGTAGAAATACCCGCTAACTTTAGCATGTTTTCGCTCTGAATCCTATTATTCTATTAACAGTTAAATTTAGCATAATTTTTTGATCGAATTTCAGATAAATTGGTTTGTATGAACCTATATGGTGAAGAATATATTTTCACAACAGTAACGACTGCGTTCCAGCACTGGGAACTTCCGACGAGCAGCCTGCCACACTGCTTTCGTTTATCGTTATTGGATGGTACACAGAGGAATAATTTCCCTAGTGTGCTTTTGTATGTGCCCTTACACATTGGAACGAAACATTAGCAATTATTCATCTTGTCATTAGGTATTCTTAGAGGTCAGAAAATAAGCACAATGTATGCAGGCTAAACGTAAATAAAGTAGACTAGCTGCCTAGTGTGAATGGTGACGTCATGACTAGTGATGTAAGACTCGCGAGTCAATCGTTCAAATCGAACGATTCCTTTCGCTGAATCGGGTGTATCGAGTCATTGTTTTCATTAACTCGTTCACTTAGTATTAGTTTATATTCTAACATTATATTTCGGTTGAGACTCGAGAGTGGTATGTGCACTGCTTATATCACTGCCTGGTATGAGGACACACCACCACTCATACCACACCATCACTGGCTGTTCACTGACCTAGTGACCAGACCTTCAGCTCGTGGCAGGCTGCGGGTATCAGCCTCGAGTTATGGACACGAGTGTCACGAGTGACATAACTTTAGAACTCGACTGACTCAGGCCGCTCTGGGCAAATGTGGCGGGGCCCGACCCGGCTCACCACTCACGAGTTTGAAGTACCCGGTCGCGGTATAAGTATTGCTCAGTGTTCACACCACTGCTTGGTATGAACAGTAGTGTGAGCACACATCACCACTCATAGCACAGGACCACTTGCAGGCAGCGTGTTCCAGCCTCGATTATTGAGTGTAAACAAGATTTCGCAGAACTCGTAATACATGACTCAGGCCACCCCGGACAGATGCGGTGGGGCCCGGCCAAGGCCCGGCTCACCGAGTCACTGGTGACTCACGAATTGGAAAGGATTTTACATAATAGGTCGCTGTGTTTTTCATTTCTGTTTTATTCTAGCAATAAAATAATAATTTATTAAGCAATCTAAATGTTTTTCTTTATCCTACTAATAATTTAAAGCTATTTACATCACCTCAGAATGGCTTAACGTTTTTTAACGTTTTTTTTTTAATGCAGTCCTCTCAGTGCCTCAGTTGTTTAAGGTTGGTTTAGAGACGATTCAGTTTTGGTAACCCCATCGAGGATAATGGCGTCGGCCAAAAGATAGAAAGAGAATTTAACTGCCACAGTTTAATGGATTATGTTTATTTTTGCTCTACATATGTCATTTATTTAATTTGTTTAACGGAATAGTAAAGTTTTTTTTTTTATGGAATATAGGTGTTTCATTCTTTACCCCGATAATTAAAATTTTCTTGCATCAGGTCCATAGTATGAATAGGAGGGAGTTGGCAACATTCAATGATTAACCGAGTGTTGAGCGAGCAAGCTACGCTCTCTCACCCATCACCGACGTGCTCGGCTAGTCGGCTGGCAGAAGTAACGGTTGCTGCAGCCAGGCTACTGACTTGGTGAATCGAGTGACTCAACTACCCGATTCTCTTCGGTGACTGACTCATAAAAACTCGAGTCACCAAAGTGAATCGAGTTTTCCATCTCTAGTCATGACCAATCAGATGCCGTTTCAGAGTCACGTGATTTTTCAGCTACTTTATTATTTTTTCATGCTTTTGCACAATTTTTTGGGGGGAATAATGGTTGACATGGTTATTTTCTGCGTATTTTTTACCCATACAAGTATCTTCAAAATTTTTTGAGCGGAAAATGGTCTATAGTTCTGTGATGTTACAGCATCTCGTTTAGCCTATCGAGCTTGACCCACTATACTGTAGATACACTTATGTAGGTATGCCAGTTTGCAGAAAGCAGGTCCTACCATCTTCTCCCCACTATGTCTCCCGTGTGTGTGTGAGAGAGAGAGAAGATCTAATCATCTATCCGTTGCCTAACGCCGCTTCATGTGAAAGATGTCCTCTACAAGAGCAGGCATATTTGTCCCTACTCAACGAGGGACGGGGGGGCTGGGAAGGGCGGCAATAATGGATGAAGGGATTCCGTGCCTCAGGTGCGACGCGCTGAAAGGCTTTATTTAGTAGGGCCAGAAGACAGGGGGAATGGGAAAGGGAGAGATGACAAAAGGGAATAAAAGAGACTGGGACAGAGCGGGAAGGGGAGAATAGATAAGCCTCGCTGTTGTGTTACACCACCATACACCATCACATCATCACACTTCACTGCCACACTCCACTGCAACCCCTCACTAACTAACCACACCTCAACATAACACGATATCTTACCTCACACCATATCTTCTACCACAATACCACCTCTTATCAGCATCTCACCATACACCACATCTCACCATACACCACATCTCACACCCTCACCACGCATCATCATAGCACTTATTTCACCACACTTCACATTCCATACACATTTCTAACCCTATTCACTAATACGCTGATGATTCCACCTTTCCATCCGCTTCCCTCAGCTTCCATCTCAGCATTTACTTCAGCAAGCAAGAGATGAGGCTATGGCACACCTAATGTCTGACTTGGTTCATGTCTCCAATTGTGGTAAAAGTAATTTTGTTTTTAATGCATCAAAAACTCTGTTCTTACATCTTTTCACCCGTCAGAATCTACCACGGGACTATCCTCTAATTTTTAGCAATGCCTGACTCAGTCCTCCATCATCGTTAAACGTACTTGAGGTTTCAATCTCTCGGGATTTATCTATTAAAGATCATTACTTTTCTTGTACAATCTGCTTCAAAGAGAACATGTGTGCTAAACCGATTCCGTGCCTTCTTTACCCCTGCATGGTTGTTGACCCTATACACGGGATTAATCATATGGGGAGGCTCCTTACATACAGCTTTTCTCAACAAGATGGAGTCAGAGGCATGTCATCTCATTAACTCTCCTCCTCTTACTGGCTCCCTTCAACCTCTATCTCTTTGCTACACCATTGCATCTGTACGTCTTTTCTGTCGTTGCTTCAATGGTCACTACTCCTTTGAACTGTCTGCTTGCATCCCTCCATCACTACGGCAGGCACGTAGCACCCATCTAGCAGCAAAATTTTATCCCTTTTCTGTCCAGCTTTCTAATGCAAGAGTTAACAGTTACTTCCAATCCTTCATGTATGCAACAGGTCAACTCTGGAACTTTCTTCTTCTTTCTGTATTTCATACTGTCTTCAGTCTTTTAACCGCAATGTGTCCATTCATTTCGAATTAATGGGACCTTGAATTTGGCTCTTCATTAACTTTTTTTTATTATTTTTTCTTGGGGGGAACATTTTGCTGGCTTCTAGCCCTTGTTTCCTTCTTCCTTGCATAAAAAAAAAAAAAAAAACACTCAACCACACCTCACCATAGCTTGTCACCACATCACTACACCTCATCACTACCAAATATCACACCACATCTCACTATTATACACCACAATTTCCCATTGCACCACGATCTTACCCCAAATCACTTCAACACAACATCTTGCTGCCACACCACTACACCATATTTCGCTGCTAAACTACACCACACCACAATATATCATTACCAATCCTCACAGCATTACTATACGAATACTCACCTCACAACACCACCACCCCACACAATGAATCCACACACCACACCACACCACACCACACATTACCACACAACACAATACCACAACACCTCACCATAAAACCACCACACTTCCCAGCTATATACCACTCATCATAAAAGGTGTCAGATTACTGTCTCTTATTCTGAAAAATGTCTGGGAACAAAGCACGTTGAAAAGAATGAAGTCTCTCTCTCTCTCTCTCTCTCTCTCTCTCTCTCTCTCTCTCTCTCTCTCTCTCTCTCTGATTTTCCTCTTTATTGTTCATAATTGTTAAAGTCCATCTCACCTCGTAATAGCATATTATGCCTGTGTACAAAGCTTTTTCAGCTAGTTATGAACAAGTTTATCCTATATTATGAATACTTCTATTGCCATTTCACCTTAACTTGGTAAAAAGTTTTGTCCAATTGCAAGTTATTTCATGAAGCTCGGCGCCAGAAAAATTATGATGCTATGATTATATATCGTTCCATTGCACCTTTTCTTGTCTAACACCACTTTCTCGTGTTACTCTGCTGTTATAAATCAGCATTCTACTGTAGATGGAAAGATGACAATTTGCCGCCAGGTTAGAGTAAAACATGTATACTGTAGCTGAAGATATTTCGAATTAAACAAATATAACATGGAAATAGATGTATAGCTTAGTGTATTTAAAAAATAGTATTAACAGAGAAAAACAAAAACGCTTGAACGTTAAGAATAAGAAAATGATTGATGCAGAAAATGGTTTTAACTAACGGACGTCTGATGGAGTGGCTTTTACAAAATTAAATAATGTTTTCATGCATTTTCACATCTTTTGCTCCTTCTTTCCAGCACTTTTTTCTGGTGTCTAAACATTCTTTATCTCACATCTCTTCATAATTCATATCTCTGTCCTCCCTCTTCCTTTCCTTTCTTATCTGATTCGTTTTCTATTCTACTTTTCGTTCTTCCTTCTTTTAACCTCTGTTATACTTTTCCATTTTCTCTTCAGTTGCTTCAGTCTTCCATACATATTACGTCTCCTCTCGTCATATCACATGTTTTGCTTATCTGCCTCTTCTTTTCTTCCTCCTGCACTTTCCTTTGTTTCTCTACCTTTTCCCCATTTTCTTTCCTTTTGCTTTCCTCTTTTTTCTTCTTCTTGTTCTCTAACTCCCCTTTCTTTTCTTTCTCTTTAGTTTCCTCCCTCATCTTCCCTCCTTCCTTCATTATTGCTTTTCGTTTCGTTTTCCATTGCCTCCCTTTTCTCTTCATATATATTTTTTTACTTGTACTCCCTCTCTTTCTCTTCCTACTTTCCTCCTCATCTTCCTCCTCCTCACCTTCCTTCTCCTCTTCTTCATCTTCCTCCTCCTCCCTCTGATCTTTCTTTTTCTCCTTCCCCGGCTCGCCAAACTTGTGACCTGAGTTTTAATTAGGTGTGGTAAAAGGATAATGATCTCTCTCACCGCCCTGCCAAACTTTGTCACTGCTGGGGCGTGTTGGTGCTGCTGCTGAAGTGCTCGTGATGGTAGCTGTGGTAGGTGTGGTGGTACTGATAGTGGTTGTAGTAGTGGTCCCAGTAGTTGTGGTAAGTGTAGTAGCGTTGTCGTGGTAGTTTTGTTGTTGATGGTAATGGTGGCGGTGGTAGTTGTGGTAGGCGTGATGGTGGTGCTGGTGGTAGTTACTTTAGTTATGTTAGGTGCGATGGTACTGCTAGTGATTGTAGTTGTGATGGTGGTTGGTGTGGTAGTGTAGTCCTGGTAGTTGTGGTGTTGTGGCTGTATTTGTAGTGACGGTGGTGGTGCTGGTAATGATTCTTTTGGCGGTGGTAGGCCAGGTGATGATGGTGGTAGTTGGGGAGCTGTGGTTATGAAAAAGATAGTACCAGTGAAGGTTGCTGTAGTGGGGTTGATAGTCATAGTATCTGTGGTAAATGTGGCGGTGTGATGATGGATTGACCGTGAAGGTAGTGGCGGTTGTAGTGGAGACAGTGACTGTAGTTGTGAGAATCGTGGTATTTTGGTATTAGAGACAGAACAGTTTTATTAGTTGTGATGGTTGTAGTTGTGCTAGTGATTGTGAGGTAATAACAGCACCGGAATTATTCTAATTGTGGCAGTGACGATGTTATTAATAATACAATTTTGGTTGAAAATGTTGATGATTGTAGTAGTGTTGGTGGTGGTTGTAGAAGAGTGGAAGTAGTTATGGTAATGATAGTGATGGCTGTAGTTGTGGAAAAGTTCGTGCTGGTACACTTGGTGATGACGGCGGTAGCTGTGGGAATGTTCGTGCTGGTAGACGTGTGGTTGACTTGGCGAAGATGGTGATGGCTGTTGTAGCAGTGGTAGCTGGGATGGCAGAATGGAGAAATATATGAGCTAAGGTGAAGTGTGCTGCATGCTACTCACCCTTCTTATATTTTATCAGGCGGTGCTAGGTTAGGCTGCCACTGTTAAGTTAGATTAGGTTATATACAAGGGGCGCGACGTTGAAAGGTTTAGTTTACCTTGAGGATGTGTAGCCCTCCCCTTTTACTCTTTTATTCAGCCCCCTTCCCTGCCACCGTTTCTCATCAAGGAGGAAGACGGGGGGGGAGAAGGGGGAAGAAGGAGGAAGACGGTAGGAAGAGAGGTTAGGAAGGAGGGAGTGAGAGACGGAAGAAGAGTAAAAGACGAGAGGAGAAGAGAAAAAGGAAGACGATTGGACTGGAGGCGATGGAGGATGAGAGGGAGGATGGCAAAGATACAAGAGATGGGAGGAGGAGGAGGAGGAGGAGGAGAAAGAGGAAGGGGGATTCAAATGATAGGAAGGGAGGTGGGAAAGGAGGAGAGGGGAGACTGGAAGAATGTAAGAGGCGGGAGGAAGGAGATTGTGAAGAGGAGACGATGTTGAGGAGTAGGGAAAGCGCTGAGAAGAGAGCTGAGGAGGGATAGGAGATGGTAGTAGGGAGGATGAAAGCATATAGAGGCTGGAGGGCGACCGATGGAGCTGGAGAGGAAGTAGGAAGCAGTGGGGAAAAGACTGATAGCGGGGAGGGGATATGGACAAGGGAAGAGAGGGGGAGATGGACGACTGGATGAGAGGAGATGGAGGATGGGGAGAGAGACAGAAGGAAAGGTGAAGGGAGACTGGAGGACGGAAGGAAAGGGGAGAGGGAGGAAGACCTAGGAGTGCAAACATGAGGAAAACTAAAAGAACAGAAACATACAAAGAAGGAAAAGAAAAAGCATCTGAACCCATCAGAGTGATTAATATTTCTCAGTGCATTCCTCTACCTCCAGATAACTTAATTCAGACTGGATTCAGATTAGACCCATCGTAATGAAGGGGAACTATCTCCATTAACTTCCTCAGTTTGATGTCTGGCTTCATATAGATTACTCACATTAAATTGGCGGATATCTTTGCACTGTGCAACCTGTTTCCCCTAGCTCAGTGTAAAAAAAAGTCAGTCTTACTGCTCTGAATCGCTTCCATAGCACTTCTTCCTGACGAGCACCATATTGTATCAATAATCTCGTAGTATATTATCAACAATGAAGATGTATAGGTGTCAGTTTTAGGCCAAGTAAAAGTGAAAAGGGCATAAGGAAACAAGCCACTCCGGCCCCTAGTTCTTCCGGCTCTAGTCACTCCAGACCCCTAGTTCTTGGCCTCTAGTTTTACCGGCCCTAGTCACTGCGGCCTCCCTGATAGTGTGTTAAAGAAATATCTCTTACGAGAGTTAAGTTAGGTAAGGTTAGGTTAGGTTAAGCCGGAGTGACTTGGGTGGGGGGCCGGTGTGGCTAGGGTGGGAGGCCGGAGTGACTAGGGCCGGTAAAACTAGGGCCCGGAGTGTCTTGAAATCGAGTATAATACAGTCCATTTCTGCTGCAGCCACACGATTCTATATCGTAAGAAGATACCTTACATACTGAAGGAGTTGATACAGAAAACTGGTCAGAGTGAGGTCTGGTAGGAGAAGCACAAGAGAGAGCATAAGACAAACAGAGCAAATGTAAATGAATTTTAGTGTAAGGTAATGGAGTATAAATTACTTATTTGTGGTGGTAGACACTGGCACTCAGCATCCACTTATGTTATGTAGCCTGCTGTAGTGCTGCATGTAAGTGACTCCACTGAATGATCTACCAAATAACTTTTTGTGTGCTTGGGATCCATTTTTACATTAAATAGTAACTATATAACCAATTAATGGACACTTGATGATAGATCAAGGGGCCACAAATGCAAGAGGTGGTAGGAAAATATTTTTCAGATAATGATACTCAGTGGAGTTTGATTAGCCATCCTTGCCTTAAATGCCTGGCCTAATATACAAAAGGCATAGGAAGCAATAACCTAATTAATACTGTAGGTAAATGCATTTATTAACAGAAAGGGGGAATGTTTAACCAGCATCACGGCTGATTAGTTAGGCTGAATGATATAGTCTCAGCAGGTATTGAGTATGAAAAGTATCAGCACTCAAGTGGTAACACGTGAAAGTGTTTGGTGACATTTGCTAGTCGAAGCAGAACTGCTGGTCCTCAGATGTAAATTCAATGCTCAGAGTTCGATGAATACAAAAAAATAAACTGACCTAAGGCATCACAACTAGACTCTGTAAGGACGTTGGCATGTCGCTTGCTGCGCTGTCTTGCTTTTTTGGCATGCTATGGGAGACAGGTACACAAATGTGGCAAGAACTGGGCGGTAATATTACAAGGATGAGGTATACATTCTGTGGGAAGGCTGCAAGTTGATATGGAATTAAGACCGTTTGTCACAGTTCCAAGAAAGGTGAAGGCTGCAAACGTTCACACCTCAGTTGTTTAACTCATTACTATTACCACCATTAATGACTGCAGTACATTAGATGGGTATAAATCTCTCTTGACTACATTTTTTCTTACAGCGATGCTCAACATTTAGCCCCAGCATGTTTGGGCAAAGGCAAACCCAAACGATCAGTTCCTCAGTCATCGTAATGGTGATTTGAAGGATCCTTAACCTACTTCCAGTCACAGACACGAAACCAGTAGCGTTGGGGAAAACAATAATGAAATTCGAAATTGAATAATTAGATATGATGGGTAGTAGGCACTTACAGCAGTATTGTTAGATACAATGTATGGGACAGCATTTCAAACACTCTTCTCTCATAATCCCAAAACTAATCAGTGTTATCTCCCTACCCAAACGCTATTAAGTATCCTCTTCATAAGTATATTGTCCTGGCACATCGTCTCAAAAATATCCTCTCCATACCCAGCCAGTATTAAGATTCTTTTCCCTATTTAAACATTAGTATGCATCACATTCATACCCAGACATTAATGAAATTCTTTCCTTTCTCAGGACTATCGAGCCACCTCCTTCCAATAAATCACGCACAATTTTCAGAGTCGTTTGGCATTGACGCGATATGGAGGGAGTGGAAGTACCGTGTATCTCGCTGGTAAAATACGGTGATTTCGTTATGTACGTCGAGGCAGCGCCTGCGGCAGTACACAGAGAGTCCATTACCTGCTCTTATCCACGACCCTCACTACGCTAGGGCAACTAGCGACATAAACTTGCAACGGAAAAAAAATAAAATTTTTACCTTTTCCGTTATAATCTCTGTCATAAAAAAGGACTTTGTTGTTACTTGTAGTGGAGTTATATATATATTAGACTTGTGGACGAGCGGTTGTTATACTTGAGTAGCTTTGTAAGTAGATAATCTTCTTTCCCATTTGTCATGTAGTGACAGGAGAGGTAAAGAATAATATGGGACTATTTTTATTTGTCTTGGAAATATTAACAAGTCTCTCACTCACGAATGAGTATGAGCAGAGTCCCTGTCTCCCTGTCTTGCTCTCTCTCTCTCTCTCTCTCTCAAGTTGCTAAGCCCTTCTCCCTGCGACCTGTCTGTTCTGTGGCTAGGTTCCTTCTGAGCTCTCTTTCCTAAATTCTGGTGAAACAGGAGACGTATCACGTGTGTTCCCTGTGATTGGAAAGTTCTAGAAGCCTGTGTGTGAGTATGTGTGTATGTGTGTGTATGGTCACTAGGCGCTGTCATGTGCCTATAAAGCATTCCTTGAGTTAAGAGTGTGTAAGCATGTTTAACATTGCTCGATTCTTGCAGACACAGTACCTTCTCATCATCCGACTTCCTGCTTCTATCTGTCTCTCTATCTATCTATTTATCTATCTATCTATTATGATTTGTAATTATAATATGGACTCATAACATATGCTCGGTCCACGCAGCTGAAGGTCCTCCTACAGCAATTATCATTGACACATGCTAATCTATTAGTACATAATATTGATTATAATATTGTATACATATAATATTTATAGTAAATAGTGATTATATTACATTTTAAACAAGTTGTATATTTTGTGAGATGTGTATGTACAACAGAAGTACGCATATCATTGTGCAATGGCAATATTGCTAGGTTACACATTACATATTGAGTTATCCCTTTAGTAATGTCTAATATTTCACCTAACTTGTATGATGGTACTGGTAATACAGAATTGTGGTATAGTTGTATGACTTATAACATTGTAGTAGCATTGTGGTAATACATAATTGTAACATTTTATGAATTGTTACAAAATATTGTGGGGTAATGCATAATTGTGTTGGCCTTATAATTGTAGTTACATTTTGTTAATGAAACTGTTACATAAGTGTCTTGGCCTTATAATTGTAGTTAAAGTTATATAAAAGTTACATCGTGTTAATGCAACTGTTACATAAGTGTCTTGGCCTTATAATTGTAGTTAAAGTTACATAAAAGTTACATCTTGTTAATGCAACTGTTACATAATTGGCAAAGTGTAATATAATGAAATAGTTTGTCGTTACATAATTGTTACATATCGTTTGTAGTTACATAATTGTAGTTAAAGTTACATAAAAGTTACATGTTGTTAATGCAACTGTTGCATAAATGGTACATACTGTTTGTAGTTACATAATTGTATCAAGTGTAACATAATGCAATCGTTTGTCGTTACATAATTGTTACATATCGTTTGTAGTTACATAATTGTAGCAAGTGTAACATAATGCAATCGTTTGTCGTTACATAATTATAATATGGAGTTACATAATTGTTACATATCGTTTGTAGGTACATAATTGTAGTTAAAGTTACTTAAAAGTTACATCTTGTTAATGCAACTGTTACATAAATGGTACATATTGTTTGTAGTTACATAATTGTAGCAAGTGTAACATAATGCAATCGCCTGTCGTTACATAATTGTTACATATCGTTTGTAGTTACATAATTGTAATAATTGGAGTCCTGACATATGTGATCTTACTCTATTACTTTTTCTTTCTTTCTCTTTTTCTTTTTTTGTATGTATTGATTTTCTATAGTTTGTTTTTCTTCGCTTGTGTACGCTTTTTCTATGTTGTTCATGGTTTCATAATTACTGGCTAATTTCCTTGGGATACTTTTTTAAAGTTTGGTTTATATTGCACAGATATTACTGAAAATAATATTATATAGTCCCATATTTTGTTATTTTATATAAAAAAAATATACACTATATACAGTATTAACTATATACACTGACTTGTTGTTCACTTGTAAATATTGTGGGTAATATGTGTGTCAGCACTGTGTGGAAATCATTGTCTTCACGATTGTGTTGAAGATGTTCATTCTTGCTAACGTCATTTGTGTTGGCCATTTTTTTTTTTTTCTGGTTTTCCTTGTAACTTAATTTATCTGTTTCCACTAGGTAGCTTTAATTAATAAATGTTAAATACAGTTCTTTTAATCGCTCACTGAGTAACTGTGATGGTATATTTTCTTTATTACTTTGTAGATGTAATAATGTATAGTTGTATATATGAAACACGTATTTTATGTAGGTATAAATGGTAACACTCGTTGGTAGTAAAGAAATATTATAATAAATGAATGAATATATACAGTATAGAATATTTATTGTTGGTGATTATTTAGTTTTTGAGTTATGCAGATAACTGAAGTAAGCATGTGTATTCAAGCTGTAACTATACAGCACGTTTTATATGTTTGTGCAGAAGCTTATTGTCTATCACTGTGTATTGTATAAATGAAGTAACTATGTAACTCACTAATTTTTACCATGGTGGGAATGGTGTTAGTGATGGTGCAGGTGGTGAGTTGACTGACGTGGCGTCTTTTCAGCAACCACGCATGATGACGTCGACTTCCCACACTGGTAGCTGTGGTGAGTGAATGAGTAGCGATGAGTAACTTGAGTGAAAACGAGTGAGTAAGATGAGTTGTTAATATGGACTTGGTATTTGCTTCGTCGTCTTGACCTCTTCACTCCTGCGTGAGCGGTGGAGGTTGGGTGGATGTAGCAGAGAGAGGAGGGTGAGGTCTGGTGGTTATGAGTTATGAGTCGTGTCTCACTCTTCGTTTGTTTGTTCCGTTTTTCTTTGTCGATGTTTTCTCGGTCCTTTTCTCTTGTGATTTACTCGTTGTGGGATGAAGGCTGCCGCTACTTGTAGGTGCGTGTAGAAGATTATACAGACGACTCGTAGAGTTGTTACTTGTAGTTGATTGTAGATGGTTGTAGTTCGTTGGTTCGTCGTAGAAATTTCAAGATTGTATCAGTACTTTGTTAAACTACTTGCAAGGCGTCCTGTGACCTCTTCACCTCTACATCAGCATAATGATCAGGGAGACGGAGGGGGCTGGTTGGAGAGAACTGTCAGGAGCTGGTTGTGTTGTTGGTTGTGAGAGGTATTCTTGTTTTCAATCTTGATATTTTGTAGGAATTTACTGTTGATTCGTAGACGAGGTTCGTATACGTTTGCTGCTACCAAATGTCATAAAAAAAAAGAGACTTTGTATAAACTTGTGGAAAAGTTATATATATATTAGACTTGTGGACGAGCGGTTGTTATACTTGAGTAGCTTTGTAAGTAGATAATCTCCTTTCCCATTTGTCATGTAGTGACAGGAGAGGTAAATAATAGTATGGGACTATTTTTATTTGTCTTGGAAATATTAACAAGTCTTTCACTCACGAGTGAGTATGAGCAGAGTCCCTGTCTCCCTGTCTTGCTCTCTCTCTCTCTCTCTCTCTCTCTCTCTCTCTCTCTCTCTCAAGTTGCTAAGCCCTTCTCCCTGCGACCTGTCTGTTCTATGGCTAGCTTCCTTCTGAGCTCTCTTTCCTAAATTCTGGTGAAACAGGAGACGTATCACGTGTGTTCCCTGTGACTGGAAAGTTCTAGAAGCCTGTGTGTGAGTATGTGTGTATGTGTGTGTATGGTACTATTCAACCAAGAGTTCAGGCGGTCCAAAGGCGACATACATTCACCAGACGTTCCTGAGCGTCAGTTATCCTTACTATAAAAAATTGGGACCGTCAGTCTTAGCGAAACTCATTTCAAGGGACGGATGCACTAATGAGTCCCCGTAAGGTTACTGTAAGGGCGCTGCCGCTATGGTTCCCATACGAAGGTCAGTGTTTTGCCATGTACTAACATTTCTTCCACCATCGTACAGTGAACGTGAGGGTAAGGACGGAGAAGAACTCGCTGTGTTTTTCCCTGCTCACCTGATGATCTCTTTGGCCAATCACAATGCGGGGTGCTTCCCTACCTAGAAGTTTAAGCCATTCACCGTGTTTGGCTCTTATCTGACGAGAACTCAAAAACAAAAGGGGCAGGCCCTGTCACATCTAAATGAAATATATCAAATGTTTGTCAGTCTGGGAAGTGCAGAGTGAGCAGAAAACATTACTCACATTATTACAAGCACAACTACTGCTGCATGTTGTGAAGCAGTACTGTACATTACTATTACTATAGTACATTACTTTAAATATACCGCACAGGCTGCATTATATTTAACATTACTGCTATACAACATTACTACAACATTAATTTGCGATGTACAGCTGCCAGCAATCCCGCGAGTTACAGGGGAACGAGGGTTTGAAGAGATGTGGCACCACTGCAATTATTTACTTCGAAACAGTCCACGTGAGTGAAGCGGAGTAACCTCGATATAGTCCCGTTAAGGAGAGATGATTGTTGTATGTAAGCTCCATTTCGCAAGGTTGATATTTCAACTCGAATTATTGGTATAATTAACATTGTTCTACCTAAGGATGAACTGACATGTATAGGAGGGTGGGAGGGGAGGGAGGATGTTCCCCAACCCCACTTGGGGTAAGAGGGAGGATCCCCCACATGGAGTCAGAGAGAGATGGGGGGGGGGGTGCTGTAAGCTTCACACATGACACGGTGAGACGAGACCACATCTGCTTCATTACCTTCAATACGGAAACTCAGCAATACTGAACAGTCGTAAAATAATGAGTAACTTCATGAACTACGTTTATGTGAGGAATCAATCATGATAAAAAGAGAAAACTTTATGTTTCAGTTTATGTATTAAGAAAATACTACGCTGTATAATCATAAACTGTGGGTGAAACCATGCCCATGACTTGAGAAGACACTGATCCAGACTGAGACTTGTGGATGGCAGCCTTCAGAGATCAAGGTCAGCCCACTCTAGTAGTGTTAATCATATCGTTTTAATGATTATAGCACCTTAGGCTATAAAACTAAATAACATGGTGATCCTAGCATTAACTTCTACACTGAGACAAAAATTGATAATGGAGGTAAATTGCTTAATAACTAATGAAGGATTTTATACACCATATGAATGTGGTTAAGTATACAGTATATATATACATACATACATATATATATCATCATCATCAGCCGTTGAGGTCCACTGCAGGACCGGCCTATCCCTACAGAAGCAGGGACGATACAGCCTATGTATCTCTATCAAGTGGCTTAGGCTGTCTGGTAGAGATTGTATGTAGGGTGAGAAGTGCTTATAAGTGTGATTGTAGTGTTGTAGTGGCTTTGGATGTGTGTGTAGTCTGTGAACCAAGGGCAATCGACCCGCGCAAGCCGACTGGGTGCAAACATACTTTACAATATGCAACACTGGTTCAACCACAGCATCCCTGGTGTCTGCCAAAGCAGTACATGGCTGGGAGAACGCTTCCAAAGTTTATTACCCTAGCGGGGCGCGAACCCTCGCTCTCCAGTGTACGAAAACGCACACTTTACCACTGTGCCAGAGAGGCTCCACACACACACACATATATATATATATATATATATATATATATATATATACACTCTCTCTCTGTCTATATCTATATATCTAAATATATATATATATATATATATATATATATATATATATATATAGACAGAGAGAGAGTGTATATATATATATATATATATATATATATATATATATATATATATAGACACACACAGCTATCTATATCTCTCTCTCTCTCTCTCTCTCTCTCTCTCTCTATATATATATATATATATATATATATATATATACAGTGATTATATATTATATGTGTGTGTGTGTGTGTGTGTGTGAGAGAGAGAGAGAGAGAGAGAGAGAGAGAGAGAGAGAGAGAGAGAGAGAGAGAGAAAGAAAGAAAGAAAGATTCACTCTATGTTCTATATTCTTATTAGCCAAACACTGATAGTGTGATTCAACTTGTTAAGATTATTTTGGCTAAATTTTCGAACCATGTTCCCACCACCATCACTACCAGCACCTCTCATTCCATGACAAGCTTAGTTCCTGCCAGACTCTAAGGCAAAAGTGGATATAGCCTCCTCACCGGCAAGGTGAAGAAACTTAGATGACTGGCTGCCCAACCTTCTTCTTAAGTGTGATTGGGTGCAGAACTAACAAAGACGAATATGACTAGATGGATTCTATACCCAGCTACTGTGCGGTCAGGAATAATTAGCATATATTAGAGAACTGTAGTATATATATATATATATATATATATATATATATATATATATATATATATATATATATATATATATATATATATATATATGTATATATATATATATATATATATATATGTATATATATATATATATATATATATACTTAACCACATTCATTTGGTGTATCAAAATCCTTCATTAGTTATTAAGCAATTTACCTCCATTACTAATTTTTTTCTCAGTGTAGGTGTTAATGCTAGGATCATTACGTTATTTAGTCTTTTAGCCTAAGGTGTTATAATCACTATAAAGATAAGATTAACACTACTAGAGTGGGCTGACCTTGATCTCTGAAGGCTGCCATCCACAAGTCTCAGTCTGGATCAGTGTCTTCTCAAGTCATGGGCATGGTTTCACCCACAGTTTATGATTATACAGCGTAGTATTTTCTTAATACATAAACTGAAACATAAAGTTTTCTCTTTTTATCATGATTGATTCCTCACATAAACGTAGTTCATGAAGTTACTCATTATTTTACGACTGTTCAGTATTGCTGAGTTTCCGTATTGAAGGTAATGAAGCAGATGTGGTCTCGTCTCACCGTGTCATGTGTAAAGCTTACAGCACCCCCCCCCCATCTCTCTCTGACTCCATGTGGGGGATCCTCCCTCTTACCCCAAGTGGGGTTGGGGAACACCCTCCCTCCCCTCCCACCCTCCTATACGTGTCAGTTCACCTCAAAACTGTGGACAGTCATAATACGTCATATAAGGGCTATTATTATCCTTAGTGTAATGCTGGGTAGAATTAGGCTCGACTTCTCGTACCTATTTCACCCAACGTGGAGCGGGGTCCTCTTTCGAGACCGGAGCTAGTGCAATAAAGAGAGGCAGGACATAAAAACCTTCGGCAACACCATACACGTATATTACCACAGTCAGACACAGGACACTTCAGCAGATATTACAACACAATATAGAGCAATACAAAAACCTTATCTAAGATATGTGTATCTCGCAGGATACTAGCTTTCTAGATACTAATGACAATACAACAAATCTTAGTACTATAGTGTTCCTCCTCGTAACATAGGGTTTGGGTGGAGTCACCCCCTCCCTACACTATTGCCATGTTTCCTAACCCTACGATGTATAACGCCTGTGGTTTGTGTAGTAGGAATGATACATAAACATAACTCATACTAATATAACTGTAATGAAAGTGCTGACATGTATCAAGGAAGAATAAAACTATTCTGCATACTATATTATACGATAATAGAGAAACGTGGCATAAAAATTTGGCAGTGTTGCTCTAAAAATATTCTAATTATTATTTACTTCCCCAACACTTCTAACATTGCTAATTAATTTAGCAAGTATAATTGCAAGAAAATTTGAAGGGATAAAAGTGGGAAGAGGCGATCCTTTCATAATTAAAATAAATATATCAAACAGCTCTGGGGTGGCAGCACTCACGCGACACGTGTTTGTGTGTACGCTGTGGGAGGTCACCAACCCCTACAGGATTTAGGCCTATTGGGGAAACCTCTATAAAAAAAACGCGCCGTGACTTTTACCTCAAGGGTGGTGCGGAAATAAAGTCAAAATTATAATCCATACATAAAAATGGAAGTAAAAAACCATGGATGACACATAACAAAATCTAGCGAGAGAGAGAGAGAGAGAGAGAGAGAGAGAGAGAAATAATAATAATAATAATAAAACTTTATTTCCACTAAACAGTGGGTATTCTTATACATTATACAGTAGTACAGCATACAGTATGAAAGTTCTATACACAATATAATACAAGTTGATACATATGGTGGAGAATAGTGACAGAGAGGTAAATGGTTTAAAAGGTGTGGGGACACTTAGGTTAAAAATAGATCAATTAAGGGATTTAGGAACGAAGGCAGTGGGAAGGATTAAGACAGATGGGATTGTAAGATTAGGGAGTTTGAGCAATAGGGTAGAATGTATGCTCTCAATAAAAGTATAGCAATTATCAACGGCTAATTATTATACAGGTGTTGATGGTGGGGGTCTATATTTATAGGAGGTGTTGGTGGTGGAGGTATAGCGGGTGTTGTTGATGGGGGTGTTGTTGGGGGTAGGGGTATAGGGGGTGTTGGTGGCAGGGGTATAGGGGGTATTAGAAAAACGGAGATCACAAGAGGGAAACAGTGTCAAGGTCATCGCTGATGGAGAGGTCAGCTCGGAAACGTGGCAACAGTGCAGGGAGGGGGTGACTCCACCAAAACCCTACGTTTCGATCTGTCAGACTATAGGAGTGCAGTAAATTCAGGTGCGCGCGGAGCGCTTAAGGGGGAGGGGGGGTTTGTGATCCACTAGGAGGAGGTACGGGAGACGCGGAGAGTGACTTAAGACGGCGAGGAGAAAGTTATGGTAATATTGGAGGATGCCCGATATTAGCAAGGGAGTTTAGGTGTTTTCTGTTGGCGAAGACTCTTTGACAAATAACTCTGGTTCTTACTTTGGCTTTAAGAGCGTGAGCGGGGAATGGAGAGGGTTTTTAAGAGTAGCTTGCGGAGGGAGGGAATATCGTTAATACTCCCCTTTCTTGATATTCAGAGTGGGAACATGTTTCTGTAGGCATAGGCTTATTAATTACACCTCTTCCAAGTATGATAGGTAGACTCTCGCTTCACAACGCGTAACAAGGTCGGAATACTCGTAAATACTATTTCACAATATTACTTAGAGACTAGCCAATAGAACATCAATAATATTTTAGTCTTTCTTCTGGTTCTGGAGATATGTCTTTAGAAAGATTCGGGGTGACACTCGCACGTATTTTCACTTTAGATCTTAATCCACATTCTCGTCCTTCAACTGGATATTGTGTTCTGATTTACCCCAATAGAGATTACATAAATTCACTGCACAATACTTATTCTAAGAGAGAGGGAGTCACACTTAACCTACTTCACGATTGTTACAGGGTCACCCGTATTCCCTCATGGAGAGAAACAAGGACACGTCATCGGTGATCCGGTCGGACTGAGGGCGTCGTCAGGGCGGGGCGAGCCGAGAGGGCACGGGGCGGCTCGCGAGGGCGTCCTCTCGCGTCCGGGGGCTTCCGGACTGGGCTCCGGCGTAAGGCCCGTAGGACTGGAGCCGAAGAGGTCCAGGAACCTCTGGGTCAGGTCCCGGCGTCGCGGGGGCGTGGTGAGGTCTCGCCCGGGTGTCCTAGGGAGGGCCGGAAGAGGCGACAGACTGCGGTCTCCCACGACCAGAGGCGCCGTCAGGGGAGGGCTGCGGCAGCGATTGTCACGGGGGCCCGACAGGTGTGTCTGCTCGAAGGCCAAGCGTAGGAAACAGAGACCGGGGGAAGCAGGGAGGTCTGTCCGGGATATTCTGGAACGAGACCCCTGGAGTTCAGCCTCCGGTTGTGGAGACGTCCCTCTCCTAACTACGCCCTGGGAGCGACCATCGATCGTCTCTACCTGGACACTGGGGGAGCGACCATTGATCGTCTCTACCCGAATATTGTGGTAGCGACCATTGATCGTCTCGACCGGAGCACTAAGGGAGCGACCTTTGATCGTCTCTACCTGGACACTGGGAGAGCGACCATTGATCGTCTCTACCCAAGTATTGTGGGAGCGACCATTGATCGTTTCGACCGGAGGACTAAGGGAGCGACCATTGATTGTCTCTACCTGGACACTGGGGGAGCGACCATCAATCGTCTCTACCCGAACACTGTGGGAGCGACCATTGATCGTCTCGACTGGAGGACTAAGGGAGCGACCATTGATCATCTCTACCTGGACCCTGGGGGAGTGACCATTGATCGTCTCTACCCGAACACTGTGGGAGCGACCATTGATCGTCTCGACCGGAGCACTAAGGGAGCGACCATTGATCGTCTCTACCTGGACATTGTGGGAGCGACCATTGATCGTCTCAACCGGAGCCCTAAGGGAGCGACCATTGATCGTCTCTACCTGGACACTGTGGGAGCGACCATTGATCGTCTCAACCGGAACCCCAAGGGAGCGACCGTTGATCGTCTCTACCTGGACACTGTGGGAGCGACCATTGATCGTCTCAACCGAATCACCGTGGGAGCGACCATAGATCGTCTCTACCAAATCACTGTGGGAGCGACCATAGATCGTCTCTACCAGAGGGGCGCTGCCTGGAGTACTATTTCTGACTCCACCCCTAGCTAACTCAGTGATTCCGCCACGCGAAGGTAGTGTCTTTCGCCTACGGTGGCGGCGCGTGGTGGTTGAATGTCACAGGGGCGCACGGCCCGGGCTGACATGCGTCGTTGTTGCCCGGAGTGGTGGTGGCTAGTGGCGGCTACCCCGTGGGGTCTGAGTGGGGGTGTCGGCATTCTCGTGGGCGAACTCCGTTGTTTCTGGTTCGCCCTGTTGTCGGGGATACTATGGTATTCTCCGGGAGTTTCTTCGGGAGTACCGTATATGCGTCTGTTAAAGCCACGCATTTCACTTAGGTAGAACAATGTTAATTATACCAAAAATTCGGGTTGAAATGTCAACCTTGCGAAATGGAGCTTACATACAACAATCATCTCTCCTTAACGGGACTATATCGAGGTCACTCCGCTTCACTCATGTGAACTGTTTTGAAGTAAATAATCGCAGTGGTGCCACATCTCTTCAAACCCCCGTGCTTCTGTAACAGCGGGAATGCTGGCAGCTGTACATAACTAAATAGACACCGCTGTACACTGTACGCTACTTTACATTACAGTATATGTAGATCAAAGGCCCCTAGAAATCAAGCCCCTGCAATAAAAGCCCCAGGTAGGAAAATAAATTTGTGTATCATTACCTTTATTAAACACTAACCTATCCTGATCTAGCACCCTAAAATAACTTGACCTAACGTAACCGAACAATCTGGGCTAAGCTAACCAAAACCTAACCAAACCTAACCACAGCCGAACTTAATCAAACAACCTAACCTTACCTAACTAAATGAAAACAACAGCATAGCTTACCTGAACAAACATAACAACCAAACTCAGCAAGCTTACCTAAGCCACCAGAACAAGCTAATCTTAACCTGACCTAATAAGCTAGATTTATTTTATCAAACCTTAACCGTGGCCAGAGATTCGCACACTATTCTCGGTCTTTCCCTACTTTTTCCAGAAAATACTGGATGATTCCTCTCAAATTCCCAATGGAGGGATGGAATCCTCCCCATGGGAGTTATTTATATTATAATGAACCGATTTCTGTATGTTTGTTGGTTTGATTGTTACCGTAACTCAGCAAAAAACGGCGCAGAGTAGCGCAATTTTTGTTAGAGCAAGATACCGTTAAAACGCCCCATCTTGAAAAATAAAACAACTTCCAGAGCAATCGGTCTTTAACCGAGTTGGAGATAAATAAATACTTTAATTATAAAATTTTACGGCATGGAATTTTGTGATCTTGTAGCAATTGTTGGTATGTTCTTCGTATATTAAGAAGATATTGTACTTTTATGTGGCATGACAGTTATTTAAGGACCTAAATTTTGTCCTTACTCTTAAAAAGCACAAACCAAAAGCCAAAAACCATCACCAGAATTTAGGAAAGAGAGCTCAGAAGGAGAGAGGCCATAGAATCGGCAGGTAGTAGGGAGAAAAGGTTTAGCAACATGGGAGAGGGAGAGAGAGAGAGAGAGAAACAGGAGGTAGCTCGCGGGACTCTACTTAACTTCACTCGTGTGTGAGAGACTTTGTTAATATTTCCAAGACAAATAAAAATAGTCCCATACTCATCTTTACCTCTCCTGTCATTGCATGACAAATTGGAACGAAGATTTTCTACTTACAAAACTACTCAAGTATAACAACCGCTTGTCCACAAGTTCAATATAATATATAAAACATCACTACAAAGGAGTAACAAAGTCTTTTTTGTGACATTTGGTAGCACTGAACCTCGTCTACGAATCAACAGTGAATTCCTACAAAATATCAAGATTGAAAACAAAAAAATACCTCTCACAACCAACAACTCACAACCAGCTCCTGACAGTATTCTCTCCAACCCCCCCTCCATCTCCCCGATCATCACGCTGATGTAGAGGTGAAGTGATCACACGACGTCTTGCAAGTAGTTTAATAAAGTACTGATACAAGCAATCTTGCAATTTCTACGACGAACCAACGAACTACAACCATCTACAATCAACTACAAGTAACAACTCCACGAGTCGTCTGTATAATCTACACGCACCTACAAGTAGCGGCAGTCTTCATCCCACAACGAGTAAATCACAAGAGAAAAGGACCGAGAAAACATCGAGAAAGAAAAACAAAACAAACAAACGAAGAATGAGACACAACTCACACCTCACAACCACCAGACCTCACCCTCCTCTCTCTGCTACATCCACCCAACCTCCACCGCTGACGCAGGAGTGAAGAGGTCAAGACAACGAAGCGAATACCAAGCCCATATTCACAACTCATCTTACTCACTTATCTTCACTGAAGTTACTCATCACTACTCATTTACTCACCACAGCTACCAGTGTGGGAAGTCGACGTCACCATACGTGTGCTGAGACGACGCCAAGCCATGTGTCTGACACCCCACAACACGCCAATCAACCCGTGAAGAACAACGCTATCACCACGTGCACCACCACTCACACCATTTCCACCACGGTAAAAATTAGTGAGTTACATAGTTACTTCATTTATACAATACACAGTGAGAGACAAAAATCTTCTGCACAAACATATAAAACGTGCTGTATAGTTACAACTTAAATACATATACCTACTTCAATTATCTTCATAATTCAATCATTAAATTCTTGCACTAACAATAAATATTCTACACTGTATATATTCATTCATTTATTATAGCATTTATTTACTACCAACGAGTGTTACCATTTATACCTACATAAAATACGTGTTTCATACATACAGCTATACATTATTACATCTACAAAGTGATAAAGAAAATATACCATCACAGTTACTCAGTGAGCGATTAAAAGAACTGTATTAAACATTTATTAATTAAAGCTACCTAGTGAAAACATATAAATTAAGTTATAAGGAACCCCCCCCCAAAAAAAAAAATGGCCAACACAAATGACGTTAGCAAGAATGAAGATCTTCAACACAATCGTGAAGATAAAGATTTCCACACAGTGCTGACACATATATTGCCCACGATAGGTACAAGTGAACAACAAGTCAGTGTATGTAGTTAATACTGTATATAGTGTATATATATTTTTTTATATAAAATAACAAAATATGGGACTATATAATGTCATTTTCAGTAATATCTGTGCAATATAAACCAAACCTTAAAAAAGGATCCCAAGGAAATTAGCCAGCAATTATGCAACCATGAACAACACAGGAAAAAAAAAAAAAAAGCGTAGACAAATGAAGAAAAACAAACTATAGAAAATCAATACATAAAAAAAAAAAAGAAGAAAGAAAAAGAAATAGAGTAAGATCACATAACAAACAAATGAAAATCAGTGTAAGTGTTACTACATATGCCAAAATACCACATAAACTCCTTCTATAAGTGAAACAAAAAACAAATTGTTGTCTCCACAAGCAAGTGGCATGGCACATCGTCACATAAACTCCTTCTATAAGTGAAATAAAAAGCAAATTGTTGTCTCCACAAGCTAGTGACATGGCACATCATATCATCGACCGCAGCATGACCGGATTCAATTTCAGGACTGCAATTGTTACAATTATGTAACTACAAACGATTGCATTATGTTACACTTGCTACAATTATGTAACTACAAACAATATGTAACAATTATGTAACAGTTGCATTAACAAGATGTAACTTTTATGTAACTTTAACTACAATTATGTAACTACAAACAATATGTAACAATTATGTAACAGTTGCATTAACAAGATGTAACTTTTATGTAACCTTAACTACAATTCTAAGGCCAACACAATTATGTAACAGTTGCATTAACAAAATGTAACTACAATTATAAGGCCAACACAATTATGCATTACCACAATATTATGTAACAATTCATAAAATGTTACAATTATGTATTACTACAATGTAACAATTACAATACAATTATGTAACAATTCACAATGTTACAATTATGTATTACCACAATTCTGTATTACCAGAATCATCTTACAAGTTAGGTGAGATATTAGACATTACTAAAGGGATAACTCAATATGTAATGTATAACCTAGCAGTATTGCCATTGCACAATTATATGCGTACGTCTGTTGTACATGCACGTCTTACAAAGTGTCATACAACAACCATTGCATTTATTCAAATATGTATACAACATGTTTAAAATGTAATATTACTGAATCATTGCAATTTACTATGAATATTATATGTATACAATATTATAATCAATATTATGTACTAATAGATTAGCATATGTCAATGATGATTGCTGTCGGAGGACCTTCAGCTGCGTGGCTGAGCATATGTCAGGACTCCATATTATAATTACAAATCATAATAGATAAAGAGATAAATAGATAGAGAGACAGATAGAAGCATGAAGTCAGATGATGAGAAGGTATTGTGTCTGCGAGAATCGAGCAATGCTAAACATGCTTACACACTTTTAACTCAAGGAATGCTTTATAGGCACACGACAGCACCTCGTGACCATACACACACATACTCACACACAGGCTTCTAGAACTTTCCAACCACAGTGTAACACACGTGACACGACCCCTGCTACACCAGAATTTAGGAAAGAGAGCTCAGAAGGAGAGAGGCCATAGAATCGGCAGGTAGTAGGGAGAAAGGGTTTAGCAACATGGGAGAGAGAGAGAAAGAGAGAGAGAGAGAGAGAGACAGGGAGGTAGCTCGCGGGACTCTACTTAACTTCACTCGTGTGTAAGAGACCTTGTTAATATTTCCAAGACAAATAAAAATAGTCCCATACTATTCTTTACCTATCCTGTCATTGCATGACAAATGGGAAAGAAGATTATCTACTTACAAAACTACTCAAGTATAACAACCGCTCGTCCACAAGTTCAATATACTAATATATAACATCTCTACAAGTTTATACAAAGTCTATTGTGACACTATAACCAACACATAAAACGATTATATAACCGTTTTGGCGCTATCTACTTTTTTCCCCCCTTGGAATGTCGAAATTCCCCGTCTCCTTCCCTTAACTTAAACTAACATAAACTAACTCAATACCCTAAACTAATTTTAGCCTAACTTAACAAATTAAGCTAACTTCAACCTACCCCATTCCAAAAATAAACTAATTAAAAAAGGTTAAAATAATTCAATCTAACCTAAAAGTAACCAAATCTTAACCTAACCTAGCCTAATTCTTTAACTAACCTAATCTCCCCAACACTAACCTAACATACAATCAGCCTAACCTAAATTTAACAAAGCTAACCTTACCATAACTCAATCCAAAAATAAAGAACCCTAACCTAACAAAAATTTACCAAATCTAACCTAATCTGTAACCTAACTTAGCTTAATTCTTAAACTAATCAAATCTAACCTATCGCTAACCTAACCTTAAATTAGCTTAAACAAAGTTTATCTAGGGTAAACTTCCCATAACCCAATAAAAAAATAAACAAACCTAACCTAACAAGAAATAACCTGATCTAACCTAAAAAACTAACCTAAGCTAATCTTTATCGTAATTTAGCCTATCATGAAACAATACCTTAAAAAGGGACTTTTGTTCTAGGGGCTTCTACCTATTAGACCATGTTCCAAGAAGATTTCGTCTTGACAGTGTACACTACAGTACAACATGACACATTATACTGCTGTACAGCAGTGCACCTTTTAGTACTACACAATGACATTACTATATATCACTGTAGGCTACAACATTAAAGTACAATATAATTTTGTACAATACTAAAGCATACTTCAATACTGTAAAACACTAATGTACATTATAGTACTAAACAACACTAATATACACAAAAATACTTTACAACACTAATTTACACATCATACAGTAGAACACTAATGTTCAACAATACTGAAACCACTAATTTACAATATTGTACAATACCGGTACACCGCACTGTATACTGTTGTATAGTACCTCTAGAAACTACCCTGTATAATGAAATAATTCGTTTACATAGAGAGAATGCTTAATTCGATTCATTTCCGGGTAGCTGAAAGATATGGGACACACTAAAGATGGTTGGGACCAAGGTGACAAGGTCCAGTGAGAACCCTTAGCGGCGATCGGAACTCTGGCTCCAGTAAGGTCTCCGAAAGTGTTTAATACATGCCAGTATCTGACGCCCCTCCCTTTTCTCCCGCCCGCAGCGAGTTACCCGCAACTGCGTTAGTGCATCCGGCCCCAGGAGTTTGAATGCCACGACAGTCACTATTTTGGGCAAGAATGCACTGCTTGATCACTAACAGCGCGCAACTTTTGAGTGTTTCTTTTGTTTAATATATCCGTCACATGGCTAATCCATTGTAAGTTGTTGTTTTTATGTAGGAAATATGTATCTGTGCACTAGAATTGTTCAAATATGATGGTAGGGAGCATAAAAAGGATGCATTTACAAGCAAGATAGTATCCTGTATTGGCTAAGCATGAATCATCATTTTTCTTCTTATGCCATTTATGCATGAAATAATTTATCTAGATCTGAATTTATAAGGCCAAAGTGAATACATTATTGCATACTTCATAGACTTCCATGGCATGTTTCCTGCCAGCCCACCGACCAGGAAATACAAAGCAGTATAACCAGACTGTGGGCACAACTACTCACGTAGCAGTACATCATGTGGTCCTAAATTTACATTTCAAGATGTAAATACATAGTTATTACAGATTTTTTTTTCTAGCGAGGAGACTGGGTTGCATTTTTAAAAAGCTGGTTCAATATTGACATTGCAACACTAACACATGAGGGATCCAGTAACTCTCCTCCATTTTTTCGTAATTTCTTTCTACATCCATACTGCAGCCATGACCAGCAGACCATGTTGGAAAATACAGGCTATCAGATGAGTGTACTCTCACAGTTGTTCATTCATTTTCCACATATTTGGCTACAGTTTTTTCCCTATAGTATCGCAATATTCCCTGTCTGTTATTACTAATACACTTACAGCTTAGCTCAGTGATTATACTTCTCACATATTCACATCCTTGATTACTATCTTTCTCTTGAATCAGTGTGCAATGAGTTCTTATGTTATGATACAGTATTTCTGTTACTATCCCAGTGTGCTAAATAAGTCTTACCTCATTTCCCAAAGTCATTCCACTCCAATAGTACTTTCAGCCAATTCTGTTTTATACATTCTCAGTTTGCTGACTGTTTTGTTTTCCCAGTTTTCTCCTAAACTGTTCATATGTGATGTTGGTCGCAACTAAATGTTAAGTTTAGTAGTTCCTGTTTCACGGTCACTGCTTAACTGCTCCTTTCATGCTGTTGTATAACCCCTCCACCCAAACGAGTGTCCCCTGTCTTTCCTACACCCATCTGCTCGTCCATTTCAGTAATTGCCATTTCCATCCAGTTAACTAGTTTTTGTTTTAAGCCTGCATGGTACAGGTGATTTCCTTAGGCCTGCAGCTGTTTTCAGGAAAGAAAAGCTTTTGGTATAGAAAGATGCCTCAAGATTTGTGTGTGTGTGTGTGTGTGTGTGTGTGTGTGTGTGTGTGTGTGTGTGTGTGTGTGTGTGTGTGTGTGTGTGTGTGTGTGTTCTTACCCAATTGTATCTTAACAGGAATGAGTCACGCTAGTACTGTCCCGTGTATTAAATCACTTTTATCATACATATCCTTAAATTTGTGAATTGTTTTGGCACACACCGTTTCATTCGTTAGTGCATTCCACTGATCAATTGCCCTATTTGGGAAACTGAATTTCCTGACAATTTTATCACTTCTCTTTTTAGGCAGTTTGTTGCAGTGTCCTCTTGCTGATGCTTCTCCAAAGGTAATATACTCATTAATGTCTATTTTCTCTTTCCCTATGACGCATTTTATAGCATAATCATGTCTCCTCTTTTCCTTCTCTCCTGTACTGTTAGTAGATTCAATTTTTCTAGTCTTTCTTCATAGCTTAGATCCCTTAAACTTGGTACCCATCTTGTAGTAGCCATTGAACTTTTTCAGTCTTATCTAGATGTTTCTTGAGATGAGGATTCCAGACTACTGATGCATACTCCAGGGTTGGTCCGATGAAAGACGTTATCTTTCTCAGCATGTCTTCATTTATGTATGTGAATGCTATTCTCATATTAGCAAGCAGTGTATACATGTTTCGTACCTTCTCACTGATGTGGTCAGCCGGAGATAGTCTGTTACTGATAATCACTTCTAGGTTCTTCTCTCTGATATGTGAAGGGTTGAACTTCCTAACTTATAATCCCAATATGGTCTTTCCCACTTCTACCACACTTAATTACATGACACTTGTCCACATTGAATTCCATTTGCCATTTACTGCTCCATTCATGAAGTTTATTTAATTCTTCTTGTAGCTCTCTGCATGAGTCTGTGTTAGTAATTCTCCTTTGTATTTTTGCATCATCAGCAAACATATTTAGATAGCTTTCATTTCCAGTGTTACTATCTATGTCATTTATCTACAATGAAAACATAACTTGTGCGAGCACTGAGCCCTGTGAAGCTCCGCTAGCCACTTTCCCCTGTGATGAGTAATTATCCCTTATTACTGTCCTCATTTCCCCTTTTCTGAGAAAATCTTGCATCCAACAGTACAGGTTGCCTTGGATTCCTCCTTGAATGTAGTTTCCAGAAAAGTTTTTGTTCTGGTACTCTGTCAAATGCTTTCTTGAAACCTAGATAGATACTGTCCACCCATCCTTCTCTTTTCTGTAATGTTTCTGCAAATCTATCATTGTAGCTTAATAGATTAGTAACACATGATTTTCCCTTTCCAAAGGCAAACTGCCTTTTGTTATTATATTGTGTTCTTCTAGATGGTTTACCCAAACTTTTCTTACCAGCTTTTCTAGTATCTTAACACTGGTTAGTGCTACTGGTCGCTAGTTGAGTGGATTCTGTCTATTCCATTTCTTGAATAGGGCAGCAATGTTTGCTTTCTTCTAAATACAAGGTAGTTTACCTTGACCTAAGGATTCCTTGTATATTAAAAATATTGGTCTACTTAACTATTTGCACACTCATGAAGCACCCAGCATAAAGTTTCGTCAGGACCATTTGCTTTTCCTTTGTCTGATTTACTTAACTTTTCATGTACTTCTTTTTTCTGATATTTGTACAGTATATCTGGTATTATGTGTGGGCATTCATGTTCCATGTCATCTCTTTCAAAATTATTTTCTTCGGTAAAAACTGATTGGAATTTTTATTTAGACAAATATTTTTGTCTTGTGTATAAAGGATCCCCTCGTCCTTAATGGACTGTATTTTATCTTTAACTTTGGTTTTGCTTCGGATGTAGCTGTAAAATAGCTTCGGTTGATCAATATTTTTATTTATAAGGTCTTCCTCAAAATATCTTTGGGCCTCTTTCCTTATCCTTGTATAATACAAACCTGACTAATCATTTACCAACACATACCTAACTCTGATATATGAAATTTCTGCCATGTAATATAATATTGAATATATATATTCTTGTTATTAGTTATATACTTATTTTGCCTCAAATAGGGGGGGAGGGAAAGGGTACCGGTATATACTGTTCAGCAAAGTACTACAGCTCTCATTGATTATGTTAGCAACCACTGTAGCAGCTACATGAATCAACTATACACTCGTACTGCAAGTATTATACTTCCTGAAAAACTCCATTAACAAAAAATGTCATTTATTTCATGGTTTTCCAATGCTAAGATTGTCACACACAGATATTGTTCAACTAGAGCACTGGGTCTCAAACTGGAATGAATGAATGAATGAATAGTGAGAAAAACTAACACCAAGCCTCAAGAGGCTATGTGGCACTAAGGTAGCAAAGAAGGACAATTAAATTAGATGCAAAATACGCAGAGCAGAATGAAAAACAATAATACAGCATTTGAAACAGAAGAATAGGAGAGTCACCAAGGAAATCAGCAAGCAATGAAACAAAGGCATTCGGGAGCCGAATGCTAATCGCCCGCCAGAATATGCTGTTGGCCAAGTTCAAGATTTTGGACATATCTTAATACCCTGAAGGTTTCATGTTGATAGTCCAAGCCGTTTATGAGATTTAATGGTGCTAAAGGCTGACAATAAAAACTAGTTGATCTTTGGCAGCCATATTGGTGACTTTGACCTTGACCTTGAGTGCCCATTTTAGAACTCGGCCAAGATTTTGGCCATACCTTGATAACCTGAAGATTCCATGTTGATAGCTCAAGCCGTTCATGATATATAATGGGAACACACACACACACACACACACACACACACACACACACACACACACACACACACACACACACACACACACACACACAGTTTTGCAACCGGACAAAGCAGATGTGTGTCGATGCACTCTACGCTCTTCTCAGACGAAAAATACCTGGGTGTATCTAGAAATGGGTCAAGCTTGGTGCTAAACGGATTTAAATAGTTGTAGATTAAGTATGGTAGAGTGTTAATTGAAAGAGTTAGAGAGGGTACAGAGGGAGTGATTGGCGATAAGCAGTGTGGCTTTAGGAGAGGGAAGGGATGCGTGGATCAGGTGTTTGCTGTGAGACAAGTGTGTGAAAAGTATTTAGCAAAAGGCAAGGATGTGTTTAAGGAGTTCATGGACTTAGTGAAAGCTTATGATAGAATTGATAGGGAGGCTTTGTGGACTGTTTTAAGATTGTTTGGACTTGATGGTAGGTTACTAAAAGGGGTGAAAAGTTTTTACGTAAATAGTAGAGCGTGTGTAAGAGTGGGAAATACTGTGAGTGTTTGGTTTCCCGTGAGCGTGGGGCTGCGACAGGGATGTGTGATGTCGTTTTGGTTATTTAATATTTATATGGATGGTGTTGTAAGGGATGTGAATGCAGGAGTATTAGGTGGAGGTCCAAGTCTGGTGAATGCTGATGGTAGAGAGTGGAATCTGAAGCAGCTGCTGTTTGCAGATGATACTGCTCTGGTGGCTGATTCAGAGGAGAGATTGAGACAGTTGATAGAGGAGTCTGGAAGGGTGTGTGAAAGGAGGAAATTGAAAGTAAATGAGAATAAGAGTAAAGTGATGAAGTGTACGAGGTTGATAGATGGTAGAACAATGAATATAGTTTTGAATGGTGAGTTGCTTGAGGAGGTAGAGTGTTTTAAGTATTTAGGGTCACATGTTGCTGTGGATGGAAGAATAGATGCAGAAGTGAAGTTTAGAATGAATAAAGTAGGAAAGGTGCTGGGAGGAATGAAAAAAGTGTTCAGATGTCGTTCGCTTAGAATGGATGTAAAGAGAAGGCTGTATGACGGTGTTGTGGTACCGACTGCATTATATGGGGCTGAAACATGAAATATGGGTGTAGCAGAGAGGAAAAGTTTGAATATAATGGAGATGAGGTGTCTGAGGAGTATGTGTGGAGTGAAGCGTATGGATCGAGTGAGATATGATGAAGTACGAAGGAGAACTGGAGTTGTTCGGGAGATGGCTGATCGAGTTGAGCAGAGGGTGTTGCAATGGTTTGGACATACGGAGAGAATGGACAATGAGTGATTTGTGAAAAAGATAACTAGATATGATGTAAGGTATATGGTTGAGAGGGAGACCACGAATAGGATGGATGGACAGTGTGAAGAGAGTGTTGGATGCTAGAGGGATGTCTGTTGAGCAAGGAAGAGTAGCTGTGCATGACAGAAATAAATGGAGAGAAATTGTGAATGGATATGTGATGACGCAGCCCTGAGGGGATATTCTCCCGCATTTGGTCTGATCAGCTGATCACGTCAGGTGCGGGTAAGGGGAAGACTCTATTATGATGTGGCAGGGGTAAACCAGCTCTGCTGTCTGGCCCTGCTGTGGATGTCACTGATTGTACTGCGCAGATGACCCTTGGGCGGTGTGGTGCGGTGATGATCTGTCCCTTCTCCCCTTGGGGCTAAGATGCGAATGAATGTGTTTGAGTGTATGAGTACATTGGGAGTGTATCGTCCTGTCACGGCTACCTCCCTTTCCTTGGGGGAAACAGACTAGGTATATAGATAGATAGATTAAAGTAGAAGCGAGGAAGTGCTGTTCAAGAGAAAATATTATCCAGTGGTCAGAGCCTTAAGGAGTTTGCTGTGTTAGCAGACGACAGGTGCCGAGTTGGGTAAACAGATAGGCCCTGGGTAAATTCCAACACTGATGGAACGGAGATGCTAAACTGTAAGTAGAAAGTATATTTCTATACGATGGCTTACTTTCAAGAAGTGCAACTAGGTAAGAGGAAGGGAATCATTGAAAAACTAAATGATGACTACACTGACGTGGTGGAACTGGATACATTTAATAAACTAGCAGAGAAAGTGAACAGATTGGAACAAACTTTCAAACTGGAATTGGATGAAATAACAATGGAGCTGAACGAACAAAAAGGAAAAAAAAATGAAAAACTGGTAAAGGAAGTAAAAACAAAAGATGCAACAATAGGTGAACTACAGGCTGATGTGGACATTCTAAGGACGAAAATAAACGAAATAGCAAATACAGTAGTCACCCATGGGGGTTTTGAAGGAGTACAATAATGATAAAGACATAATTAGACAAGCAGGTAATCTGGTAGAACAGAGACATTGATGAAAAGATAACTCAGGCAAATGAAGTGATGAGAAACTACACAGAGAAAGTATAAAATACGTGGGCAGAAGCACCCAAAACAAGTTTAAAAACAAGGCTGAAGCAAAAGACATGACAAGAGGTAAAAGACATCACAAGGAAGAACCCAGGTCTAACATAGAAAATAGCTGGTATTAACAGATCTATATTCATCACTGGTAAAGGTGAAGAAGAAATAAGGAATAGAATCATCAGAGATAACAAGGAGATGGTATATATAAATGAACATACTGAAAGTAGTATCAGACGAAATATGTGAGGAAGATTTAGAGGAAATTCAGAGATTAAGGAATTATGAGAGGAACAAGTCAAGGCCTCTGAAAGTAACCTTCCAAAGTAGAATCATCAGAGATAATAAGGAGATGGTAAATATAAATGAACATATTGAAAGTAGTATCAGACGAAATATGTGAGGAAGATTTAGAGGAAATCCAGAGATTAAGGAATTATGAGAGGAACAAGTCAAGGCCGCTGAAAGTAACCTTCCAAAGTGTGAACACTGTAGAAGAGGTATTAAAAAATGCTAACAAACTTAAGGAATCAGAGGGGTACAAAAAAGTGTGGATAAAAAAAAAAAGCCTAACTCAAGAGGAAAGGGGATTACTAAAGGAAAAGAGGGAAGAAGCAAAAAGAAAGAATGAGGCAAGATCAGGTGAAGAGAGAAGTAATTTTTTTTTACAAAGTAGTAGGATTGTAAGTAGAAAAATGGCACATGAACAGCAGGGATTAAATAAAAGTAAGATAGTAGACTCAACCAATGTCAAATATGTGACTAATATGGCTACGTTAATGTATTCAAATGTAGATGGCATGGTATCCAAATTATCAGAGACAAAGGACTACCGTATTTCATAGAAAATGAGCCTCATATTATTTGTCCAACAGAAACAAAATTAACTCTTTATATTTGGATGAGTACAAGATTTGGTGAAGAGACATAAATTTAAGAAATGGAGAAGGAGTTATGATACTAAGAGAGAAAAGACTCCAAGTAAAAGAGGTAGGAAGAGACATACCCTCACAAGCAGAATTAGCTGCACTAGAGATTAAGACATCAGAAGGGCTAATAATTGTGGCAAATTAATATATGCCACCCAAAACAAACACATGGGATAGAGGTGAATATGAAGACCAGGCAGAGCAGACAATTCAGAGTTCAACCCTACTATACTGAATGGGAAAAAAATTTGAAAGAATTGTACTAAAGGGAGATTTTAACAAAAATATAAACTGGCATACTTAAGATGTAGAAAGCCATGAAAGTTGTTGGGATCAGAAGTTTTTGGATCTTATGCTGGAGCTTTTTTTGTTTATTTGTTTGTTTTGTTTTGCTTTGTTTTTTGTTTAACACAGGATGTAAAGCAGAACACCAGAAAAAGAGAACCAGAAGACCTCTCATTATTAGATCTCATATTTACTAGGCAAGGAAATGAAATTGACAATATACAGTAATCTGTCAACCCCCCCATTTAGCAAAAGCGACCATGTAGTAGTAGACTACAATATCAGGACAGCATATGATATAGTTAGAGGTGATGGAAATTACAAAAAGTGGCTAAACTACAAAACGGGCAGCTATCATGACCTAAAGAAGTACTTCAACGATATAGACTAGGAAAAGGAGCTAAGAGACAAGATAAAAATGTTATATATAAAATAATTCTGTAAACTTTACGAAACAGGAGCCCATAATTTTGTTCCATTGCACAAAGACACGGAAATAAGGATAAAGAACTGGTTTAATACTGATCATAAAAATGTAAAGGAGAAAAAAGATTTGCTGTGGATCAGATACATACGACATAAAAGTGAGAGTGCATATAACAACTACCAGCAGGCATGAAATGATTATACAAGGATAAGTAGAGAAGCTCAAAGGCAGTTTGAGGAAGACATTGTAAATAAAAGTACTGATCAACCGAAGTTGTTTTACAGCTACATTCGAAGCAAAGTAAAAGTTAAAGATAAAATACCATCCATCATGGATGAGGGGAAAATCTGTATAAATTACGAAGATATATCTGAAGTACTAAAGAAAAATTTCCAGTTAGTTTTTACTAAAGTAAGTAGATTTGCGAGAGATGAAATGAACAAGCATGCCCACACATATTAAAAAATATACATATAACAAAACAAGAGGTCCATGAAGAGATGAGGAAATTAGACACGGGAAAAGCGAATGGCCCAGACGAGATTTCGTGTTGGGTATTTCAGGAACGTGCCAAACAGCTAAGCAGACCATTACAATTAATATTCAGAGAATCGTTAAGACAAGGAAAGCTAGCTGATACTTGGAAGAATGCAACCATTGTGCCCCGTTTCAAGAAAGGAAATGGACATAATCCACTTAACTACCGACCAGCATCACAGACCAGAGTCGTAAACAAGATGTTAGAAAAACTGATACAAAGAAATTGGGTAAATCACCTGGAAAAACACAATACGATAACAGAAAGACAATTTACTTTTAGAAAAAAGAAATCATGTGTCACTAACCCATTAGGTTACTATGATAAAGTTACAGAAATAAAACAAAAACGAGATGGCTGGGTAGACAGCATACATTCGGATTTCAAGAAGGCATTTGACAGAGCACCACACAAAAGACTATTATGGAAATTATACAGTCAAGGAGGAATCCAAGGTAAACTGTATGATTCGATGCATGATTTTCTCAGTAAAAGGGAAATTATAACAGTGCTAAGGGGAAATTACTCATCATGAGGAGAAGTGACAAGTGGAGTTCCACAGGGTTCGGTGCTCGCCTCAGTTATGTTTTTAGTATATATAAATGACATGGACAGCAACATTGGAAGTGGAAGCTACTCAGATATGTTTACTGATGATGCAAAAATACAAAGAGAAATTACAAATACAGACTCTTGTATAGAGCTACAAGAGAAATTAACTAAGCTTCATGAATGGACCAGTAGAAGGCAAATGGAATTCAATGTGGACGAATGTCATGTAATATAGTTTGGTAAAAATGAAAAAAAAAAAAAAAAAAACAGACTGGGACTATAAGTTCAGCCCTACACACGTCAAAAAGGGAAAAGGATTTAGGAGTGATTATCAATAACAGACTGTCGCCGACTGACCACATAACGAAAAAGTAAGGAACATGAACACACTGCTTGCTAATATGAGGGTAGCATTCATATATATAAATGAAGACATGCTGAGAAAGATAATAACATCATTCATCAGACCAACTTTGGAGTATGTATCACCAGTCTGGAATCTACATCTCAAACAACACATAGATAAGACTGAAAAGGTACAAAGGGCCGCTACAAGATTGGCACCAAGTTTATGGAACCTAAGCTACGAAGAAAGACTCGAAAAATTAAACCTACCAACATTACAGGAGAGAAGGAAAAGTGGAGACATGATTACAGTATGTTATATAAATGCATCATGGGGAAAGAGAAAATAGACGTAAATGAGTATATAACCTATGGGGAAGCAACACTAAGAGGACAGTGTAGAAAACTGTACAAAAAAAAGAGGTGATAAAGACGTCAGGAAATTCAGTTTCCCAAATAGAGCAGTTGATCAGTGGAATGCACTACCGAATGAAATAGTGTGCCAAAATAATTCATAAATTTAAAGACATTTATGATAAATATGGTTCAGACTACAGAACAGTACGAGCTTGACTCATTCCTGTAAAGATACAATTAGGTAAGAACAGTTAGGTAAGAAGAGAGGCTGGCAAAAACATTATCGTTCTGCCATGTAAAGGTAGGCGGTAACGAGGGGTAGGGTATTAATGACAGGAGGGGAAAAGCAGAGCAACGTTCGTGAAGTATGAACGGGCAGTCGAGAAAAAGGTGTCAGATAGCCAGGGGGCAATTACAGCGTGAACAAAGTGGTGTGGGTGCCACCATCCATTAAGTGACCATGAGTGAGGCGGGTGTGATCCGAGCGAAGGCGAGCAAGGACAGTCTCCCATCGACGATTGGGATCACTGGAAATAGACCATGGAAGAACAGAAGGTTTAACGAGATAAAGTTTATTAGTGACCTGGGAGTCCCAGGAACTTTGCCATAGGTCACAGAAGAGGTGAGTAAGAATAGGACAATTATCAAGAGCAGGAATGGGTCGAGAAGACGTGAGAGACAGAGCTGCAGAACGAACCAGCGAGTCTCCACGTTCATTGACGGACCAGGGACCCAGCAAAGTTCAGTCGGCTTCTTGCGCACAGAAAAATGGAAGAGCCACCCTTGAATTCGGGTGACAAGGGGATGAGAAGAAGAGGCCCATACAGAAGAAAGCACATTGTGTGAATCGGAGAAGATAACAAAAGAGGAGGAAGGGGGGTGAAACAGAGACTTCACAGCGAAAAGAATAGCATAAACTTCCGCTGTGAGAACACTCGCAACAGAAGGAAGGGAACTGGAGAAAGAAGACTCAGGGGAGACAACAACAAAAACAACACCTCGGAGGGATTTGGAACCATCGGTAAAGATAGGAGAAAGAAAACATGTGTTCAAGGAAAAGGGAGTGGAGCACGGCGGGAGAAAGAAGAGAACGAGAACAAGGAAGAAAAGTAGAACAGATTACTGGAGGAGGTAAAAGCTTAGTGGGAAGAGAAACAGGATGAAATGGAAGAATGGGTGTAAAGGTGAAACTAATAGACTGAAGAAGAACAGGGACAGTGGGAGAAAGGAAGGAGGAAATGAGAAGCAGACTGAAAAGAAAGAAGGAGAGAGGGAGGAGGGCAGAACAATTTATTAGAAGGAAACTGAAGCAGATGCATAAGACTTATCTGGAAGGAGAAAATGACGAGAGAGGGAGAACGCCAGATTTGATGGAGAAGCTTGTGGCCGGGGTTGACAAAAAAGCACCTATGGTTAATTGAAGACCAGTATGATGAATGGAATCAAGTTTAA
Organism: Coenobita brevimanus; assembly: GCF_032717465.1. Classification (NCBI taxonomy): domain Eukaryota; kingdom Metazoa; phylum Arthropoda; class Malacostraca; order Decapoda; family Coenobitidae; genus Coenobita; species Coenobita brevimanus. The sequence goes on from NC_137037.1 coordinate 33,484,772, forward strand.
AAAAAGTACGGGCAGAGGCAAAAGAATAGATGTGACAACCATAATCGAGTTTAGAAAGGGTAAGGACAGACTGGAGACGAAGAAACGCTGTGCGATCAGTGCCCCATGAAAGACGAGAGAGTTTGTAATAAGCGAAGGCGATGAAGAATGGAAGAACAAAGGGAAGCAACATGCGCATTCCAGTTTAACCGATAGTCAAAGACAAGACCAAGAAAAGCTGCAGACGGCCAATAAGGAAGAAGGGTGTGTTACAGGTAAAGAGGCGGCTGAGGTATAGTACGGGAATGGATAAACAACATTGCTTAAGACTTGGAGGTAGAGAAACAAAAACCATGAGTGATGGCCCCCAAGGGGGCCATGGCATGATTTTAGGGGGGGCCATGACAGGCTAGTGTAAACAGTAAATCAGAGTGTGTCTGCCTTACACTCGCGTGGATGGGCCATGGGTTTATGTTTGTCACCTTGCCCCCTCTCGCTCCAGGATATACTTGCTACGTTTCAATATCACTGGATCAATAAGAGAGAGAGAGAAAAATTATGGCTAAGTGGCAACACTTTATATGCAATATGCAGGAGTGAATTTGTTGCTGAGCAAACAATATATAAAGTCATTTTTGCCTCTACAGGAGGGATCCTTCCGCCAGACTTAGGACTGTGTACAGGGTGCAAGTGCGTCTCCCTCACTCCTTGGTGCAACTTCCCTCTTGGCCTCAACCATAGCTGTCGCCTGCAGATGTAAGTTTTCAGAAATATCTACTGCTTTCTGTATGGTATTCTAGTGTAACTTGCAAGATATTCAATTGACATTAGTATTGTGAAAGTGACTTGTGTTAATTTTGTTTTTATCTGTTTATATATTTATCTATATATAGATATATATGAATACAGATATAATCTTATAGTTTAAGGATTCCTTCATGCTGCCTTCCCTGCTCTGTGGTGGTCTCCCCATCACATCTCTACCTATCATATTGCTGCCACATAATCTCGTTGTAATCTCATTTCTGTTCATTTTCTCATTCATTCTTTTTTTTTTTTTAATCATTGGCCACTTGCACCAAAAATATGCATCATTATTTTAAAATATATGACGAAATTCAACTAACCCACTTTCACCAAGCGATCTGAATTAAAATATGCTGAAAAACAATCACTGTGTTACGTTGAATTTCAATCAAACAACTTTCACCAAACTTGATTTCAATGCAGATTTTGCAGCTCTGACTTAAAATTTATGACAAACAATGTGAAATTTTAATGCAGTGAGGAGTCAGCTACAAATTTAAAACAACATTTTTTTTTTATTCATATAGTCATCGACGTATTTGGATTATTACACATTCATATGTGATCTCTTATGTTTCTTTTGTTGCATTTGACACATTTTTGCCATTTTTTTTTGCATCAGCAATTACCGTTTACTATCCATATTTGTGACAGAGTGAAAATGATACAACAACGATTTAGTATGATTATTCAAAGTGCAATGCTGCATTTCGCAATTTCACACAGAATTAGCAATGGCGACGACGGAACCTAGCTATCACACACGGAGAATTCAGAGAATTTAAGTTACTCTGATACCAGACGATTTTTGCTTCAGTTGCAATGGTGGTGACATAAGTTATTAACTAGAAATTCTGAATGTGCTTTATCAGGAACTCAGCATCGAATCAGTCTACTGACTGGGAGCAAACAATGTCATCCATCTCACTGATATGTAACAATATATGCATTCTGATTAATAGCTATGAGCATTGAAATATGTGGAGAGCACCAAAACATTTTTTTTTCATCAATATTTTTTAGAGGCTTTTGAGAAACCTGAAGGGGGGCCATGAGGATGTTTAGATCCCTACAAGTTTGGATTAATGTAAAAAAAAAAAAGTAGAGAAATATTTTACTAAAAGACAGAATCTTCTAGGCTTCCCCTCAAATGTGATAACTACAGTACTATGCTGGCTAACACACAAACTTTAATACTGTTGCCCTTTCAAAAATCTGTTGAGAAATTACACAGGCAGTCTGAAATTAAATTAGAAGTACAATTTATAACTATAACTCCAAATATCAAGAGCCACGTCGCCACCTCACCACCACGGGAGTTTTGTTTACTCGTATTCGTTTACAGGAATTAAATTAAAAAATGAACAGCCTTGTATTCCTCTTACATTTTCTCCTGCCAAGGATAATTATATTCCTGAATTATTCAGTGTTTATAAATGGAAAATCTGGCTCTCGTGTTTACGGATATTTGAATTGGATACATGAAAAGGCGTTTTTCCTCCGGTCACATTCCACCACTTTTTTACGCCATAACCAGGTGATGAATGCCTGGCATCAACAGCAAATTTATCTAATGTACCAAAAACAGGAACGTCAGACGGCCACTATCATCAGTACTGGCGTTCAGTTTTGAACGTTCCAAAGACACATAATGCCTGACTGGTCAGACATCCAGCAGTTCACAAATAAAACCAGACACATGCAGTGTTAACAAGAGCAGCCACAAGTTACATAGATGCCCAAAATATGTAACATCAAATGAAGGGAAACTAAATATTTTTCATCCAAGCAGAACAAAGGTGGATTGCGCTAAAGGCCGAGATGACTTTTAAAAAGCAGCATACTCTATATCAATTATAAAGTCGGAATGCCTACTTTGCTTTGCGTGTAAAGGTTCCAATCTCTGATCAGTGACTGGAGTACTGATAATGTAATCGTCATCAAGGGGGTGTAGATAGGTTGGCCACCATTAATTATCCTGGACTATGATAGTCAACCTCGGACCCCTACATACCGTAAGGGGTAAAATGGAATGGCTGTATCCATATTACTAAGAAGAAATCAGAGCCAGATCCAGTAGTGGGGGGAGGGTGGGGGACGATTCCCAATAGAAATTACCACAAGTTTTAATTCATGCTGACTCATTCACAAATTCCTCAAAATGTATTGTCAAATCCGTCTTTTCATTAAAATGATTCTAAAATAATATTATGTAAAATATTTATTGCTAATATTTTGAAAAATAACGTAGTTCTTCCACTGTGTCTTCAATGGTGTCAAAAATGAAAGGGGGGGACTTACACCCCCCCAGCCTCTCACCTGCCTGGAAATTCAGTATGACTGTTAACCTCTTCAGTCCCTCAGGGTCATGGCGCCTTATTACTTCATTTTTCCTATTCTAGAACAAGTGTATTTAACTTAGACATCTCGTATTCAGTGGGTTAATGAAGGCCATACCTAACCCATTTAGCATGAAACCACTTCCTGACCGTTAATAAAAACTCCTGGCGACAGCATTAATAAAAGCAAACGTCCTCGGGATGAAGGCATAAATTTAAGGCCACCCAAAGAAAGAGTGGAGACAAAAGCCTGGAAAAAAATATAACAGGCAAAAGATCGCGGGAAGTGATCATTACAAATCATATACAAATATCGCTGTTTGGAACTCTGAAGAGAGATGTGGTAGTCTATCCTATAAACCGTATTGTTTAGCAGTATTATCTTTCGCTATGATATTAGTTTCCCTTCATTTGTAATTGCGAATAGCAACATGAGTAATCAGTGTATAAACAAGCTACATACAGTAAATCACATTATAACCTAAAAAAAATTGTCCAGGTCATGGAACCATGTCATAAATGGGATGTTAATTCAAAATACTTGGGTACGATAAAATACTTTTTATAATATGTTTACTACCTTCACACAGTTTTGTTTGGGTTGAGAGAGTTTTGGGGTAAGAAGACTTATGGTATATCTTTTACTGATCCACAAAATTCGAGAGGTCATCCGTAATAAAAAAAAAAAACGGTTTGAAGTAGCATTAATCAACAATTATAGACGTCATTATAATGAATAGCTGAAACTGATACAGACAAGATATAATTAAATTGTACCATATGCCGTAATCTTGGGGACTCATGAGGCTCCGAAGCACCCCTTCCGTAGCGACAGATTTTGAATACTGCACGATCAGCACTGAGACGACGACAGGCCACTCCTGAGATGGGTAAACTATCATGGCTGGCAGGGACAGAGTATGAGATCTCTTTCCTCGTCAGGTGGCTACAGGAGAATACTACTAAACATCAAACGCGAACTGGCCACTCCTAATGTAACCTCCTAGCCTTGGCAAAGATATCTTTCGTCGTGAGAAGATTACTGTGCTCTTGTATCTTACATAATTTTTCGTAAAGTTAGTGTTTGCATAAATACCGCAAAAACGCTGATAACCAAACTGACAGCATTTCCTTAGAGATGGAGGGACCTGAGGCTAAGCTAAGCGTAGTATAGAATGTTTAGAGAGTAGGAGACCGACCTACGCTCGTGACATT